>NC_059416.1:5917017-6517017 GCF_905220565.1 Melitaea cinxia
GTTGCTATGCTAACCTTTTAGCGAATCTGTTTGCAGAAAATTCGCTCCTTGATGCAGGTAGTGCCTCACCGCCCAGACATCCACCTTGCGACTCTGTTATGTCAGAACTACGCATTCGCCAAACTGAGGTTTTGAGAGTACTCCGTAACTTGGACGTGAATAAGGCTAGTGGTCCTGACGGGATACCAGCAAGAGTACTTAAACACTGTGCCCCTGAGTTGTCTCCTATTCTCACGCGCTTGTACCGCCTCTCTCTAAAATCCGCTCAAGTTCCTAAAGCATGGAAGATTGCCAACGTACAACCTGTACCTAAAAAAGGTAGTCGTGCCGACCCGGCTAACTATAGACCTATCGCGATCACCTCCATACTGTGTAAAAGTTTGGAGCGTATACTGAATGAAAAGCTCCTAGCATACCTTGAGTTGAATGACCTCCTGTCGGACCAGCAATACGGTTTCCGCCGTAACAGGTCCACGGGGGATCTTTTAGTGTACGCCTCGCACATCTGGGGCGAAGCCTTGGACAAGCACGGAGAAGCGCTAGCTGTCTCACTTGATGTATCGAAGGCATTTGACCGGGTCTGGCATGAGAGCCTATTGAGCAAGCTTTCAGCTTACGGAATACCCCCGGGCTTGTGTGACTGGATATCAGATTTCCTGAGTGGACGATCATTCCGGGTGGTCTTAGATGGCTCCTCGTCTGACTTGATGGCGGTTAATGCCGGTGTCCCTCAGGGATCAGTTCTCTCTGCAACCCTCTTCTTGATTCACATAAATGACCTCCTCAGGCCCGGTATCTTTGGATACGCGGATGACAGCACTGTTACGGAGAGATACGTGTCCGGTCCCCGAGCTGGTGGGGCTGAAACTCATGAGCATAGAGAGGCTCTGGTTGAACGCATGAATTTGGCTTTGAAAGAGGTATCCGATTGGGGTGACGCCAACCTAGTCAAATTTAATGCTTCCAAAACGCAAGCGTGTCTTTTCACCGCTAAACGGAGTCCATTCCCATTGGCTCCGACTTTCCGGGGTGTATCTGTACCGATCACCGATAGTATTGATCTTCTAGGCATAAATATTTCGTCTAATATGAACTTCGGACAATGCATAGAATCCAAGGCAAAAATTGCTGGTAAGAAACTTGGTATCCTCAATAAAGTCAGGCAGTACTTCACACCGGAACAGCTTCTTACTCTCTACCAAGCACAAGTTCGATCGTGTATGGAGTACTGCAGCCACTTATGGGATGGCTCTGCCAAGTACCAGCTCGCTGCTTTGGATTCTGTGGATCGACGCGCCAGAAGACTCATCGGTGACAAATCGCTGGTTCGCTCTAGACTTCAAAGTCTCGAACATCGGCGCAAGGTTGCCTGTTTGTCGGTATTTTACAGGCTATATTTCGGAGAGTGTGCTCTAGAACTATACAATTTGGTTCCACCATCACCTTTCTACCACCGAACCGCAAGGCATCGCACGAATCTGCACCGCTATGTGGTTGAAATCCCACGATCTCGCACTAAACGATTTGCTTCCTCGTTCCTAATACGCACCGCAAAAATTTGGAATGCCCTTCCGGCTTCCGTTTTTCCAACGAACTATAACTTGGGTATCTTTAAATCAAGAGTGAATAGGCATCTTCTAGGCAAGCGCGCACCACCTTAGGCTGCATCTTCACTTGACTTCAGGTGAGATCGCAGTCAAGCGCTAGTCTATATATTTAAAAAAAAAAAAAAAAAAAAAAAAAAAAAAAATATGTATAATAGATACATATATAATAATAAATACTTATATAAATAATACTATAAATTTACATATACTCACATCATTATCATTGTATATAATAAAACTAAGTTGATAAAATGTGTGTGCCGATAAAACTTTAAAAGGAGGACTTATATAGAGTGATAGCCCTTTATCCCCTCTCGAACAAGAAAGTTTCCGTTTTAACCTAAAAGGCGTGTTTTTAAAGATATAAGGGCTTTTCCAACCCATCAACTTTGAAGTTAAGTGTAGTGGCGCCATCTGTTGTCGAGTATTTGAACTTCATTTAGAACAACGATTATTTGGCCGCTCTACTCACCGGCGGCTCCAGGCCGCTGCGTCAGCTGAAACTCCGAGGCCAGGACGTAGAGTGGAGGACCTCAGTTAGGTATCTGGGGGTCGACATCGACCGGAGACTGCGCATGGTTCCCACGGTCAATCGTGCGGTGAGCCATGCAGCGGCAGCCCGGTCGAAACTCCATTCCGTCTGGTCATCAAGACTACCCCTCAGGACCAAACTGATGGTCTACGGTGCCTACGTCCGCTCGCGCCTAACGTATGCGGCCCCGGCCTGGTACGCTCTCTGCTCGGCGCACCAGGCCAGAAGATTGCAAGTCCAGCAGAACCGCTGCCTGCGCCTGATCGCAGGAGCTCCGTGGTACGTCAAGAATGACGTACTCCATAGAGACACCAGGACGCCTACCGTGGAGGAGTACGTGCGCCGACTGGCGCGCGCCATGTTTGCTCGCGCGGACAAAGGCGCGTGCGTACACCTCCACGGAATCGCCCCTCTCTACACGCTAGACCACCAGAAGGGCGTCCACTGCCACGCGAGCTCCTGCAACCACCGCCGAGCCGACCCAGCGCGGACAGTGGTGGCGACGATCCGGGCGACGCGGGGGAGGACAACCCGATATAGTAGAGAACCTTAATAAGGAATTACCTAAATGAGACGACGACCCCAAGGGCACTGCGACCCTGGCCCAATAGGGCCGAAAGGACATGACCCCGGAGAAGAAAGCCCGGGTAAAGAGGGTAACCTCGAGGCCCGTACCCGGACAGACCTTCGGGCCTGTCAGGAAGACCCGCACACACTTATTTGGGTTGCATTTGAAAGGCGCTGCGAGCAATTACAGCATGTGTAGTAATGGCGCGAAATTTAAAATTCCAATTTCAATAAAGTCTTAAATTACATTTGTTACTATAATAAAGTTATTAAATTTTATGTATTTATACCGCAGTAGCTAACTTATATTTTGGAATTAAAGCAACATAATTTTGTTTATTCAAATTAGTTCTGAAAACATTTTAAAATTAAAGTTTTTAAATTTCGCGCCTTTACTACGTATGCTACAGCTGCAGAACATATTGTTACGGCGGACGATAATGTCGAGAACATTTTAGTAGGTGTAAGAAAGAAAATATTCTCAAACTTTCTCGAATGTCCTAGAGCCTAGCACTCTGAATATATAAGATCCCGGTGTCGCCCGTCAGAGTTAGTTCGATTTGAACAGCGAAACAAGCGATTTCGAAACGAAACGGAAAGAAGTTATCAAAAAAAAATTGGTATTGGAAATTTTTGTTGAATACCCGTGCGAAGCCGGGGCGAGAAGCTAGTATATAAATAAATAAGAGTATTACGCCCTGGCAGAGAGATCAGAAGCCCGGAGATTAGAGCTGTAGGCTGAGAATCCGGCGGACAATCCTAACCGAGGGTAGTATCACCATCACCTTTCTACCACCGAACCGCAAGGCATCGCATGAATCTGCACCGCTATGTGGTTGAAATCCCACGATCTCGCACTAAACGATTTGCTTCCTCGTTCCTAATACGCACCGCAAAAATTTGGAATGCCCTTCCGGCTTCCGTTTTTCCAACGAACTATAACTTGGGTATCTTTAAATCAAGAGTGAATAGGCATCTTCTAGGCAAGCGCGCACCACCTTAGGCTGCATCTTCACTTGACTTCAGGTGAGATCGCAGTCAAGCGCTAGTCTATATATTAAAAAAAAAAAAAATAGTAACACCGCCTTCTGCATCCTGGCTGCGAGTGAACCGTCCTGAATCCCCAGTTGCCTCAGATGGTGAGCGAGGTAACCGGGATCAAACTATTGGCAAATATTACGATAGGAATGATTTCAGCGGACTTTACATCCAGCATGTCGACAATCTCGTGCGCCAGATCCAGATGTTTATGTTTTTTCTCTATTTCAGGTTTCATGAGGTTGTCTTCATGCAGGATTGTAATGTCCACTAAAACACCCTCGACTGTGCTCTGTCCATCACAACGATATCAGGCTTGTTCGCCAGTATCGTCCTGTCTCTGATGATAGGCAGGTCCCAACAGAGCTGGACTCCATCGCGTTCGAACACTGGCACCAATGAGTACTGATAATACAGCATCCTCAGTTTCAGGCGACCGTACGTAAGAGCAAGCTCTTGGTAGAAAATATTGGCCGCTTAGTTATGTCAGTCCAAGTACTCGGTGTTAGCAAGCGAGGAACAACCCGAAGATAGCCCCCCATGCCTAAGTGACTCACCGACGACGTATGACGGAAGGCTTGACAGAAGTCGGGAGTGCCATCCTTAAGAATGTGCTTTCGGTAGTTTTTCATCTTAACCACCTGATCAAACCCAAGACCAAAGAGATCCACGAATTGTAACCACTGCACGGAGGTCTTACTATCTACGTGAGGTGCGTACAGCTCCTAGTAAAACCGTCCATGCAGCTCTTTCTTCATCTACGATCCCGGCAGATATGCTCAGTACAACCAGTTTCTACCATTTCCCTTTGGCGAAAGATAGGGGGAATCAGTCCTTTGTCACACATCACAATATTACCATGCATAAAATTATCCCATCTCATTTCAAAGTAGGCCCTGAGGCTGCACACCTCGCGTTTATGCATTGTCATAGCGCTTTACATGAGGTGTATGTCCATGAAAGTGTTAAACGCTAAGCCTACCACACTTCCGCGGGATGTACAGTCTCATGACCGTCGACCTAGGGTGATGCACGAGATGCACGACGAACTCTCTATCCAGATTGTCAAGTTTGGTGTGAATCCACCTGAGTACGCTAACGGTCTACAAGAAACTGGGCATAACCCAGCAGAACAATATAGTAACAGCTCTGAAAAACTCTTATCAGTTCCAAAAAAGAGTTCGCAAGCTGCCTGTTTCATGTCCGCCTCCTTTACCCCTATACATTGTGACATACCCAGATACTGGTTATATTCGGAAAGGGCCTTAAAGCATAGTCATTCGAGACTAAGCTGCGTCGATTGAGTCGCCTGACGCCTGTCTACATGCACTCCAAGTTGCATCCCCTGATGAAACCGCTGAGCTCCATGGTAGTTTTTAGCAGTTCTTGCAGGTGTGCAACGTTAGGTGCCAGCAATTTGATTTCATTCGTGTAGAGATTTTAGCTCCTCCTCTCCGAAACTAAAAGTCTGTCCCCGAACGCTCCAGCAGGGTGCTTAGATGGTCCAAGGACAAACACAACCATAGCGGGCTCCATATATCCCTCCATATCCATGACTCGGTCAGCCGCACCCATCAGTCGCTTGCCCTGGAGTCAAAGGATCTTACTCCTCTACTGATCTTAGGCGCACTCCAAGAATGGCTCGAACTTCATCGTCAACCTTGTACAGGTCGAGGACCCTCAGGAGCCATGCATGAGTCAAGAGTTTCGATTCAGTAGAATCGAAAGCCTTTTTATAGTCAATCGAGGTGGCTGAAAAGTTCCGACAGTTGCCGCGACCGCCTCCAAGACATCTGTTAGGAGCTACATTTCAAACTCACCAAAAACAGACGTCAGTGTCTTCTAGATGGAGGTCAGACACGTTATGGGTTGGTAGTTAGTAGGACCAACTTTGTTGGTGGACTTAGAAGCTAACTGAGTGATCCCGGTAGTGAAAAGGTTGGTCGGTGTCTTCCGATCTGTATCATCCAAGCTGCCAAGGCTGCCTTCCAAGTACGCAGGTAGCAGCCTGTTGGCTGCCTCAATGGCACTTCGCGTTGCAGCATTGTGTATAAGTGTGTATGTAAGCATGTACATACATACTTATATATGTGTGTATATGTATTTATGTTTATATGTATGTAAGTATGTACATACATACTTATGTATGTGTGTATATGTATTTATGTTTATATGTATAATTTTATATTCTATGGTAATTTATTCTAATTTCTATAACAATTATTTGTACACTTCCTAACCGCTTTTGTATGCCCTGTCCTATACCCGAAGGTTGTCTGGAAGAAATCGCTCTTTTAGCGATAAGATCGCCTTTGTAAATCTTCAGCTAATTGTACTACTTTTGTTTGTATCTTTAATGGTGTGCAATAAATAATATTGTTATTATTATTATTATCGAGGGGGAGAAGGAAAAGTCGTGGTCTCTGTTTCAGAGGGCCCCCCTGAGTCTCGGAAATCGCAAATCCCTCTCACATATTTTACTATTTGACCTCCACAGACACTCGCTACGATCTGCCAGGTTCTGTTCCGTGACACTTGACAGTTATTATTATTATGCGAGATGTCACTCCATCCGTAAATATATAATAGATATAATAGACATTATTATTATTATTATATTCTATCATTATAATCTTTACGTACACTATTTTTTGACAAGCCCGTTGGCACAGTTTGTAGTGGCCCTGTTTTCTATTCCGCGAGTTGCGGGTTGAGGAAAACATAAACTTAGTATGATGTAATAAGATTTTAAACTGAGTAAAGTCACGAAGGACTCCTAGTTACATAATAAACAAAATGTAACTCCATTGTAAACCTCATACGCCTCGTAACAGTACCTACTATGTTCCATTAATTACTACTAATTGCCAACATCTCAAACAAAACGCGCCAACACATTCACCTGCCAATCATCGGCACGTCATTCTTATGAATGAATGATACTTGAATAAACGACTGAGGTACAAAAACATCCGTAATGAAGATTGCCATTATACTTGTAGTAATGATTTAAACCAGGAATTGTATTTTTTTTAAACTAGAAATTCTAGGTAACTCTTGCTGACAATTAGCGTAAAGGAGCAACGTTTTAAAAGGAATTTTTGATTGATTAGTCCGTAACTCACTCAATTATTAGAGGAAATCTTAAGCATTTGTGAAATAAAGTCGATATTCGAATTTCAAATATTTAACGTTTGTATGAGAGAAATGATATTGATGCAATTATTTCATACATTGAGAATTTTATTTTTTGTTTGTGCTCGGTAACAGCATGACTTTAATTAAAAATTAAATGTTTGAAATAATCTTTGGAACTTAGTTTGATGTTTTGCACGTATTGTTGTGTAAATATTCTTAGCTTGAAAGTTGTTTATTTTTCATCTCGCTACTACTAACTGAACACGAACCTTATATTACATTTAAGCATTTACTGTATAAAGATCATTATATAAAATAAAATTGAAATCTTACTTTATAAGTATAATATGAACGTTTTCCTCATAAATTATTGAATCATTAAATATTATATTATTGTGCATTTTGTAAGCTTTCGTTTTACCTCTCCTATGTATGGAGAAAGAGGCATAAATGACATTACAGACATAATCAGTTTTTGTTTGACAATCTACTAATAATTTTGATTCAGAAGCATTCAGTAACTTAGTCAGAACATGTTCCTTCGTAAGTATAGATGAAGTAATAAAAAATATATCTACTCGTATTTACTATAATTATCTTCAAGAAATCCCCAAGGCACTTATTTAATTCCTACATGACACTACCACCGCTCCAGAATGTGAATTGTACTGAGAAGACGCGACAAGAAACTCAGTAATTCCTCTATTCAACTTATTTCAATACGTATCATTACAAAACTATTATATTTACCCGACTTTCAATAAGTATCGATTCCAAAGCTTATAATTTTTTTTTATTTGTTTTACATATATTTTTTGTGAGATGTGATGTAATAACTTTGTGATAACCTCGTAAACTTCAGTAGGTAGATCTATAAGCAAGCCAATTTGAAAAATTTTGTTGAGTAAAAAAATTTTGTTGGTTGAAAAACAAAATTGTTGAAGTAAAGAAGACCCAAAAATACTTGCCATTGCCTCTATAAAACGAAGCTCGAAGTCCTAATTGTTCCTAATTAGAGAGAAAAAAATGTCTATACCATATTTTTTGAATAATACACATATTGTGTCGTTTTAATTAATACACTGTTTCAGAAAATATAACCTAAAACAAATGCTTAAGTTTTTTTTTATTATTTTTTATAAAATCAAATCAATATTTTTCAACATACACAGACGGTCGTCTGTTTCTAAGTAGAGCAAATTAATTCTTATTATAGGTAACAGCCGACTGTTATAGGTAAATATTTTTTGATAAATATACATAGAAATAATAAATAAATAAAAATATTAGCCAGACTTAGGCGGGAATCAAACCCGAAACCCGCGGAACAGAAAGCGGGGCTACTACATCTTCTCTATTGTACATTTTTCTTTAAAACTTAAACTAACCAGCATTAACATAATTAAATACGACGTTCAGGAATTAATTAACGATTTTATAGTAAAAACTATATACAACCTCCTTACCTGTCTCACAGATAACTTCAAGCGGATTTTTTTTTTTAATTGCATACATTAGCGCTCGCATGCTAATAAGATTAAATTGTTTCCTAGGACTTGTAACTAGAGACCTAACCTGAATCTAGTCGTAAATGGTGAAGGGTGGTCTAAAATACTTTTCTATTTAAGGTAAGGGTAATTTCAACATTGTAAATAAGATGTACTTGCGGTGATATAAAACATTATTGTACTTTATTACGGACAAACAATGAATACTACTGAGTTAAATATTCTTAATGCCCAATCACATACATTTCTAATATACCTCACTCACACACTTCAGCCTATCGCAGTCCACTGCTGGACATAGGCCTCCCCAAGTTCGCGCCACACATCCCGGTCTTCCGCAATCCTCATCCAGCCTACACCGGCAATCTTACGTAGATCGTCGGTCCAACGGGCCGGAGGACGTCCCACACTGCGTTTGCCAAGACGCGGTCTCCACTCTAGGACCCGTCTACTCCAACGGCCATCGGCCCTGCGACACAGATGACCAGCCCACTGCCACTTCAACTTGCTAATTCTGTGGGCTAATATACCTATTTACATTTATTTATTCTATCTATAAATGCGTTTCTCAACTTTTTTTGTATTATCTTGTTTTCCTTCATTTTTTCTTTATGGTATTTTTATTATTTTAATAATTATTAAAAAAAATCAATCACATTTTCAATGTCTTAATTTGTTTGTCGCTGCTAAGCCTAAACCCAATTAATTAATTTATCCTGTACCATGTACTCTTACTCTTGCACTGTCACAGAAAAGAAACGTGAATTTATTACCTAAGGGCTTAAAAATTAAACTACAGTTTAACCACAAAATTAGTTAAAAAGCCGAAATCCAAAGTACCCTGTTTTTTTTTTTTTTTTTTAATACTTCCATAAGAATTCTAAATTATTTTTTCAATTTAATTTTATAATAGGAATGTCAATTCAGTAATTAATAATTGTGTTTGCAGGCAAACACAAATATTGATAATGAATTAACGCACGATGTGTATGTAACAAAGGCAATGTATAAAATAAAAATAAAAAATGACGATAAATTAAAAATTAATACAAATTACACAATTACAAGATTGAGAGTAATTGCTTCTCAAAAACTGATAGGCGCTCCAACAAATCGTGTTTTTGGAAATCATATTTAAATACGAATTACATATTTATAAAACATGAATATTTTTTTAACGACAATAATAAAAAATAAGAAATACCTATTTAAATAAAAAAATAACGAGTGCAATTAGAAAAAAAAAGGAAAAAAATGCTTGATCAGAGACATGGGGATTTGAACCATGATCTTCTCAGTTGATCTCGACCGGCCGATTTCCCACCGAGCTATTACAACTTTATTGACAGTTGCGAAATTTACCTTCGTATTCTAACGATATTTTTTCACTCCCTAAAAACAGGGATAAAACGACATTTTCTAAAAATGAATCTGAGCTAGATAGATTTATCTCCCCCGAAATCTCCTATATACTAAATTTTATGAAAATCGTTGGAGCCATTTCCGAGATTCAGATATGTACAAGAATTGCTCGTTTAGTTTTACAAGTATATCACATCAAGTCACATTTTATGATGACTCTTTCGCTCACAGTACCCTTTGTACCCTGAAAAATACTTCGACATACAGGTACTTAATTCCAATGTTAACTTCAGAAAATTTCACTTCAGCCTATCGCAGTCCACTGCTGAACATAGGCCTCCACAAGTTCACGCTAAAAATGGCGCGATATCATGTATTGTGTGTCATTGTTCAGAAAATTTGATAAACTCAATTTACTTAAAGTTATAGGTTTTTATTAAGAACTAATTAAGTTAAATTCGATAGATTTATGTAACTTTATGTTTTCAAAAAAGTATTTGTATTGCTAAGTCAATGGATTATAGGTCATTGATTTTAATTACATAATAAAAAAATATATATTAAAAAGTTATCGGCAAGAAAGTATTAAGAATTAAAAAAAATGTCACATCATGTCTGGCTGTCATGTCAATGACATGGCATGGTTAATTACTGAGCCTTGATTATATCACACATTTCAAACTTGACATTTTTGCGGAAATGTCCTTCACTTGTTAATTTATGTTTTGGCATGTATCAATTTACCGATTCGCAGTCTTATAAACTTATCATGAACTTTATCTTATTAACCTTGATATAAAATATAATTTATTAATTATAATGTATATAATAATATATTTTATTATGAAATAAAATATTCTAAATAAGTATAGATCATTAACAGGTAGACTAAATTAAATTATGTTTATATATTAAAATGATATCAATTATTTTAACGAAGTGTAGTAGGGATTAGACGTCAGATATGACACGAAAATACGGAGACACGGGTACGACGACGACACGATGAAGGTACGACACGACGCGACGAAACGAGGATATTGTTCTATCGAGATGAATACAGTGTTGTATTGAACCTAAGAATTTCTAGTAACCTGCCGATAGACAAAGTTAGGACACTTTATAAAGAGCGTGCCAAACGAAGCGCTAGAGACTAATATACAACTAGAATTGCATTATACACCCTACCCTACTAGTACCCTACTAGTACATCTCGCGTACATTTTTCGAACCTTTCTCATTGACAATTAGTAGCCAGGTATAGGTATACATCAATAATTGCGTGATGTCACTAAGGTCAGCGCCATCTAATAACGAGTGCGTTACTTAACTCTATAATACTTCATTTTATGGTTTATTAGATTATTTAATTAAAATTAACATATATTATTCAAATTAACATATTTAGTCAAATAAAGAAAATAAATATTTAAGTGAGGATTAAGGTAAACTGACGACGCGTTGGCGCAACGGTCACAGCACTGGCTTGTGGCTGTTGCGCTGGCGGTTGCGGGTTCGATCCCCGCACATGACAAACATTTGTATTGGCCATACAAATATTTGCCGTTTTCTGGCTGTTTGTGCTGTCCTTGTGGGTCTCCCCACCGTGCCTCGAAAAGCACGTTAAACCGTCGGTCCCGGTTGCTATCATGTACACCTGATAGCGATCGTTACTCATAGTAGAGAATATATCCACCAATTCGCATTGGAGCAGCGTGGTGGATTAAGCTCTGATCCTTCTCCTACACGGGGAAAGAGGACTATGCCCGCAGTGGGATATTACAGGCTGAAGCGTAAGCGAGGTTGTCAAAACAAAATTATTTTTGTTGATTTCACTTCAGCCTATCGCAGTCCACTGCTGGACATAGGCCTCCACAAAATCGCGACAAACAATACAAACACAGAACAGCAGTGTTTGTATTGTTTGTGTTGCAGGACCCTAAAACCCGGACCTCTTCCTCATCCTGCTAGGGACTGTTTAGTTTTAACGGACTTTGCGTCTGAATTAGAGCTATCTAATTTTGACTCAGAAAGACTGTGGAATATATGTACGACTTTATTATAGCCAACAAATGTCAATACATTATACGATGTCGTATGGTTAATATTTGACATTTAAATCAATAATGTCAATAAGTTACAATCAATCATACTCGAAGCAGAAACTGAAACTGAAACGACGCGTAACATCTACTTACTAATAAGTATCATATGTAACTTTAATGTAAGAAATTCATTATTAAAATAATTATAGTAGATGTGTAAAAAAAAAATTTTTTTTTTCGCATACTTACTGGTTGGTTGTATTTCTTAGTGTTAAATTACATTCGATACAAATTATAAAAGAACGTGCAACGTAATACCGATATTAGTAACTGATCCATTGGACCAGTTCTGCCTTACCGAGTTACGAGTTAACATTCCCGGTCTGCCTTTCATCAATTATGGTAACTTAGCAACTTTCCAGAATCTTACTACCATACGATTTAAAGATAGCTTCATAATCCGTGAGAATGGGCATGCGTGTACTAGATTTATATGTACATGAGAAATACGTGAAACTTTAGTGTAAATATCAAAAATTTATTAAATTAAATTATATAAAGATGAAAGATTTATTTGTCTGACGTCACAAACCTCGATAACTGCTTTTTTTATGAAGTCACAATAACGTACTGAAAACTATTTCTTTTTTGTCAAAAGATAATTAACCTATTTTTATCTATTCGCACTGGAGAGGATCATAATATAGATACATAACTTTCAGAGATAGTTTTTATTAGCTAATTGATTTTATTATTGGTTCTCAGGAAATGCGTTGAAAATATTTTTATTTTTAATACTCGCTAACAACCCTAATTGAAACGTATTTTTTTTAATCTGTAGAGTTCAGGCTAAAAGTTATTTCATCTTTTCTTAGATATAATTTGATCACTTTTTACATTACATTTTATTTAAGATGTATTATTTTTATTATATTTAGTTATCTTATGATAATTGATGTTTGTGTAACTTTACAAACATTTTATTAAACGACAAAAGTACAATATATACATATAATAATATATAATTTATTTCATATGTAAAGTTCTTGTCTATAAGCTATGAAACCTGAAAATAAACAAACAAATAAATGTTGATACTTTATTATATCAGTACCTACCTGCCGTAGTAGTCTCAGTTAAAAGTCAGACAACCTGATATAATGTACACTATAAAAAAAGTACAGAATCATAAATATTTTTAATTGCATACGTTCCCAAGAAAATAATTAGAATTTGTATAAATTTTTCGCTTCTATGAGCAAAACATTTTTATTTTATTATTTAATGGATTTGAACGTATTGAATGTCAATAAAACCACCAATACTTTACGTCAAGCAAGTAAGTCAGGAAATAAAAAAAAAACAGCGTTATAATGAAAAATAAAAAAATAAGACGATTGTATTTTTTTTTTTTTTTTTTTTTGTTTAATCACTTCCGGTATTGTCTTCATTCCGCCTTGTTTATTACTTTTTTGTTTAGAAATAATACTATATTATTTAATTGACACATGAGCATCATAATTAAGTGGTTGTAAAAATTGGGAGTTAGATCAATATTTCGAAAAATATTTAAAGTGAATTATGATACCTACATACTTATTATAGTTTAATATATTTTAACTTCTTTTTTGTACAAATATTAATTTACATAATTTCTACTAATCTATACTCTGTACGTATAGCTGTCATTACCATAAATAAAATTAAAACTTAAAAATACGCTTTGAGTGACAATAATAAATATAATTAATGTTCATTAAAGTTGAACATTCAAGGTATCAAATTATTTTAATACAAAACCATGAACGTGTTTCTATGGTTATGTTTTGTAAGAAAAGTTATAAAAACAAACAGAGACGTCATTACAAGTCATACATCACTATACATAATACCATTTTTAATAAATTATAATGATTATTAAATAATTACCGTCTATATTTTGTAATAAATAACCTATTATCAAAGCGTTATTTATTCAATTACTTATCACAACACCTGTCGATAAACGGTTAACATGATACAAAATAGGTATTCAAGATGGAATTGAAAGTATTAATTGTTGAAATATCGAAAAAATACAGCTGCAAATACTGGCAGGTGATGTTTGTCAATAACGCTAAATCTATTTTTTTAATCTGTTGCCAAAATTGACGTTAATTCGAGTTCCGTTTGCATTATCTGTGTTTTAATAGATTACAAACAGAAGCTTAATGTATGAGTTTATATATCATTATGAGTATTAAGTATTAACTTATTGTAAATTACGACACCGCTTGTTCATTTTATATTAATATTCTATATTTATTTAATTATATGTCAATACGAAATTCTAATTCAAAAGTTATTTCAAAGATTAATACGATTGACGTTAAATTATTTTATTAATTAAATTAATTCGAAAAGTTAACTGTTAGTAGACTCTGGAATAATTGTCAAAACTGTTAAAAAGAGAAACTGTAATCGCTACATTTTATAAGGATAAAATTACTTTTTTTAATTTCACCTACCAAAAATTAAAAAATTAAAAATTTAAATTACATAAGTACGAACGTTTAATCTTATTTAAATCAACGAAAATAATCTAAAAGCAATTCGGACGCCACGGAGAACTCAAACTATCGGTATTCGAATTGTGTCCAAATTGGTCTCGACGGATGATATTAAATAAATAATTACACATTTGTCAGATGGGCAGGAAAAAATGTCCGAACGAAAACGTCCGGGCGAAATGTCCGCGCCATATTTGGCGCGCTTTGCCGGCGGGTAGCGGCGCAGGTGAGCGCCAATTACCGGCGCCCGCAAAAAAGTTCGCGCGGACAAATTGTGAAATTGTCCACTCCAGACCATTTCTGCTCGGCCATTGCGTACATACTAATGCTTAGTTTTATTGAACTTTTGCAATGTTGTTAAATAAAGTTATTGCTTCGCCCATGTTTACCAAATTGATAGTATATAATTATAGTTAATGTGTATGAGAGCGCTTAATATTGCCATACGTGACATATTTATCCGCTTTACAAAACATGGTATCTATACCAGGTGACGCATGCCTAGTGCCAACCGACCATGGGCGCAAGGGTGGAACCATCGATGTGAGCACAGTGGGCATGCCCACAACCTTCAGCCGAAACATTTCCCATTATTTTTCTTAATTCGATTATTTTATAGAATTATGGAATGGCTGACGTAGAAATTAAAGATTCAAAACTTCATTCTTTATCCCTTAATTTATGGAGCGGCAAAACAAAATGGCTCGGCCAGTCTGCCCACAACGTTAAATCTGGTCTGACTTCCTCCAGTGATTATTTCCATACCGCGTAATAATATGCGCGGAAAAAAGGGCGAAGAAAAAAAATATTCTTCAATTTTTAATACAATTTGTCGTTATGATAATTATAATATCAGCTTTTTGGGGAATTCTGTTGAAGGCATTAAACATTTTTTAAATTCTATCAGACTTTCGGCCTAAGCGACTGTCATGGCGTACTCTACAACCCACACGCATTCTTCCTTGGTTTTATACCCAATTCGAGTACAAAGACTAAAATTATAGCAAATCTGAACAATAACTTTTGTTACGGCCCTAGCCAGTCCAGCAGAGCCTCAGAGGTCGGGGCCCATCAGCGACCTCCCGGCGGACTGCCTAGGGTCGGGTACAGAATACCTATGGCGATCAGGATATGCGGCGTGAGCAATCAAACACAAAAAAGGGGTTTGAAAATAAGCGTGAAGTGGCACTTACCTTCGAAGGGCAGCTAGGGTCGATTGAGGTCGAAGATCGCCAGGGAACGTGTGTAGGTCGTGTAGTGTGGTGTGACGTTGAGTGTAAATAGGTGTCCTGGCGGTCCCCGAAAAGGAGGCCCCAGGCCCCCAGACTTCGACAGTGAGTAGGCACCCCCGGTCACAGAATTGATTATAAAGAAATACACAAGCAGTTACAGTTACAAGCACAACAACGAATATTTACAGTTAAGTTATAAGCACAGCAATTAAATATTTACAGTTACCAAATAAATCGTTAGATATATTCACAGGGCTGCGTGCGGTCACGCCAGCCAAGAGTCCGAACCCGACATTGGGGTTCTCATAAAGCGACACAGAAAATTGCGTTCGTGCAGAGCGAACTCGAGACTTTACAGTTAAGTTATAAGTACAGCAATTAAAACGGTAGCAGTAAAGTAAGTAAGTAAGCAGTTAATAAACCACGAGGCACGCGCAAAACAATAAGTCCAACAATGGGAACTGGCCGGCCGTCGAGCAGCGATACGGCCACACCTTGCAGAGCGGACGCGAGACTATATTCGCCGTATCGAGCAGCGATACGTCCGCTACCGTGAGAGCGGAATCGAGACTGTTCGCCGCTAAGCGGCGCGGGCGACGGCGACGGCGGGGGGCCGTGCCACCTGGCGATATCACCGATGAAGCCCATACAGAAAAAAGCGTCGCTAACGCAGCGAAATGGTATTACAAAATCATAACTAATAAATGACAGAGCCACGGTTAAACTAAACCCTAAGGCAATCGCTCTAAGGCGCGATTTGGCCTAAACAATCCCCCGTCCCGGACAGAATGGCATTATGTCCGCGAGCAAATTGGTAAACGAAACAGGGTCGGATCGGATCAGGTCAGGGACCCCACGGCGAAAACAAAGCAGCTAAGTGCGGCCACAAAGGCTTCAGTGCTGAGGGCACTTACAAGTTTCAGATGAACGGCCTTAGTGGAGAGACACACGAACACGCACAGGTAGGCTCCATGTGAGCACGCGTTACGAAAGCAGGACGACTTGACTAAGACAGGGCCAGCAAAATCAGTTCCGACTCCAGCGAGTGGTCGGATGGCAGTGACACGATCGGCTGGCAAGTCGCCCATCATAGGGTGAGAAATGGCGGCCTTCAGTTTGTAGCACGGGATACATTTAAAGATGACGCTCCGGATGGTGCGTCGGCCCTAAGACAGGCCAGCAAATTAATTCAGCTCTTCCCCTAGGAGCGGGAGGCTCCAGGCCTCCGATGCCAAACATTCGACGTGATTCAGAGCTCCAGGGGAGCCCTAGTCTTCCCACCAACCAAATAGAGGCCACACAATGTTGTGAACCCGAGTCCAACAAGGCGCGAGATGTTAGACAGTCGCCCTTCGGGTTGTACACCTGCACTGAGGCTGTCTGCAAAAGGACAGTTTGACAGCTTAAAGGCTCAGTGGAGGTGGCCGTGGTGGGAGATAGGGCGGCAGCTACCTAGTTGGAGCTGCCTCCATCGGACCAGTCCTCGCGCCGGGGGTCCTCGTAGCGGCAGTCAGGTGACAACTCGACCACCGGCAACAAGGTAGCGCTAAGCGGAAAGGCCCGGAACTCAGAGGGCCCCGGCCTAGCGGGCCGGGACAGATAAGAGGTCCTAGGGATCTGGTAAGGTCGCCGACTTCGACCAAGGGGGGGAGGGTGGCGCTCCAGTCGCGGCCACTCAGCTAAGGGAGGAGACAGTGGTCTTGACGACAGCTGAGTGACGGCGAACTCTCTCTCGACCCGCTGAGGAGGGGGGGTGCAGACCCCCCCGCCCCTGACAGGGTGACCCCCCAACTGCTCAGGGGAATGTCCCCTGTTCAAACCTGGGGCGTTGGTGGAAGAGCGAGAAGCGTCACGCGCCGGAGGGCGCTGACTAGCGCCCCCGCCCGTGGCAGAGGCGCGGTAGGAAGGGGCGTGAGGAGGAGCGCTGCACGGGCCCAGGCACAAGGCCTCATGATGAGGACCCGAGCAGTGCGGACAGGGCCGCTGGTGCGGACAGTCCCTTTGCAAGTGCCGCTCCAAACAAGAGAAGCACCAGCGGCGATCGCGAGCTATGTTCCGCCTCGCCTTGGCGTGCTTAGCTCGCAGCTTAGGGCAAGCCGCGGCCCGGTGCTCCGACCCGCGGCAGTAGTTGCAGTTAGTAGGAGGAGGAGGAGCTTCCCTGGCCACTAGGCCGGTATATGTAGGGAGAGGGCGGAGCCCTCCGGAAGGAGCTCCAGCTGCCTTCCACGGTGTCGGCGATGACCTCCCGGGCGGGTTCCGCCTTTCAGGTGCCCTGGAGGTGTCGGCGGCGCCCGCTGCGTTTGTGACCTGCCTGCACTGTTGCTCTAAAAAGAGCAGCAGGTCTCTAAAAGACGGGATATGATCCGCTCCGTCCCCACCATATCTCTCCTCAAAATGGATCCGCAGATCGAGGGGTAGGCGGGACAGTACGAGGTGGAGCAACAAAAAAGATCCTCCGGCCCCTTCGTCGACCGGAAGCTCCAGGCGCCTCAGCGAATTGCACGCGACTACGACAGGATTAATAATATCCTGACGTAGCCTCGTCCCGTCAGTCAGTAGCGAGAGATTCAGAAGCTGTCGGGCATATTCGTCAGCCAGCAGCCGGGTGTTTGCGTACCTCCTCTCGAGTAGGTCTCTTGCGATCAAATAGGAGTTGTCGGCCAACTTCAAGTGACCAACGACCGCAAGGGCCTCCCCTTCAAGAGAAGAGAGCAGGTACGCCATTTTTTGACCGAGGGACAAGTCCCCCCGGGCGTGGACCAAGCTATCAAAGAGGCCTATGAAGGCCAGCCACTCACCAATAGCACCCGAGAACTTGGGCAAGTCCAATGTGGGCAACTTACCTAATAGCTCAGCTTGAGCTGGATTCCGCCGCGGAGACTCCAGTTTCGCCAGACCCTCCATCTGGCTCTCACGCGCCTCATGCGCCAGCTTGCCCCTTGCCTCAACCAAGTCGTCCGTGAAGTCGACGAATTGCTCATAATCCCGACGAGCGGAGTCCTTGACTCCGCTCTCCACATCCGCAGACAAAAGCTCAGTGTATGCGCTCTCGACCAAGGCCAGTCGATCCCGAACCTGATCCGCCCGCTGCGCTAAATTATACACTCGGTCGGCGCGCCCGATCAGTGTGTGGGCATGCGCCGCCCAGCGCAGCTGCTCCTGAATTATCAGCGCAGGTGCCTTGGGTTGCTTGTGAGACGGCATCATATATAACGATAAACAAATGCAGTGATATAAATTCCAACAACCAATACAACAATAAAAAATACAGATACAAATCACAGCAATAATTACAGTAATAACAGTAAGAAAATATAAACAGTAAAAAAATATAAACAGGGATGTGCCACACAGGCTAAACCTACCCGAAGCTACTCAAATACAAATACCCTAAACAAATATAACCCCTATCAGTTAAACTCACGCAGCTCAAGGCGTGGGGGGCTCTGCTACCAAAATGTTACGGCAACCACGCTCTGCTACCAAAATGTTACGGCCCTAGCCAGTCCAGCAGAGCCTCAGAGGTCGGGGCCCATCAGCGACCTCCCGGCGGACTGCCTAGGGTCGGGTACAGAATACCTATGGCGAT
The DNA here is from genome assembly GCF_905220565.1 of Melitaea cinxia. NCBI lineage: Eukaryota > Metazoa > Arthropoda > Insecta > Lepidoptera > Nymphalidae > Melitaea > Melitaea cinxia. The sequence goes on from NC_059416.1 coordinate 5,936,185, forward strand.
CAGGATATGCGGCGTGAGCAATCAAACACAAAAAAGGGGTTTGAAAATAAGCGTGAAGTGGCACTTACCTTCGAAGGGCAGCTAGGGTCGATTGAGGTCGAAGATCGCCAGGGAACGTGTGTAGGTCGTGTAGTGTGGTGTGACGTTGAGTGTAAATAGGTGTCCTGGCGGTCCCCGAAAAGGAGGCCCCAGGCCCCCAGACTTCGACAGTGAGTAGGCACCCCCGGTCACAGAATTGATTATAAAGAAATACACAAGCAGTTACAGTTACAAGCACAACAACGAATATTTACAGTTAAGTTATAAGCACAGCAATTAAATATTTACAGTTACCAAATAAATCGTTAGATATATTCACAGGGCTGCGTGCGGTCACGCCAGCCAAGAGTCCGAACCCGACATTGGGGTTCTCATAAAGCGACACAGAAAATTGCGTTCGTGCAGAGCGAACTCGAGACTTTACAGTTAAGTTATAAGTACAGCAATTAAAACGGTAGCAGTAAAGTAAGTAAGTAAGCAGTTAATAAACCACGAGGCACGCGCAAAACAATAAGTCCAACAATGGGAACTGGCCGGCCGTCGAGCAGCGATACGGCCACACCTTGCAGAGCGGACGCGAGACTATATTCGCCGTATCGAGCAGCGATACGTCCGCTACCGTGAGAGCGGAATCGAGACTGTTCGCCGCTAAGCGGCGCGGGCGACGGCGACGGCGGGGGGCCGTGCCACCTGGCGATATCACCGATGAAGCCCATACAGAAAAAAGCGTCGCTAAAAGGCCTTCTACACGGTCGGGATCGACTGCCCAACATCGTGTCCTTGGTCGGGTTGATATAAAAATGGACAGTGTGGAAAACGGTTGACCCGACCAATATTTGGTTGATGTCAACGGCCTTGGTCGCGAACGCATCTCTCGCGACAGGCTACGTTCGTGGTCGGTCCCGACCATGTCCCGACCGTGTGGAACGCTGTCGGCCGACGCGAGCGCTTCAGTTTGCGCTTGTCAGTCGTCACGGGTAGCTAGTTTAAGTGTATTAACTATGGTCACGGGCGCATGTCATCACGTATTGCAATGGATTCGCAAAACGAACGCCACGAACGAGAGGTTCTGACCGAATTTATATCTTTATATATTGATTTGCCATGTCTTTGGGACATTGGATCCGATTTATACAAAGAAAAGAACCAAAAAACTTCACTTCACTTTATCATAAAAAAGTTATTGCCAAACCCACCTTCTGTTGCTTTATAATTGTGTTTGCTCGCAAACGAAAAAAAAAAACGACTTCAATTACATCGACGAGTAATACAATGTAGATCGACGAAAAAATAGTCAATTAACTACGCGTTATCAATGATTACTCATAAAGTAGTTATCAGATCTCGATAAAATTTATATGTGACCCCATGATAAATATCAGCTTTCGATTAAATTAAAAATTATCAAAATCGGTACACCCAGTAAAAAGTTATTGCAAATTTTCGAGAGTTTCCCTCGATTTCTCTAGGATTCCATCATCAGATCCTTTCTTTATCATGGTACCAAACTAGGAATATCCCCTTTCCAACAAAAAAAGAATTATAAAAATCGGTACATCCAGTAGAAAGTTATGTGGTATAATAATACAACGTAGGTCGACGAAAAAAGCGTCAAGTAAAAACGAATTATTAGATATAACTCGAAAAGTAGTTGTTAGATCTCAAATAAATTTAAATGGGACCAAATGACACAAACCACCTTTCGATCAAAAGAAAATTTGTCGAAATTGCTCCACCCAGTCAAAAGTTCTGAAGTAACATACATAAAAAAAATACAGTCGAATTGAGAACCTCCTCCTTTTTTGGAAGTCGGTTAAAAATGCAAGGAGCCATCGCTTCAAATACCAGAGAAGAACTAACAAGTTGAGTCAACCACCGACCGTGTAGAATGAATACAAAAATTGGTTGACCCGACCAAGGACACGACGGTCGGCGGTCGATCCCGACCGTGTAGAACGCCTTTAACGCAGCGAAATGGTATTACAAAATCATAACTAATAAATGACAGAGCCACGGTTAAACTAAACCCTAAGGCAATCGCTCTAAGGCGCGATTTGGCCTAAACAACTTTATTAGATTTTAATTAACGTGATTATTTTTATTAGTAAAATGATTGAAAACGGGATATTTACCATGTTTTTTACAACTTTATTACTTTGACGTACCATAATATTTTAAGCATCTCTGTAGTTCCCTACCTTCTTCTTCTTCAGGTTAAAATGGCTTTCAAAGTTGCCTACTTTAATCTTTTACCGAACAAATGATTTTTTAGTATACCTACCTGTCATAGCGTGTCAATATAGCTTACTGTACCTACTAAAAACCTTTAAGAATTTGATCAGTTCGATAGGACTGATTAATTGGCGGGATAACCATCCAACTACTGGCAATGAAATACACAAGCTGTAGACGGGCAGCAGCGTCTTCGGTGCGACAAAGCCAGCACGCCTGCCCAGCGTGGTGACTATGCGTAACACACATGAGTTCACACCATTTTTGGCGTGAACTTGTGGAGGCCTATGTCCAGCAGTGGACTGTGATAGGCTGAAATGATGATGATGATGATGATAGGACTGATGCTTAACTAGACTAATAATATACAGGAATCCGAAACTTTTTAATATAATTTTTTTTTTTTTTGTAATAACACAAAAACTCTTGAAAATGTGTACGTAAATATTTATGAAGCAAACGGAATATAGACTTATTATCTGCCTGTGTCTGCAATCGCCGAGCTACCTCTACGGCCTTCTTCGGCGGTTTTTGGCCGATTGGTGGCAAATCGAGTGACAATACGTATTATGTAGTTTGAGTTGATTTTTTTATGTATTAGCTAAAAGGAATGTGTAATACAATTAATGTATAAAACACTCCCCAGTATTTTATACTGACTATGATGTAACGGATTTTAAAGTCTTTCTTTTTGTTATTATTTTGCTTTCAATCTTCTATTCTCTCTAAAATTCAGAATACATGATGAACTAATAGAAATAGTTACAAACCCATATATATACGTATCATAAATGTTAAAAATAAAACTGAAAACAAATTTCGTCTTTCTCACTACATTACATTAAAGAAATAACTGACTAATACTACAGTACAAAGTTTGTAAATCATAAAAAGCCCAGCAACGTGTTGAAATAGTTAGCTCTCTAATAAGTTCGTTATAACTCTACTACGATAAAATATCAAGTTTTCAAACTAAAGCTGCGTAACTAGTTAGAAGGTAATGATAAATGTTTATAAAATATCATTAATTAACATTCACCAACTATTGAAATGGACTAGCGAGTAATACTTTAATACCCGAAGGATAAGGGTTAAAGCTTAATCCGCTACGAAATAGATTTGAAATTGTTAAAGATTTTGGTGGATATACACATATAAAACAGAAAAGTTTACTGAGAATTTTTCTGCATGTATGAAATTTAACATGCAGAGACTGCGAACTCAGCTTTCATCAATTCACTAGGATGTCCAGCAACCGCTAGGTCTGCCTGATGCCTCAGCTTGTAGCCTATAGACGCATGCAACATCCGAAGCGGCAGTCGGGTCGGCACTAATCTTATGCTCCAGATTTTAAACAATATATTTTCTGCTAAGCCTACCTCAATGCCTAATAAAAACAAACATCTGAAGTAATAACCTCCTCCTTGTTTTTCCAGACGAATTTAACTAGATCAGTCTTTAAACTACTTATAACTTATACTCATAAATGTAAATATTCAAAGTGTGTATTGGTTTTTGGCACAGACTTGGATAATTAATGCGTAATTAAACATTGTATAATTATCTACATGTAACTTATTTTAATTCTTCGATTCCTGCGTATTAGCTAATTTAAGAAAATTTATATTAGTAATAAACATATAAATTATTTATTAATATACAATAATTTAATAGGTACATGTATTAATAAAGAAAAAATATAAATAATTTATAAAATTAAACGCCGTGAAAACCGATAAAAACTGTTTTCCAGACGACATGTGTCGTCTCTTTCACGCGGTTCAATTTATTATATGTTAGAAAAGGAAGCGACATGTTGATAAGGCAGCCATAGCGATAAATGGAATACAAAATTATACAATCAACGACCGTCAAGTTTTTGCTGAAGTCTGCCATTATTGCAGACAACATTAATTCTTGACCTTTAACACAAGAGGCATAAGGACGCAAATATTTTTTTTTTCTCTGCTTCTAACCGACCTATCTCTATATAAAGACACGTAATAATTTTTCAAGTAGGTACGTTGTTATTGTATTAGTGGTTTGAATATGTTTTTTTTTTCTTTTTAACAATATTAAGTAGGTACCTACGTTATCATAACCGAAAAATATCTCTTGGGCAAAAATAATGAACGAAAATTAAAAATATTAAAAATTTACAATATTACTACTTATCCAATGTACATTACAGGTTACCTACAGTCACTTATTGACGAAGTAATTCTTTCAAAAATTTAGTTTTTATCTCAGTTGTTTTACAAATCAGCGGATTATTTACCCAACAATAGAAAAAATAATAATATAATCTTCTATATAAATAAAAACGAATATTGCTAAGCGCATTACACGAGAATGGCTCGACCAATTCGACTAATTTATTTTTTGTATGTTCCTTAAAAGGCCCACGAAAGGTTCTAATCAAAATAATAATAATAATAATAATAATAAATAAATTTTTTATATGCAGCAATTATTTTTTGTTCGCGCAAACTGTGGAAAATTAAGCTTAGCTTAGAAAGACGTAGTATCAGTATTTATTCATGTTTTGCAATTTAATGCCTCTAGTTTGTGTGCACCTTTTATCTTTTACATAATTATACGTGAATAAAAGCTTTGTATTCCTTTTTACGAATATTACGCGGACGGAAGAGTATGAAATTTCACACACTTTTATTTATATACAGAAGGATTGTAGAATACTATTTTTTTTTTAATTTTACATAAATAATGAATTAAATCAATAAAAAATATTACACACACTACCACGTATTTGACACGTACACACGCATATATACTCTTTTGTTTATTATACTAGAAGTACAGTCTTTGACAATAAAACCTTAATAATGTTCAAACTTATAATTTAAATTAATTATGGTAGAATTTCGACCACTGACTACTAGTATGCATAATAACAACAGAAATGGATCTAAACACAAATCAATACACAGTTAGTATTGAGAGAATGATGAAGTTTAGGCGAAATAAAGAAGTTAGAGGAAAGGATGTAGAATTCATTGCTTTCTTCAAAACTACATTCACACTGTCAATGGATATAGAGACTTAGTATTATAAGATGCAGTGGACAAAGATGTCTCAAGGATAAATGGCAGGTGGTGGAGTGACCTATCGCTCAGAATGGCTATAGACTAGAGTATTTAGCCAACTTTGTTGTTATTATGAAAATAAAAAGAATTATTTTAGTTTGTTATTATGAAAGTACACAAGCTAGCTCAACTTACATGTCAACACAATGTCAAAACATAATGTCAAGTTTTTATTTTATATAATAATGCTACACTTATCATTTTAGAAAAAACTTTTTCTTAACCAACAAAAGTTTGTCGTATTTCATGTTATTTTACCAACATAAATCAAAACAGCCAAATCAGTCTAGTCGTTCCAAAGTAAAGATGAAGATGATGATGACAAACGGTATTTTTTTTTTCATAACCTACGTATAGGGATCGATTTATAGTGATTATATAGGTATTTAATCTATAATAATTAAAGTAATAGAAGTGTGATTACTTAATCATAAAACTTGTCAAAATAATGAAAACATCGTACAGTAATCCTTTTTATATACTAAACTGTCTTAGTTGTCTGAACTAACAATTCCTTATTTAATATTTATGTTCCACTTTATTATTCTAACAGAATAGTACAAAGGAAACCGACAATCACAACCGACAGCATTATCAGAACTCGGTAATGCACATCGGTAATTAAAAATTATAATAATTACAAAGAAATCATAGTCAATAAGTAATGAAAACTAGACACGTAACCAATACATCAAATTAGTTCCTTCCGCAACATATCAATATTATTATATTATGTAAATAGAAAATCATGATGAAATATAAATATGCGTTTATCATTCTGAAATTTAAATAAAAATTCAGAAATTGACAAGTTCCTAGCTCTACTAGGTACGTAGACATAACTAACCACGGGAAATTTAATGTTTTTTTTTTTGTTTAAAGCCTTATCTATTTATCTTTAATCTTAAAAAGATTTATATTTGTGTTCTAAATAAATAAAGTATTATTTACTTATTACTCTCATTCGCATCTGAACGTTTGACACCGGAGTCCCATAATTATAGATAGGTTTTACTGAGATACTCTAGAGTCCTTTCCCTAAACATTTTTTTTATAATAACGAGTTAGACAACTCAACGTGCTATTAATAGTATGTTAGATCATTATATTGACTTAAAACTAAAATCTAGTAGGTATTAGTATGCCGGAAATACAACAAATAAACAAAACAGTAAAAAAACCGACTTCAATTTAGCGAGTAAGAATACATATATAAATACAATACATCTTATTAGGGATAGCTCAAAAACTACTCAGAGAAGAACTAATAAGAGTACCTTACTACATCGCATTGTCTGTTAGTAGATAATTAATTATATTGCATCTAAATAAATATAATCTGTATCCTTGTGCACCTAAATTTATTTCACTGTAAACAAAATTTAAATATCAATATTGGTGAAACGTAAACAAATTAGTATTTTCATTAAATTAATAAACAAATATGGATACGCTAAAAGCCATTAAGCAATTAAAGATAATAACATAAAACTCGAGTTAAATGTCACTTGTCAATAGATAATTATTTCGATATTCAACGCACATTGAAGTTTGAAACACTTCATAAAGGGCTATCTTTGCTGATTGTATTTTTTTATTTATCTAAGTAATTATTAAAAAAGTTTATTTTCAATTAAATTAATAAAGAAATAAGTATGAAATGCTTTATACATAATGTTTATTATATATAGCGATTTTATCAGTGGTGACATTTAGGTATATTTTGATACAATATCGTCACCTTTTATACCCCATGTGTATGTAGCTCTCCGTTAGAAACATTATAGTTAGCCGTTTTAGTAATTTCAAGCGTTGTCGATAAGAAAATCAATCGAATTATTCCTATCTGTGTCGTGATTGTAGAATCACTTGCGCTCTGCAGGTTCTTTCTAATATTTAATTTATTTAACCTTACAGAAGACCACAGCTAAATAATACTGTTTTCAAGCAGTATTGTGTTCCCGTTGGTGAGTAAGGTGACCAGAGCTCCTGGGGGGATTGGGGATTGGGTCGGCAACGCGCTTTCGATGCTTCTGGTATTGTAGGCGTCTATAAGCTACGGTAATCTCTTACCATCAGGTGAGCCGACCTAGTGATATAAAAAAAAGACTAGTAAGCCTTTTTATGCCTATTTAAACAGTCGATCTGAAGGAGTAAACTCTCGTCGTGCGTCGGAGCTGATACAAATTTTTTTTTACATGAACTAGACTTATACATATGGTAAAACCGGGAGAGATGCCGCAGTGGGATAGATGCCTCATGTTATAAAAACCTAACATCCCGAACTCACAAATAAAAATTTATCGCATAAGTAGGAGTCGAAGACACCCCGTACCTAAGATATCCACAGATATTCGTGTGGCAAGGACGCGTTCGGATCGTGTGTGTAATTTTCTCCGTGGCGAAATTTACAAACACGTCAAAGTTTTAAAGGTTAGTATTTAAGATTGTATAATTTTATAAATAATAATAAATTCCGTTATATTTTTTATCACGTCTATATACTGGGTCATTGAGTCTGCATATAGTTGTAAATAGATGCTATTTTGTTTATAATTTATTTAAAAAATACGTGGGCATCTATCCCAATCACAAAGGATAGTTGCCCTGATTTTTTGAGGTATAGGTGCCCTTAGGGGCAACTATCCCTTCATTCACCATATACAGAGTAAGTTTATATGTATAATTTTTTTTTGTGTCTGTTATATTTTTATGTATTTACGTATATTTATGTTTGGATGTTTTACTGATTCTAGCAGAACTATGCCACGAAAATATAAAAGAAAGGAAGAAATGCGAGCTCAAGTATGTTCTTGGACTATAGAAAACCTACAGTCAGCTTTCGATGAGAAAGTATGATTGTGCAATGTGCATGTTGACACTTGATATGAATATTTTAGACCAACAATTAAGAGTTTATACTTTTGTTGAATAAATGCTTGTAGATATGGGAGAAAGTGATAGCGCGACGAATGAGAGAAGAATGTCAGAACCAATTTGGATTTATGCCGGGCCGGGGAACTACGGACGCCATATTTGCACTCCGCCAACTCTGCCAAAAAATATCGACTCGCACAAAAAGACTTACATATGGTGTTCGTGGATCTGATAAAGGCATACGATAAGCCCCCGTAAGGTTCTGTGGTGGGCTATGAAAGGGAAAGGAGTGCCAGAGAAGTATGTACGACTTGTTCAGGCGATGTATGATAGAGCTAGCACCCACGTCCGGTCCGAAGCCGGGGTAACTGGCAAGTTCAGTGTGGCTGTAGGTTTGCACCAGGTGTCGGCTTTAGGCCCGTATTTATTCCTCCTAGTAATGGATGTTCTAACATCACACATACAGGAGGAAGCACCCTGGTGTATGCTGTTTGCTGACGACGTTGTTTTTGTCGGAGATAATGCTCTTGAGGTACAGAGTAGACTGGGAAAATGGCAGGAAAGACTGGAGGGCGCGGGATTGAGAATAAGTAGATCTAAAACCGAGCACTTATTCTGCAATTTCAGCGGTTTGTCCAGTTTTTCCCATATTTCCTTGGAAGGTGTAACCCTACCAGTCTGCTCCGACTTCCGGTACTTTGGGTCATTAATACAAAATGACAGCAACATAGACCGTGACGTGAAAAATAGAATAAATGCGGGATGGATGAAATGGCGACAGGTCTCTGGAACAGCTTGTGATCCACGAATGCCCCTTAAACTTAAGGGTAAAATCTATAAAACGATCATAAGACCTGTCGTAATGTATGGATCAGAATGTTGGGCAACAAAAGTGACGGATGAAAGAAGAGTGCACGCAGCCGAGATGAGAATGCTAAGATGGATGTGTGGAGTAACGAGGAAAGACCGGATTAGAAATGAGTATATAAGGGGAAGTTTGAAAGTAGCACCCGTGACAGAGAAAATGAGGAGCAATAGGTTAGCGTGGTATGGGCATGTAATGAGGAGGGATGAACGCTATGTTGGTAAAAGAATGTTAGAGATGAATGTCGAAGGGCGAAGAGCGATCGGCAGACCGAAAAAGTGGGATAAGGCCAGGAAGATGATGATGAATAAATGCTTGTAAAATTTAATTATATATATATCATGTTGAAACTTAAGAATTTATATTTTAGTTAAACAAAAACTCTAAAATTTTAATTAGGTATAGTAATCTGTGTGATATAAAAATTATATTCTAATTATAACAATTAAAAGATATAAAAAAAAACACAAAATTTTTTCATTGCTATGGCCCATGTTTCTTGGAGACAATCGATGTTTTAGGAGTAGAACTAACCTAACCTAACCTAACATTTGGTTTGGGTTTTTCGTTTACACGGTTTAAAGAGCATCTATCCTACTCACTATTTTCATAGCGGGGCAACTATCCATATAGGTAGGCATCTATCCTCAAAAAAAGGGTTCACGAAAAGCTAATTTCTGCTTAATCTGCATTGGCTAGGTTGAAAAAAAATAGTCATAATTCAACATAAAGGATTGAGCTAGCTACATTAATAAAAATTATTCGTATAAAAATCATATTTTTAAAATTAGGTGACTATTTCAAAAAGTGCGGCATCTATCCCGGTTTTACCCTACAGTGACTAAAAACTCTTTATAAATAAACGTTTAATATACATTATCATTTCAAAAAAGATAAAAAGCATTGCAATGTTATGCGTGCATTTGGTTATACGTACATAGATGCATATGTAACCTATTTGCTACAGTGATAAGCTTTTAATTAAATAAGTTTTTAATACATTGCCCGCCCATCACGCTTTGTCATATAACTTTTTTGTTTTAAATTCACTATTATCAAGTCTAATAATTCATTCGTATAATTCTGTTATCAATTTAACCTCATAAAGGTTAAAATGCTATTAATGGTACTGAGTAAGACTTATCAAAATATTGTTTACTCTAATAATACATCCATGCATGCATGAACCTATTATTAGAGTGTGTTCTATTATATTTATGACTAACTGATACAACATTTTTACTTCATTTTTTTTTTCTTATTTTTTGAGCAATTTATCATTCCATAAGAATCTTTTGTAATGTGTAATAAAACTCATTAAAAAAAAGTAGCCTAATCACAGTTCTATCATTTACTACTAACTTAATAACTTAAATTAATACTACTACCTACTTGTATTATTGACAGACAATGGACTCTATATTATCTGTGGTTAATACGACTGGGCCGCTAAAATGTTAAACATATGCTAATAGCATGAACCCTTAATGAAATATAATTAATAAAATATGTACATACTGAACTGACCAAGACAACATGCAATGGATTAAAACCTGTCTGTGATTGCTAGGTAAAAGCCACTTTTTCTTTAAGAAAGAATGGTAGAAGCCGGAAGCGTAACTTGGCGTTGATTTTCGAAAAATTGAAGTTTTATACAGGCCATTTACAAGATTATTTTATAGAAAAAAAAAACATTATAAATAATTTTGAAATCATTTAAGAATTAATCTTATATCATTGGAAAAGTTGATTATTTTTCTGGTTCTAAGTCCAACTTTTTGCGTCATAGAAATAAAATAATAATATAAAGCTTTAGTTACACTGTACGAGTGCTTAATGTCGTGCGAAGATGTCACAGCGTCCCATTATTACGCTTCTGCAAAGGTCACACATGTGTGTTATCCAATCCAATCTTGATGGTGAGGTTTATCATACCATCACTGAGTTCGAAGCTGTATTGTATGTATGTACATTTCGATAAATATAATATTTTGTGTATTTGTTGAAGAAAAACTTCTTTACGCACACTTAACTTGTGGACTAAGCTGGTGAATGCATCACGAGAGCGTTACGAAAAGTTTGATAGGGCGAGGCGAACGGAAATTGTGAGGGATATATAAGTTAGTGGTGATAGAAAGAAAGAGATTTCGTAAGTTTGACTTCAGTGTGGTCTAAACACACACTCGTTTTATATTATATACGACTTCTTATAAATGTTAGAAGTAGTATAAAACAAAGTCGATTTCTTTGTCCCTATGTATCATTGATCTATAAAAAACCCTATGTATGCTTAAATTTTTAAAACTACGCAACGGATTTCGATGCTTTTTTTTATAGATAGAGTGATTGAAGAGGAAGGTTTATATGTATAATACATGCATAATATAATAGAGGAACACTGATGGTTTTTGCAACCGTGCGAAGCCGGGGCGGGTTGCTAGTTTCGTATATTATAAAGAATTGGTTACGTACAGTCTGTACAAACAAATTTTCTTTGTAATAGATACTTATAGATCGACAATAAACAAGTACCAACTATTGCAAATGTAAAAACCGGAAATAAAAGGTCAATCACGTTTTCATATTTACTGCATTTCCTTACTGTTAATAATACTTAATAATTAATTTTATATCATACGTCAGCTTACTTTTTATTTATATTAAATTCAATAGCTTAGGTTGACAGATTAATAGCAATTGCTAAACTTTGTATTATATTTGTATATTTTATTTATAGCAGTATAATTATAATTGTGTTTGCTCGCAAACGAAAAAAAAAACAACATAGTACAATACAACGTAAGATAACTCTAAAATGACTAACTACCATAAAGTAGTTACGAGTACTATAATTCACTTCAGCCTATCGCAGTCCACTGCCCTGACATAGGCCCATAGTCACCACGCTGGGCAGACGGGTTGGTGACCGAAAGTACTGAAATTACGATTAAAAGAAAGAATCATCAAAATCGGTATACCTAGTAAAAAGGTATGAGATAACACATTTAAGAAAAACAATCGAATTTCCGCCTTTCTTTGAAGTGAGTTGAAAATGTTATATCTTATTAAACATGCCTTGTCGATCCTTCGGTGTTATAATACACGCCATATTAATGCATAGTCAGTTAATAAAATGTTCTATCAATAATTATTTACTTCCCTCATTATATTTATAAAATCGAAATATTGCGTGACGGTCACGCATCACTGTAAGAAAACATACTTCAAAAGATAAGTTTTTATACTGTTATTGCGTTTATAACTTCAAGATTGCTAAAAGTGTATTAAAATATTGATTTTAATAATAATTATACTTTTAATGTCCGATAAGACCTCATTTAAAAAACCCTATCTTTGTACTTGTCTTCTGGTATTACTTATTAGTATCTGTGGTACAGTGTGTTTATAGTCACATTTAGAACTACAGAATATTTTTCATAGTTTGAATATTAGCGATGCATCCACAACGCTCTGATGTGATGCATGCGCTGTGTGGGCACTCACTACCAGCGATAAGATTCCTCCTCGGGATAAATATTTCATCATCATCATCATCATCATTTCAGCCTATTGCAGTTCACTGCTGGACATAGGCATCCACAAGTTCGCGCCAAAAATGGCGTGAGCTCATGTGTGTTGTCCATAGTCACCATGCTGGGCAGGCGGGTTGGTAACCGCAGGGCTAACTTTGTCACACCGAAGACGCTGCTGCCCGTCTTCGGCCTGTACATTTCAAAGCTAACAGTTGGGTGGTTATCCCGCCATCGGTCGGCTTTTTAAGTTCCAAGGTGGTGGTGGAACTGTGTTATCCCTTAGTCGCCTCTTACGACACCCACGGAAAGAGACGGGGTAGCTATGTTCTTTAATGCCGTAGCCACACAGCATATAGATATTTGTATTTACAATATTTCTTTCCTGTCTGGTTGTCTATCCTTCTAGATCTCTCCACTGTGCCTCATTCCATATCTAATAACATAAAATTTGTGTACACTAAAGGAGCTACAATAGTCTAATTTAAACGCGACATTGACAACTAAATCCTATAAATTAAGTGCCTACCCCAAACAAGCGTAATTGGCGGCCATTACGCGTTTGTCATCGCTACAAAATGGCGGAGAGCGCGGGAAAATAAATACGTTTAGAAATGGATATTATATCTTCATTAGCGTACGGTAGCGCATTGATATGTCTAGAATCTAGATGTGAGGGGCTATTGAAATAGTTTGTATTTTATCACTTGGACGATAGGCGTCTATTCTTTGCTTTATTGGAATTTTCTGTTGAGCATTGTATGGATTTAACGCAAGGTCAGATCTCTCTACAGAATATTGAGTATAAAATACTTGTATCAAGATGCATTCAAAGCGGAATATTTTACTTTAAGAATTGGTTTATTCATAGAAATGGATCATTAATATTTGATATGTAGATAAAGTTTTCATCGCTAGTGTTGTAGGGATAAACTTAGAAATTTTATTTATTTTAAGACAATGAACAAAATGTATGAACAAATAACAATAAATTTTAACGATTCGGTAATATAAAACTAAGGACAAAACTAGAAGTATCAACTAAACAAAGAATGCATTCACAATAATGTAAGTAAAGCCGAAAACGTGAGATAATCACGTGACTTATCAAATTAAATAATTTTATAATTTTATTCTTATCTAGAAAGGAATTCTTCAATCTTTATATCGCATTATTAACAATACGCCTTCGATTAAAAATAATTACGAAACGAAACTAGTTATATCCGGTTTTACAAATGCATTTGAAAACAAAATATACATATATCATTAATTTGCTAATGAAGTTCAATACGAAACAAGAATCGATGACCGATATTCATGAATAACAAACAAAGGCCCAAAAGGAAATCGAAATATTAATAATACGATTGATTTAATTAAGCGGCGTCAAACAATAAGACATAAAATTAATGTTTTGTAAACGGACGCTGAAATGCATAAACGGTGATAATTAATACGCATATACTGCATAATACTTACCGTTATCGACAATGGTATTGAAGTTTATTGAAAAGTAACCGTATTATGCTACAATGTCTCCTATAGGTATACGATAATTCGATTTAATTTTAAAATAAGTAAATATCTTTATCAGTACTTAAACGCGGTTTCTTTAATTAAATATTAAGCAGTAATTTTTTTTTAAGTGATACTTATTACGTATGTTACACGTTACGCTTCGCTACGCTTCAGCCTGTAATATCCCACTACTGGGCATAGGTCTCTTTCCCCATGTAGGAGAAGGATCAGAGCTTAATCCACCACGCTGCTCCAATGCGGGTTGGCGGGTGTTACACGTTATTGTCTCAAAAATAATGTTTAATTATTTTATGTCCATGTGACTTTTTAGCCGAGTTCCAAAAAAGGAGGTGGTTCTCAATTCGGTTGTATTTTTTTAATGTATGTTACTTCAGAACTTTTGACTGAGCGGACCGACTTCGATAAAAAAAAATTTAATCGAAAGGTGGTGCGTGTCATTTAGTCCCATTTAAATTTATTTGAGTTCTAACAACTACTTTTCGAGTTATATCTAATAATGCGTTTTTACTTGACTATTTTTTCATCGATCTACGTTGTCTTATACCGCATAACTTTTTATTGGGTGTACCGATTTTGATGATTTTTAATTTAATCGAAAGCTGATATTTATCATATGGTTACATTTTAATTTCATCGAGATCTAATTACAACTTTTTGAGTAATCTTTGATATCGCGGATTTACTTGACTATTTTTTCGTCTACTTACGTTGTATCATAGATATAGTAAAATAATTGTGTTTGCTCGCAAACGAAAAAAAACCGACTTCAATTACATCGACAAGTAATACAACGTAGATCGACGAAAAAATAGTCAAGCAACTACGCGTTATCAAAGATTACTCAAAAAGTAGTAATCAGATCTCGATAAAATTTATATGTGACCAAATGATAAACATCATCTTTCGATTAAATTAAAAATTATCGAAATCGGTACACCCAGTAAAAAGTTATTACGGATTTTCGAGAGTTTCCCTCGATTCCTCTGAGATCCCATCATCAGATCCTAGTTTCCTTATCACCGTACCAAACTAGGGATATCCCCTTTCCAACAAAAAAAGAATTATCAAAATCGGTATATCCAGTAGAAAGTTATGCAGTATAATACAACGTAGGTCGACGAAAAAAGCGTCAAGTAAAAACACATTATTAGATATAACTCGAAAAGTAGTTGTTAGATCTCAAATAAATTTAAATGGGACCAATTGGCACACACCACCTTTCGATTAAAACAAAATTTGTCGAAATCGGTCCACACGGGCAAAAGTTCTGATGTAACATACATAAAAAAAAAAAAAAAAAAAAAAAATACAGTCGAATTGAGAACCTCCTCCTTTTTTGGAAGTCGGTTAAAAAGTAGATAATGCGCGGTCTTTGTTGTTAGTGAAGCCACAAAACTCGGCTCCTTCAAGTAAATACACGCGCTCACGCACACATATGCATCAAACTACGCTCATTTTCGTTAGTATGTCACGAGGCTTCATACAGTAACTTTGCTTATAAAATGCCGTCTTGTGTGATTAAATGGTGCAAAAACAATACCAAAGTAAACAAAAAATCTGAAGGAATATCGTTTCACACGTAAGTACATATAAAACTTTAAATTTATTGTTATTCCAAAATAATATTGAGGTTATTCGGAACTTATAATTTCAATGTCACGAAATGACGTACTACGGGAGTGTTGCCAGTAGTTCTTTTTTTCAATACCCCAAAATGTGGGTAAGTAAATTGTATGCAATCAGAAAAATAATTAAGTAAAAATTAGACATAGTTATTGTTTTTTTTCTCGTGTTATTTTATGTTACATAAATTGAAAATAAAAAAATCAAAATATATTTATGAATTATTAACTCGTTTGTTTTATGTTTTAACTTTTTATAATTTTTGAGTAAACTAGGTATAGTTCGCGTCATGTAAAAAGAACGCTGAAGGAAAATGGAGGGGGTGCGTTTGCGCATGCGTATACTCGCGCACAAAAGTACTATTGTTTTATTTTTTAATTAGGCTTTCACTCGCGGCTTCCTATAATGGTTATTGGTAGATACATTAAAAATAATAAAAATACCGGTGCGAATAATTCGGACTAAATAAGTATAATAATTATCCCTTTACAAAATTACATTTTTTTTTTCAAACAAAAGCATTAACAAATTTTTTAGTTATTGAAATGTCGTATTCAAAAATATTAATTATCTGTACTCTCGATATTCGTATCTTAATAGTTTTTATGTATTTAAAATGATAAATTGATATTTTTTTTTTAGTTATATAAATAGTAAATGGAGCTTTACAAGTGTCCGTATGCTAATGTGTTGTGAAAGTAAGTGATAAATGCGGAAAAAACGTGAATTAAGATTGACAGTGGTTTGTTTACCAAATAAGATTGTTTCAAAAAATGGACAGTACGAAAAAGTTTTTTCAAGAGTTGGCAGCACTGTAAATCGCCTTTTGCGCATTTTGAGAACCAGCGTTCTTTTTACATGATGCGAATTATATATTATAAATAATTTTTCTCACTTCTCTATGTAAAACTATTTCGTAATTTAAAACTTTTGTGCGCGATAATAATTTGAGTCGACGTCGAACTGTCAACCGCTGTCAACCAATAGCACACCGGCAAGCATGCGACACGTGATAAACACTCCCGTCCCCCTACCCCTTACCACCAAATAGACCGATAAATCGCTTCTGCGCAGCTTCAAGGCCAGCGTTCTTTTTACGTGACGCGAACTATACCCATATTTTACTATCAAATTTCATGGTTTTAGGTTTCCAACGAATATTTTAATAAGAGGTGAATGGGTAGCGGCTGTAAGACTGAAGATTGAAAAATATTTGAACATAAGACTACATCATATTAGTAAAATGCAAACAATGACGATGACTCTGAGTTCTAAGCGACAAAAATTTAAAAAACTTGTACAACATAAAGGATTCTAGGTTTAAGAAAAATAGTTAAAAAAACCGACTGCAAACTGAAAAGAGATAAACAGAGGGGATAGGAAGTGTCCATTCATACGATTATCTTACGAATATATTTTTTTATTGTTCTACCGATTTTTTGTTTTATTTTTAGTAAATTTATTTAAAACTATAAACAGGTTTTTATTTTCACATACCCATTTTACCTATATTAAATTAATTGTTTAATAAAAATTTTAGGGACTTTTTTTAAAAGGTGTCAACACTTCACTCACTCACACATCTTTAAAAAAGTGGCTTCAGTTTTCTGTTCTAGGTGCGTTATCTACCTTTTTTTACTTGATCTATGCGTTGTATTTACTAGTCGATATAATTAAAGTCGGTTTTTTTTTTCGTTTGCGAGCAAACACAATTATTTTTTTCTTTTCTCTTATATAACCATATAAAGCTTACGTTTGTTTATTTGTTAATCTTAGTAGTTACTAGATTAATGTGATGAATAATTTCTCATATTATTTTTGTTACTTATATTTAAGTCCTATATGTACAGTCTTTAATACATGTAATGATTGGTTTTTAATTTCCAATTTTTTTTTAACATACTACAAATAACAATTTTGGTCATTTTATAATGCTTATCGAAGTTCACCAAAAATATACGATATATTTAAAACAGATCACATACCTTTATTTAAGGCAGTAAAGCTCTTAACTATGCAGGTGTGTATCAAGTAACATTAAAAAAACAAATTAAAAAGTCACTTACCCGACCCGATCTCCGACCTTCACCTATATCCTAATAAAATCACATATAATTGAATTAAAATGTATCGATTAAACAGTGAACAGGTCGTCTGTTCACCGGAAGAAGGACAATGGACGACCCGAGAGCATATTACACGCCACAACGCATATGTTTGATATTCTAATGAGATGCAATTTGAACTTCGTATGGCCTAAGTTGGCCGACCCGTTAAATATTCAAATAAAATTATTTCATGTATTCTACAGGCAATTCATGGAGTTAGAGCGCAGCAGGATGTACCCTGCTCAAAATCTGGAACAGTCCGTTCGCAGACTACTCTTAAGTAGTTTTGTATTTCTGTGGTAAGGTTGGGTCGGAGGTTAGGGTCGGCAAAGCGCTTACGAGCGCATTCTAGTGCTACAAGCGCCTATAGGCTACGGTAACCGCTTATCGTGAGGTGGACCGCCAGCTTATTTGCCGACCTAGTTGTATAAAAAACAATTATTGTCATAATCTATCATAAAATGTTTTATTTCTTATACGTTTTAACATCGATTGTTGAAAAAAACTGTATAGCTTTTAGTCCGCAAGCAGTAAGCATATCAATATAAAAATAGCATAGCTTTTTTTACGTAGAGAAAATCTTCAAGAAGGTCCGGAAAGCCCGGCTCTTGAGGTAGAAAAGGGTTATGTGGGATTCCTACCCACTAAAAATAGTATATCTTAAATATAAAATAGCATAGCTTAGTTAAGCACTGCAAGTCTGCAACTCTTCAACTTTTGCAGTCTACTGCTGGACATAGCTCCCTAATCTTCCAACAAATATTCCAGTTACCTACACCGCAATACTAGTATTATTACATAAATTGAAATTAATCTGACGCATTATACGTACCTATTAAAACGTATTAAAATATTTATCTTTTTCTTACCTACGTTTTTTTTAAATCACAGATTAGAAGCACTTCCTAAAAAGTTTGTGAACGAACCTAAATTTATGTAAACGGCTAAATTTATGCTCTACGAATATTTATCTACACTCAATATTTCGACACGCCCTTCCTTTTTTATTAAATACGTTATCTCTAAACACGTTTTAGATCGTTAAACTAATTAATTTAATGTATTTTAATGTTAAAATATTGCCATGTGAATAAAATAGTTAAATTATGATAGCAAAAACAAAAATTATAACTAATAAAAAACTTGTAGCTTGTTATTTAGGAATGGATTTAATGACAAATAAAAACTGCTTTTTATAAATATTTTATAATTCCGCTTCTTTTATTTATAAATAAAATAAACTGCCTTTAAAAGATTTTTAATTATACATTTTTTTTAGTAAATAATATTTATCAATTAATAGTAAATTATTTATACAATGAAAAATATTTACTCACAATATTGAATTAGAAATTATGTGCAATTGAAATGGTGCCAAAAATGGTGACAGCCGTTTCCCCGTTGAGTCGTTAAACCGACTATCGGGGCAAAAAATACATGAACTGTTCTGTCACCAGAGAAGGCTATCGAATCTTTTATAATTTTTGCACTGCTTCTCCAAGATCCAAGAATTTCAACTGCAAACGGCAAAAATATAGCTATTATTTGGTATAAGTGACAAATATTGGTTGCATTTATATATTATCGCGTGTGACCAGACTTTTAACTTGATCAAATCAAAAACTGGCTCGATTTTTGTTATATTAAATTTGACAAAATAAGTACCTATGTCAAATTTGTGCGCCAAATTTTCATGACCATTCTGAACGAATGGAAGTATCACAAAGTTTTTGCTTTGTAACCTCCGTGGTGGTATCAACATTAGGATACTTCAAACTTCAGTTTTCTATGGTATCAAGGTACTAAGGTACTAAGGTTAGTGATTACCGTAGCTTATAGACTTCTGCAACACCAGAAGCATTGCTGACCCTGTCTCCAATCCCCCCCAGAAGCTCTGGTCACCTTACTCACCAACGGGAACACAATACTGCTTGATAACAGTATTATTTTACTGTGATCTTCTGTAAGATCCGAGATAGTACCCCAGTTGGTATGCTCCATAATTTGAGCAAGAAATTTCCTGTTCTGCCCTACCTCAGTTAGATCATTATCACTCATGAAGAATCGTAGTAAAACGAAGAAAGTTAATGAAAACAAAAATATTTAAGTGTACCTTACAATTATACATATACTCGTACTTGTATAAGTATGATCCAATAAAATTTTAGCTTTTACCTACTAATTATTATTTGTTTTTAAAAATGACTAAAATTCTCTACAAACCTACTTGACAGAACTTGTATAATGTTGGGTGCTATCTAAGAAGAAGTAGAGACAAGTTACTTGTATGGAATATATAAAATATAATAAATATATTGTAGACTAAAATATGCGTAATAAAGTAAAGTAAACTTGCAACTAAGCACAATTCAAAACCTTTATATGAATATAAATAACATAACACGTTAATAAACCATGAGAAGCAAATATACCTACTACATACGCTTCTCTTAAAGGAAATAGTAATTCGTTAGCATGGGCTCCGATCCCAAGTTTCGAGGGAAAAAAAGAAAAAAAATGTATAATAATATTATAAATATATTTGGATTTAAAATCGAAAATTTGTTTATAACAATATTTATTTTTCCATAGCTGGTCCTCCAAGTGGTCCTCCCGTGGTGCGATGCCAACTTCGCAAGCACAAACCAAACAGGAAACCGCGAACGCCCTTCACCACACAGCAGCTCTTGGCCCTAGAAAAGAAGTTTAGGGACAAACAGTACTTGAGCATTGCGGAAAGAGCAGAATTCTCATCGTCATTACGACTAACGGAAACCCAGGTCAGTTTCTCCTGATTCAAACACGATTATATATTATTTGATAGGACTTGGACGCTAAAGGATGGGATATGTTTTCGTCTTAAAATAGTTTAATTTACTACTTTTGTATCCTCGATATTCTTGACGGTTATTTAAACTTAACTATATAAATCGTACACAATAAACTGGAAGGTTTATCATTAAGATACTTTTCTACAATTTGATTAAAATACAATTCAAATAAATCACACAAACATATGCTAAAAAACACATACACGCACACACGTGCTCACAAACATACCTAAAACAATTTACTAAAAATACAATCGTTAATAAGCGATTTTGAAATAAAAGGCAAAGTTCACTTCATCATTATGAATAACTTATGGATAAGCTAATAATTGCAATTGGAACCAAATAAGTAAAGACAAGTATCTGATTCTAGTAAATCGTAAATTCAGCTATTTGCCTTACTATATCACCAAGCCCTTTGCCTATAATTTTCGTGCCATTTTCGAGTTAAATTAATGTTAATCCAATTTGTTGACTATCAAAAATAAGATACTATTATTGAATTATGTAAGCGTCTGTAGCTCAATACGAAACTGTATATACAAGTTTATTTAGGTTAGAAGATATGAAATTTTCATGATTTCGTTCCTACTAAAAATTTTATTTGTCTGTTTATATTAATATTGTTTTATAAAGTAAATTTCACGCTTATTTCAGGTAAAAATTTGGTTTCAAAATCGTCGTGCAAAGGCAAAGCGATTACAAGAGGCGGAGATAGAGAAACTTCGACTGTCTGCAAGGCCGTTGCTTCCTCCGTCGTTCGCCCTATTTGGCGGAGGTGGGGCTCCGCCTTTGTTCGCTGCGATGGCTGCAGCGACGAGGCCACAACTCAGCTTTTTAGGAGGCCCACCTACACACCAGCACGCCATAAATATGAATATACTGAATTCATTACAACCACATTGACGGCATGAGCACGCGGTGACGCGTGACGGAGAGCCACCATCTTCCTAATATGGCGGCCAGGACTGACAGTTTAATTACGATTTAATACACAGACTAAAACCAGTGACTTTTGACAAATTAATTAAAAACTGTGGTGTATTATAGTGCCAGTACTTAATTTAATGTAAATTGGTAAAAAAGGTTTTATTTGTCTAAATGCATAATGACATAGATTAAAGTCTTCAAAGCTGAATTATTAATATAAGATATTATTTAAAAAAATCTCAATGAATAAGTGCAATTCTTTCTTTTTATATAGCCATAATTAACTTTAATATTTTTTGTAAATATAGCAATGACATAGTTATAGTTGTTATAAAGGCGTATAGTTTCACTAATATCGGTAATAAAGTGTATAATTAACATGATTATTTATTTTTTTAAGTACGATATTAAACGTAATATAACAGACATTTATTAATAGCAGATGATCGCTAATTACTTAATTTCAGAGCTATTTACTTTAAATACATATTACTTTTTATGATTTTTAAACATTCTGTAATACGCGTGTGTAACTTTTTAATTAAAATAAAAAAAAAAAACAAGACATTAAAATCGCTGCTAGTACGATTAGTTTAAATTCCTGACATTTATTTTTTAATTTTTTAATTTCTTTATATATCATATTTTATTCAATTTTTACTAACTTTTTTCATATTAAGTAAAATTTATTACAATGTAAATATTTATTAATTAATTTATTGGTTACATATGGATTAATGTAATATTTGCTATTAGACTTTTTTAAACAGAATTGATGTATGAACGTCGTTTAATGGTTACGATCGTTCATATCTTACAATTAAGTTATATTGTAAATTGGGAAGAATAAGTCATTAAACATAATGTTTAAGCTCTTTAATAAAATGAAGTTGTCTCCGATTTTTGATTTTTATTGGTCTTGAATATTTATTAAATATTAGGAAACTATTTATATAGGTAACAATTTTTTTTTTCATAAAAAAATGCATTTTAAAATATTATAAAAAATATACGTAGTTCCTATTTATCATGAAAATATTGACTAATTAATAAATACGTATAATTTTATATTTTCTTTTTAACCGACTTCAAAAAAGGAGGAGCTTACTAAATTCGACCGTAAATATATATATATATATATATATTTATTTATTTATTTTTACGTATGTTCGGGGATAACTCCGTCGTTTATCAACCGATTTTGATAGTTCTTTTTTTTTGTTGAAAAGGAGATATCCTAAGTGTGGTACCGTGATAAGGAAACCAGGATCTGATGATGGGATCCCAGAGAAATCGAGAGAAACCCTCGAAAATCCGCATAACTTTTTAATGGGTGTGCCGATTTTGATGATTTTTAATTGAATCAAAAGCCAATGTTTATCATGTGGTCACATTTAAATTTCATCGAGATCTGATTACAACTTTTTGAGTAATCTTTGATAATGCGTATTTACTTGACTATTTTTCGATATAATCGAAGTCGGTTTTTTTTTATTGGCCAGCAAACACAATTATAAACATTATTATTATCTATGACATACAAACGATAGAGCCGATGTCGTTACTATAAAGTAGCAGCGTATTATTTCCCTAAAAAAAATACATACAAACAAACCACACAATTGGACTATTTTTTAATAGTGGATGGAAAATATGTCGTGTCTTCAACCTCGTTTATCTTTTTAGTTATCATTCCTCTGTTAAAGGTGTAGGGTAATATAGTTTTATATCCTATGAAATTTCTGAATAAACATAATAAATTTAAAATAATTAAATAAAATTAAAATCGGTTCAGTACTTTTATTAAGGTAGGGAATATCCTGAAAATCTAGAGCAGCCCATCTGGGGAAGTACCTTGGCCTTACAAAAGATCGCTGCTGGGGAGAGTTAGGGATAGGGTCGGTAACGTGCTTCCGATGTTTCTAATGTTGCAGGCGTCTATAAGCTACGGTAATCACTTACCAGTGGGCCGTACGCTTGTTTGCCAACGTATTTATATATAAAAAATAGCGTCATAATCTACCGTAAAATGTTTTAGTTCTTATACATTTTAAATTCGACTTACAATAATTATAACTAAAGAAATATTTTATCAATTATGTCTATTTTTAATATATCACCACTACAGATTAAACATTACGCTCAACAACTCTACTTTTACGGCTCTTACCCACACATAATTATCATTTTGAAAGACCCGACATTTCAGACGTCGCGTCGCAGACGCTATGATCACAGCTACTCACCCGTCTGTCAAAGTATGGGAGATTTCGAAATGACAATTGCTGTAAGGTTCGTACAAATTAAAGTAATGATAAATAGATAATAAGAACTTGAAAAAGTTACAAACGCATCACACTCATCATCATCAACCCAATCGAATAAGTATTCTGTGTCAAATATCCGGAAACACACACAACGTAAACGACCAGACCACACAAATATTTGGCATTAGCTGGGATACATCCTGAAACCGCTAGCTTAACCGCTACCTATTAATCGAAATCACTGCGCCTATATATCATCGCTTACATTTTTATTAGTATCATAGAGCGAGAGTATTCAAGAAAAAAGAGGCTTATAATAATAAGAGACAGATAGAGAAGAGATTCTTGTATTTTCTTTTTATCTACAATTGAACATATTTTTACATGATGCATTATTTAAGCGAGGGTAGAGTTTAAAAGGGTTTACTTAATTCAGAATTTTTTATTACATAATTTACTTTACGATGAATGCTGAGAATCATTCGATCGCTTCAGCCTGTAATATTCCCCTGCTGGGCATGAGAGGCCTATGCCTCTTTCTCCAAGTAGAAGAAGGTCCAGAGCTTAGTCCACCACGCCCGTCAAATGAGGGTTGGCAGATATATTCCCTACTATGAGTAACGATCGCTTTCAGATGTACATGATAACAACCTGGACGAACAGCTTAACTTGCTGTCCGAGGGAAGAGACCAACAGGAACTAACAACCAGACCGGAAATAAATATTTGTATAAACACAAATATCCACTCCGAGCGGGAATCGAACCCGCGATCGTCGGTTTTTTTGGCGCCGCCGACACGGCACACGCACTATTACACCAGAGTGGTCGTCACACCAAAGCGGTTGTCATTAGATCACTCTCACATTATTAACATGCCCATAAAAAAACATTTTTTAAAACATTCTTATTATTTAGGTTCATTTTATACATATGTACATGGCATCATCATCATCATCATCATCATCATCATTTCAGCCAATCGCAGTCCACTGCTGGATATAGGCCTCCATAAGTTCGTGCCAAAAATGGCATGAACTCATGCGTTTTGCCCATAGTCACCACCATGCTCAGGCGCGATGGTGACCGCAGGGCTGGCTTTGTCGCACCGAAGACACTGCTGCCAGTCTTCGGTTTGTGTATTTTAAACCCAGCGGTTAAATGGTTACCCCGCTATCAGTCGGCTTTTTAAGTTCCAAGGTGGTAGTGGAACACTGTTATCCCTTAGTCGCCTCTTACGACATCCACGGGAAGAGAGGGAGTGGCTATATTCTTACTGCCGTAGCCACACAGCGCATGTACATGACACTCCTATACTAAACTTTCATATAAGTATAACATTCAAAAAAACATCTATTACTTATATCTTTCGCCTATAGGTACTCGCCTACATAAGTTACAGTATTTTACGTCGTACGTAACTCTTTGAGTGTCTATCTATCTCACACATACGTAGTTTTTCTTTTAAATTAATAAGGCTAACAATTATACACAGAAAGAAGGCTGATAAATTTAAATATATAAGTTATATAAATTACTATATACATCATAAGAGTATTACATAAAAATATTTTCTTAATCTGTGTTTATTATCCAGCAAAAAATATAAAATGTCCGTTTCTTTAAATAAACGATTAATACATTGTATACAATATATAACAGGGAAGTATAGAGTTCACAGTAACAGTAACAGTATAATAAAAAAAAAACACTATATGAAACTAGTAATAACCTCAGTTAAAATTAAATATAAAACTCCATTTAATTCCGCCTGCATGGCAAACTTTTACAAAACATAAATATGTTCTCTAAATTCAAATAACTTCATCGAGAAATCACGGTCATAAAAATATCATAAATTTCAAACAATTAATATTGTAACCGACAGTCGTGGAATGTTACATTTTTCAATGGCGAGGCATTCGAAGAACTACATTGCAATAAATACATTCTAAATTATAAACTTACATGTATTATGTCCATATACGCATACAATTAAAAAGCTTTTTTACGTAACAATTACGTATAAACAATTGCAAATACAATTAAAATACTCATGAAGGAGCAGTCGCATTAAATCGCGCAATTAATGTACGAATACCTCTCCAAAATAACATATTCAACATTAAAAAGAATTTTATAATGTCACTCGTAAGGCTGAAGATATTAACCATAATATAATGACCGCATTACTGTCGCAGAGAAGCAATGGGCTATTATTTTTACACGTAAAAGCAATTGACACAATCGACACTCCCCGCTTAACATATATAGACGGACTAACGAGAACTATTAAAGTAGTAATTGGAGGTATGTCTAGAGTTGACGCAAAGGGAATTCTGGTTCTACGTTGACTATTTATTGAAATATGGTATTTAAAAATAATATATAGCTTTATAACGATCCTTCAAACATCAATACGAAATAAATGATTAAAGACGTTTCAAGATAAGTTTTAAATATATTTAAATCAATATTATAAATAATACTTTTTAAATTAATTTTCCAAAAATTCAAAAGTATGATTGTATTGACAAACCTGTGTATCTCCAAACGTAAAAGGCGCATTCACAGTTGGCGAGTCAACTCGACCCAGTGGCTTTCAAATTTTACATACCCGCTTCCCCACTAGCCACTAATTGCTGTCGTCAACAAAAAAGAGTACGAACATTTTGAGCGATGTTAATTCGCATAATGCTCAGATTCGTATGCTGCGTCGGACGAAACGCGACCGTGTACGACCATTAATTACTCATTTATTTATTTACCAAAATGGCGGTTTTATTGCTGTGCGTAGCCAACAATTTATTGTAATTGGTCAGTTCATTCGTAACTTGAATAATTCTTACGTCCAGTTTCATACGACCTCCTGGACAACTGTTTTTTAAGAACTTTTTGTTTAAAAACTGACTTGAAGGTTCCCTATGATAATCTCTGGAAATAAGACTTAGGGCCTGTTTCATCACTTGTGGATAACGCTATTTGACGGAAGCCGATAAAAATAGACTTTGACAGCGAGAGGTAGAATAGGCCAGTAGGACCTGTTTCTGATCAATTAATAAACTGCAACTTTAAGATTAATACATACGAACAGAAATATCTCATAAATATAGTAGAATTCGATGGTAAAAAAGAATAATGAATCAAAAACTTTTGACTTTCGGTTACTGTCATCCGCCAAATAGAATTATCCACAACTAGTGCAACAGGCCCTTATAAAATAAGATTTTCAATGGGCGTGTTATGAAAACAATTTAATCGTTTATATGCAATTTATATATCTCATTACTTTCGATGGATAGCGTTGAGTCGTTACCACAAATACTTGCAATTAAATTGTTGGTTATTGGGTCGTTTCGTTGAAATAAAAATTAATTAATTGAGTCTTGCGATCGAGTCTGATTAAAGCTAATTATGTTACATAGAAATCACTTTATTCGGTCGATACATAGCTCGGACGTATTTATATATCCTTTATGTAAATAATAAACATAAGTGTAATGCCAATAAATTGTTTATCGTACACGACGTCGCGCTAATGTGATTATTTAAAGTAATTATTATTAGTTATGAATAACGATTTAAGTTGATTTCTGCATAAAATGGCATAATATAATTATCAACTATTAAATATGCATTTTTTGCTAATATTGCTAAAATAAATAATATATTTAAATTTGTGCATGAAATACAACATGATTATAAAAATTTATAGATTGTCAGATATTTTTTCATATTTATCCAAATATTCCTCAACTAGTATTCCGACTGTTATCCAATACTCGTAGTGTAGGTACTTGCCTCTAATATCCCACTGCTGGGCCTAGGCCTCTTTCGCCATGTAGGAGAAGGATCACAGGAGAGGACCTACCATGCTGCTCCAATGCGGGTTGGCGGATATATTCCCTGCTAAGTAGGAGTAGTACTATGAGACGACGCGTTGGTGCAACAGTCACAGCACTGGTTTATGGCTGTTGCGCTGGCGGTTGCGGGTTCGATCCCCGCATATGACAAACATTAGTATTGGCCTTACTACAGACTACAGACAACACGCCAGCTCACGTACCTAGACCAAGGCAAACATCTGTATGACCTATACAGAAACCCGTAATATTTAGGGTTCAAACTCGCGACTGTTGGAATATCATCCAATTGAAATAAGAGTGGTAATAACTGGGCAAAATAAAAATTAAAAGTAAATAAAACTAATATATCATTATTTAATCGAATCCCGTTAATTACGATAAAATTGATCAAGTGTAAACTTATGACTGTGACAAATCATAAATCGACCCAGCAAACGTCCCTAGCGTTTCACCTGCGCAGAATTTCGTTATTAGCTTCTTATTCGTAAATAGTAACCATTTACCGTTACTACTTTACTTTTAACGTGAAATTTTATAAGTACGATATATTTATTGTTTGACGACTCGTGTGCGCATCGGTTTTAGCACTGGCTGTTGCGCTTGCGGATTCGATCCCCGCATATGGCAAACATTTGTATTAGCCATATAGTGTTTCCAGATACAGGAGAAAATTTATTTATAATCCTTAATTAATATGTTATGTAACACAAAAAAAAAATCGTTCTGAACATCTATACCTCTAATCTATGCTATATTATTATAATGTTATATAAAACTGAAGAGTTTGTTTGTTTAAAGTCGCTAATCACAGTAACTCTTTCGAATTATTATAATATTTTGTGCTGAATAGTCCATTTACCGAGGAAGGCTAAATAAATGTCGTAAAATATTTAAGTACGTTTTTTTCTCAAATTTAAGTGGGTGCAACCGCGGGACACAGCTAGTGTTGACATAAACAAACAAACTAAAAGTCTAATATATATATATATATATATATATATATATATATATATACATAGATTACATACATTTTTGTATTGCTGTGATCGTAGACGCGATGTTATCTCGCAGTGGAAATCTTGACTGTCACAGGTGAAAAAAAATTTAAAATCATTTTATATAAGTCGCACACAATATTTGTATGGATACTTCCTTACTGACGAGCACGCACAGTGCTCACAGCAACTAGCTGATACGAAACTTTCGCGGCTTCTATCTCTGCTCATTACATATATTTGTAAGAATAGCGGTCAATAGTCCCAACTCATTTAATTTTGGACTCATTTTAAACATTTTGCATTTCATTACTATTTTTAAATCTTCAATAACATAATTCATCAGTTCATCAGTTCAGCCTATTGCAGTCAACTGCTGGACAGGCCTCCCCAAGTTCGCGCCAGACGTCGATAACATAATTTATAAGACATAAATTATATATTTACACATTAAAGCATACGAATTATGATGTATGGTATACATTGGTACTTATAAATACACCAACTGCTTTAGTATGTGTGAACATGACAGGTGTCCAAATAAAGAAAAAAGAACTGTCAATAAAAATTAAATTTGATATTTTGATGCGTTACATAATTATATTTATAAAAGCAAGCAATTCATATAATTATGATGTTATATATTATGATTTATTATATTGTATAATTTATTATGATATAATTATATACCGATGTTGATATCTGTTTAAACATTGAAAAAAAATTTTTTGCTGCAGACACAACGAGTAACCACACACATACATATAGCACAACGCTTTAAGATGATAAAATAAAGTCTAAAATATATCTTCTTAAACCACAAATACTTCAAAAATCACTATTCTATATTACCTTACAATATTTCCCTCCATTTCGTATTAAAAAAAAAAAAAAAAAACTCGATGACACCCAATCAGATTTGAATCCACGACCATCTAAAGTTGAATCACATTATAAGTACACATTACTATTTTAGTCCTATATAATTAAAACATATATCCGCTGACTATCAGCAATAACAATCATAGTTATTTAAAAAAAAACATATGGAACCTGTTTAATGATATAGGCATAATATTAATCCGTCACTTATCACACCATCGACATCTTCATCTCAGGGCCTGTTTCACCTGTTCTGAATAAAGTTACTTGTAATCCTACACATAACTTATGAACAGACTTTAACCGCAGGAAGTAAATTAAATCAAAATCAAAAGTAACTTTTTTAAATAGGCTTCCATAGCACTACAATCGTCATTTTACACATCAATTTAGTAATCTTTAAAAGTGAAACCACCGTCGTAGTAAACTACAACATTTATACACTATACTATAACTATACAATTATCAATAGAAATATTCTATAAATAAACAGTAATTTGACGATGACAATGGAAAATACTTGATAAGCTTTTATCTGTTGGCTACAGTCATGTGTCAAATAGCGTTAACGGCTACTGGTAAAACTGGCCCTGAGTGTCTCCATATAATTGGCATCGCAATCGATAGAGGCGTGGCGTGTTATCAAGAGCCTGTAATTTAGAGGCACAGTCGAGGCAGAGACGAGGTAGAGTTGAAGCAGGACATTTATATAAGTAATTTCACGTGTCACTTATAACTAATACTCGCTACCACGCCCTTGGCTGGTGGTCATTTGTCAATGTTTTTTTTTTCATTCATATATAATTGCATTTGTCAATAACACTGGGATTTTTTCGGTGCAGTTAAATTGATGACAATAGCGCGTAAAAACTTTTTTGTACTATTGTCATTTTTTATCTGTTACATTATTAATTAAAGTTTTGTGGTTATTTTTTTACTTACTTTCATTTATCATCATTCGTTCATTTGATTATTCATTACAGATAATAAAAAAATATATAAATATAGATATTAGTAAAAGCAAGTACAAGATACTTATAAATATATATCAAAAATATTTCTAAAAGATGCTTCATTAAAAGAAAGAAAAAATACCATTACAATATAGCTCCCAACGGCTACGGTTGTCAGCTAAGACAAAATATGAAAGATTATCTTTCGGGGGCAAAATAGCGGCTGGATGTTTTAATTAGCCTACAGGCAACAACACTTAGCCAGACAGCCAATTGGAGCCGTATTTTTAGGGTTGTCTTTGGTTGATTGATAATTGTAAAATCCTACAGATAATAAAACTAGTTAGTAGAAAAAAATTATATTTTATTTTATTTGATACTGTTAAAGCGTGAAATGTTACTAGATCGAGATAACACGTTATGTATTTTTTTTTTGGTATAAAAAATGATAATAATAAATTTATAGTATAAATAAGCGTGTAACATAGATAAATGTAAATAAAAAATTACTCTAACAAATCATTTATACACTTTAGTCTATAGAAATCGCCTCAGACTAAAATAACCGTGATATTAAGTCTCACATTATAAAATCGTAGTTTTTATCACAGTATGTCATACAAACAGTTAAAAGTAATGTACATATATATACGTTATAAGTACAGATATATATATATATATATATATATATATATATATATATATATATATATATATATATGGAGATTCGGAAATCATTATCCAGGCTATAAAAATATATTTTTATATTTTTTTGATTGACAGCCCTTGTCCGTGATCGGTTAGTTACTGCTAAGAGGCCATGAAAATTGTTTTACGCCTTTCCAGTGTCGACGGACCTCTTCATTTAGCAGCTAAATTGAAACCTGAGGGCGCGAGATGTAACTAGTACTGCGATACGAATTAATTTTATTTTAAAATAATAACAACTGTGTAACGTGCAATTATTGATCGTTAAAAAAGTACATAATAATGTTATAAAATTTTAATAGTATCCACAATAATAGTAAGGTTAATGTGATTTTTTTTATTGATGCACAATGTTGATTTTATTTTGAATACGTATTCCGTATACATGAATCAATGCCAATTAATAATAACTGATTCAAAATATGCTTTAGAAAAACACCGCTAAACAATACTGCTTAACCAGTTTTGTGTTCCTGTGATAAATAAAACGGCCAGAGTTCCAAGAGACGGTCAGGATAGTCAGCAACGCGCTTGCCATGATAAATATAAAAAAAAAAATCTAATAATTTCGTAACTAATATTTGGATATTTATAAAGAAAAATTGAAAATATCCTTAAGAACATCGTAACGACATCGCATCGTAGTCGTATCTTACAAAAGTGTTTGTCAGACAAATAAATATGATATGCAGAGCCAGGTACACGAGTGAGTTATCAAGTATGCGAGAACGTTTTATTTGTGCAAAGCAATTAACACGACGCCGCCTCCTTAATTATTCTTCACGATTAATCGATTTCAATCGCAGTTTTAATATCGATAACCATCTCGAGTGAATTATGTTTATTTGTTTTACGATATGAATTAAATCGACTTCGAGCATTAAATACTTTTTTGTTAAATTATTACAATATAAAAAAATATTATAATTAAAATTCGAATCAAAGTTAAGTAAGAAACGTGGTTCGTATAGTTGTGTTTGTTTACAAACGATAAACAACCGACTTCAGTTACATCGAAAAGTCATACGGCGTACATAGTCGGGAAAACCGTGTGTGTGTAGTAAATACGCATTATTGGGTATTACTAAAAAAGTATTCGTCAGATCTCAATCTAACTTAACTGTCCTACACAACCAGCTATCGATTTTAAAAAAATCATCAGAACTCTATTAAAAAGTTATGAGGTAGCACGTATAAATAATAGGGTCGAATGGAGAACCTCCTCCTTTTTTTGAGGTTGGCTAAAAACGAAAAAGGACGAATAACGTAATAGGAGATATTTCGGTTTTCTTAAACAAAGCGTTATTTTAAATAGTATTTTATTGTAATTGTTCGCAACTGTTTTTACAGAAGGCAACCTCTAATTAGCTGTTGTCGGTTACTTGAAAATTACCCGATAAATATTAATGCATTTCATTTACGGAAACGTTTTCTAAATTATTATACTCTTGCAAATACGAGAACATTAATTTATTGTTCTTCACCCAAATCTCCAATTGCCGTTGCATTTTGAACTTTATGTTCTATCATATAAAGGTGACTAAAGAATATTCTGTGTCAATGTCCCTACAAAAGTACTAATGAGTGGAATTCAATTTCCCATCGCGTATATACCATTTTGAGCGCCAATTAAACTTTCGAAATGACTCTTCTTATATGGAGTGATAGCAAAAAATCTTCTTTAAGTTTTACTACCTAACTAGATGTACGACGCGGTTCCGCCCGCTTTATATGTCGACATTTGTAAAATTTCTTATAATACGTAATTCACAGCTTTTCTTTATATCACATAGTAATGTTTATAGGGGATTATAGAGAGATTATAATGTATGAAGAGGCTCATGGAAAAATAATCTCAAAGATGGTATTATACGAATCGGACCTACAGAATACTGAGCGCGTTTAAACAAATACCTTCCTTTTGCACCTTTTATACATGTTAGATATTATTTGACATTTATAGTCCTCTGAATTAGAGTAACTTTCTATAAGTAAAAAATTATCAAAATCGGTTTACTCTACAGACCTATAACGAAGAAGTGTCACGGATTCAGCACAACTCTTTGTTCTTCATAAAAGCAGAAAGTTTTGCCCAGAATTAGATTAATCAACGGCGGTAGCAAATGAAATTCAATTTCATAGTTTATCAGTTGTAAACGAACGATACCCTTTTACAACACTGTTTATATTACTATACAAGAGTCGACACCCTGTTGCGCATCACGCCTATTATGTCCTACAGACGTTTGATGGGCCTGAATAATGTATAGGCGCCTTCTTCGTTCTTAGGAAAGTCAAGTTTTCTGTTAAATTGTTAGTACAGAGTTGTCGCGTCGAGTGTGAACGTGCTCTGAACGATGTTGGTATTCAATGAGACCTATTATTACTTTATTATATACTTTAGCTTCTGTTACCGCTGACGTGGAAATAAATAATACTCCTTATGACCTTTTTTCTGTAAAAATACTAGGTATTCCCGTTATAGTAGAATTTATATTTTATTTTTCATATTTGATGTATGGATCATAAAGATACCTTACTGACCAAAATTTATAACATTTTTCATACTTATAGGCTAACAAGCATACGGCCCACCTGAAGGTAACCGGTAAGCGGCAGTCGAGGGTAAGGTCGCCATAGCACGCGACGCCACCTTTATTGCACACAACTCAGATTTTTTTTACATAAAACAGTTATTTACTCATAGAGATAGTAATGTACAAAGGTGGTCTTATCGCTTAGTAGCGATCTCTTCCAGACAACCTTTAGATATAGGATAATATGCATTGAGTGATTTACTGTAAAGTTGAGCTTAATATTTTCTGCTATATCCGAGATGTGTAAATATTAACGTTATGCCCTTGTCGTAGATTAAAAATTCAGAGCATTTTATTTCATAACTATATATATATTATAATGTTAAACAACAACAGAAATATTAATATATTTCTGTATGTTATGTAATGTATGTAAATGTTAATATATGTTTGTATGTTGATAGTCAAAATATGTTTTACAACTGTTAAATTTTTCAGAGTGAAAACTTTGTATTACGGAAATTAAGTCCAGACTATGACACTCAGCAATGACGCAGCTTTCATCGGTTCTAAAGTACCAGTGATTATTCCTTACAAACCTACAAACAAACTAAAAAAAAAACCTTATCTCGCTCTAGTAGTAGCCTATCTACTTGTTCAATTAGAATTTGTATAGTCAAAACTTTTATTTATTTATTTACAGAAAAAAGATACAATTTATGTGATAATCAGTGCAGCAAAAACAATTATTTACAACATTTTAAACTTTATAAAAAAAAATTGTTGTTAGTATTTTAATGCTAAGTAGTAGTTTACTTCGTAGGTATCACAATATCAATAACACAGGCCCACAATAAAAAAAGTGCTCTGTACCTTCGACCAGACCCATCTAAGGGAATGTATTTTGATGCGCTGAATCATTTGAATTACATAATTTTGAGTAATTTCCCAAAAACCTCCAAAAATGGCTAAAAATCGCAAAAAATGCAGTTGTACCTAATTATGAAAAATTAATTGTCAAATACAAAATAATAAGAAATGTTTGATACAGACCGTTATCTTTGTTTTTCTGGAATTTAGAACACCAACAATTTTATACATGTTTTAGAATAACTTAACTTACTAAACTACTTTACTACTTTACAATTACTTTACTTCTAACCTTTGTTTACTAATTAATACTAATTTTTGTTTATGTATCTTACCTCAGAACTTTTGACTGTGTGGACCGATTTCGAATATTTTTTTTCAATCGAAAGATGGTTCGTGTCATGTGATCCCATTTAAATTTAATTGAGATCTGAAAAGTACTTTTCGAGTTATATACTTAAGACTATTTTTACGTCGACATACGTCGTATTACTTGTCAATGTAATTGAAGTCGGTTTTTTCGTTGACGAGCAAACATAATTATTCATAGGCATTTCACTAGTTATTACTTA
This sequence comes from Melitaea cinxia, assembly GCF_905220565.1. Classification (NCBI taxonomy): domain Eukaryota; kingdom Metazoa; phylum Arthropoda; class Insecta; order Lepidoptera; family Nymphalidae; genus Melitaea; species Melitaea cinxia. The sequence continues at coordinate 5,971,517 of NC_059416.1, forward strand.
AAAAAAATGTAAACATTTCAATCTCTTTTTATAGCAACATTATAAACTTAATTTGCTAGTTATATAATCAATTAAGTATAAAATTATAGATATAATCAGTTATGAATATAATTAAATGATATTCAAGGTAATATCGGTAAAATACGATACGATTTTATTATTGAACAACATAGATTATTGCCTATAAATTATGTAACTTGAATATCATTTTATAAAAAAAAAAATCATGTTAAAAAATATCATCGAAGATAGAAGAAGAAGAGTCCCCGAAAATATTCTTTTGATCGCGTAATCCCGGATTGCGAGAACAGTTCGATGTTCCAGATTTGAAATAATTTTCCGTCAGACAATTTTTTAAATATTGCAAAAATGTTTTAATTTATTATCCTAAATTAATAACTGGTACTTTATCTTTTTTAATTTATTTTTAAACAAAGTAAATTAAAATACTCTTAGTAAAAAAGTACTAAATTAAATTAATCTCCAATGCTTCTCTTACATGTATAAAAAGGTCGTTGCACAAAAGTTGGATGTTACAGGATGAACACAGGAAAACATAGTTCTAATACACGTTGTATTAGAATCTTTGAAAATATCTTCCAACGCAATCTTTATATATTTTTTCTTTGTTCTATTTGTGTCTAATGGCCATGAATCACTTTTCTTATTTTTCATCCCCTTGCCCCTGTAAACGTGCTAATTTTCAGGATGAAAACTTTCCAGATTCTTTGCTCATATTATTAATTTAAAATGGTGTTTCGGCGTGATTCGCAGATGCCAACATACACGGAAACAGACAGAGAGACAAAAACAAAAAAAAAAAGCTTAATAAACGCTTATAGATGTACCCTCCAAAATATTTTTAAATTATCTTTAATCTACAGAAATAGACCATCACGCTCTTATTGTAAGTTAAGAATATATAATAATATACTTCCTCTCTCTTCTTTAGCCTCAGTCCGTCTATTGCAGACGATTTAGACAGTGTCAGACAGACACTGTGTCGCCTAGGACACTCTTCGGGAAAACGCAGAGTTCATTAATATACTATTATATAAGTAATTTATACTCTTTTTTTTCTCAAATAATGAATAAAAAATGATTAGTCAACAATACATAGTGTCGTCATTCTTTTAATTATTTGAATGCAGAGCCGAACGCCACTCTACCACTGTTGAGATAAAACTGGTTCGCCCGGTACACAGGCCTTAATTGACTTCATTTCTTAGAAGGTAATTTCACAAATTACTTTTAGCTACCGGATTTTAAGATCGACACCGTACAATAGTTGGAACCTTGTCGTAGTAAGTGCTTATATGGTAATCGGTGGAACGAAACGAACGGGTCGCTGTGACAAAGTTGCATGAGTACCGGTGGACACAAAAAAACAACGGTGTTTCGTGTCCCCAACTCAATGTTGTCGGTTAATTTTGTATCTGACTTTTTGTATAGTTTACCTTTTTTTTAATTTTTTCACAAGTTCTAATGAATATTACCAAAAATATTCTTTTTCCATTACTATAGATACAAAATACACATAACATAACATACAAAATATAAATAATTGATAAAACATGTAAAAAAACACAAAAAATACATACAAATTTTAAGTGGTTTTGCTATTTATGTATGACCTATTTTACTATTAAGATACAACACAGAATTTCAATAAGATAAAATAAGATAATCCATCTGCTAGATGTGCTATTTATTATAAAGAGAAGTAGAGATAAATCTGGACATTTCAAATATAATCAGAAAACAATATACACAGCAACATCGGTCCGGTCGTATCGAGAAAAAGTATCACTTAAAATTTTGTACCCAAATTAAAATTCGTGAATTTTGTCGTGTCTGCGTCCCGTCGGGACGAAGAATTGTTCTTGATATAAATTTCCTCATAATTAAACTTAATTTGTATGAAGATCGCAACTTTGAAGTACATGTAAAACATAATTATATCATAAAAACTAGCGATCGTTCATCACTTTAGTATAACGATTTTTCCTCATTATGGAAATATCTAAGAATTCCCGTTAAATTTCCACTAGAAAAATCCTTATTAATCTGTTATAATGATCTTCGTAATGCGTCCAGTTAGTGTTACCATCGGAATATTTCCATCCAATTAACTTGTTACATTCTCGCTTCCGAAAATAGCTACCTACTAATAAAAAAACTTATATCAAAGGCTCGTTCCCCGAAATCCGACCATTATTGACCGTTACCTCCCAAATAGAGTGTGATCGAAATTCAAGATAACCCCTTCATGTGGACTCTACTAATTGGTGCAATAAATTTGGTACGAAAGTGACAACTCTGAATGCATTACAAATCTCAGACTCTATTTTAAACTTAGAACGTTATATTTTTCAATATCATATGCTAGACTGCGAGTATCTGTCAAATTCGAGTTCCCAGAACAAACGATTCTCATCTCTATCGACCCCAATTAAAGGAGCTCGAGCAGATTTGCCCCGACGTCGGCCGTAAGGAAGAATTGTCATCTCATTTAAATACCTTTTTAAATTACGAACGATTTTACGATTACGATTTTAATTACGAACTCATTAGTAATATACATATAAAGTGACATAAAATAATATAAAAGTAAACATAAAAAATAGCTTTAGAAAAAAAATAATGGTTTCCAATTTTTTTTCATCGTAATCTACACTATTTTATCGCCCTATTAATTAAAATATCAATCGATTATTATAATAACTCAAAATTTAATCTTACATCAAACTTAATAACATTAATCATTGTAATGGCGATCAAAAATTTTTAAAGGCAAAGCACAAAGATTTAATGGATACCTATTTTTTTTCACGTATTCGCGCCCATAACGAGCTTAAACAAATCACACCATTCGTTATTGGCAATAAAATCGATATTTTAAATGACTTTATAAGACTTATATGTCACATGCAAATATAACATATATGTTATATGTTATATTTGCGTAATTGTAGCCTATAGCTACGTCTGGCAGCTGCAATTCCCTAGTCGTGATGACGGACGCTTTATCTTATGTTTTTTTTTCCTCAAATATAAGTATTTATTGTTCTTGTTATATTTATTGTTCGTTCTCGCTACCGTGCGTGCTTAACGATTTCGGAGATAGTGGATGCATCCAAATTAGGTCGTGTTTGGGCTCGGGATGCAAATGGCCTGCTTTGCATAATCACAAAAACAAGATGGCTGACGCAAATGAAAACATCGTTACCGCGATGCAAATGATCATGGGAAAAATCGAATATTCCCAATCGTTATTTTAGAATTATTGGGGCAGCTGAACTTCTTTATGGAAAACGGATGTATTTTTTACAAACACTCTTTACATTAAGGCAAATTTTTTAACAAGCGTAAAGGTTTCTTATAAGGAGGTTTTTATAACGCCACAGATAATACTTAGTGCTATCGGAGGAAAAATCAGACATTCGAAAGAATCGCCATCGCTATCTAATTTTCTCTTATTGTTGAGAATATTTGCAAACAAAGGAAAGATTGGATCCACGATCTGATTAAGAACCTATAAAGAAGGATAACTCAAAATTAAAAGAAGAATTATCTGTACAAATACACAAAGGCGCTACACTTGGCACCACCCGAAATGGGAAAATTCTTTTCGTATGAAAAAATCATCGAATAGGCTTTTTATATAAAAAGGACAGAAAATCGAGTTTTTAAGTTGCAACACATAAAAATGTTACGCTTGGAATGACATACAGTAGCCATTAGTGCAAGAAAAGTAAATAAGTATTTGAGTAAAATAGGGAATGTCAAGTACGTTTTATTTCTTCTATGTTATAGGACACACGCTGGAAAACAGTTTTTACGTAATTAAAAAGTATTGAAACATCCAAATGTAAAGGAAAATGTGACTGTTTACTGTTTTTTTTTTTTGCAATGGTCACAGTTTGATATACGCGTTACATAAAAATGTCTCTATTTGACCCAAATACAAAATATTTAAGGGCTGTCAAGTGACATAATAATTCAAAATGGCTGCGTGTGGCCGACGTCATAACATTGGTTTATACAATATTGGAAATTTCTCAGAAAATAATCGACCACTATTCACATTATCTATTAAAATAACACTGTGATTTACTTTATAGTAAAACGAGATAGTCTTGAAAGTTATGAGATAGATTTTACTAATTTTTTTTTTACATATTCCAGCTAATTACTAATTAAATATTGAAAGTGTTATATTAAAATGAAATTTTAGTAGCCTAGTGATTTTTGCCCCGGTAAACGTTGTTCTGCCATATGGCATCTCTATCCATATGGATAGAGACAACATTATCATTTGGGTACTCCCAAATAGCCTACGACATATTGACAGACCTACCAAATTATAACCAGAACCAACCAAATGAAATGCCAAATGAAAAACACCAAAAAAAAACATGTAATCGGTCGAAAACCAGCACTATGATACGAGATTTTTATGTGATAAAATACTAAACAACGTTTCTACAACTAGTAACACAACGCTCAAGTAGTATTAAACGACATACAAATTCCTTAACAGAAATATGAATGACTACAGATACAATATCACAGCATGCTTCACAAAAATGAAGTGATTTCAATGAAATAGTGAATCGCAAATTTCTCAACGACTCCGTTCTACTACAAAGACCCAATTATTTAAATAAGTGGTTCTTGATTAATAGCTCTCTCTGGTATATCCACAAAACCTCGAAGATTTATTCATTCATTTAAAAAAATACAGTAGGGATTTTAACTACTGGAGGTCGATTAAAAGAATTGTAAGTCAGACTTCTTACATCCTTAATAGTAATCCTAATTACCTAGATCCCACCTCCTTATCCCCTGACGATGCTCAATTAATTTAGTTGTTATTTAATTCATATAAAATTATTAAAAAATGAGACGATTTCCGATTGTCAAATAATTATAACCGTACAATCGCAAAGTTAAACAATAACATAAAATTTTTCAATTGTTTTATACATATTTTACAAAAAGTGCGTTAACGCAACATTCAATAACTAATTTATTAATTGAATGCGGAGTAACACCGCTACAAACAATAGAACAAAACTGTTACTCGTTCTCTGCGCAATTTCTCACGTGAAACTACAATTCTGTCCTGGTTTTACTTTACAGCTTTAACTAATTTTATACTCAAACAAAATATACATTTGTTCAAACATTTACACTAATATTACAAAGAGCAATGACTTGTTTTCTTGTTTATTTTTAACGGATAAACTTAAAACGTATCACTGACATAGGCTATATTTTAACGGGAGAAAATGAAAAATCCATATTTACGCGGGCTAAGACGTAGGTTAAAAGCTAGTTACGAGCTTTTTATATCCAGTACTCCATCTCGCAATGGAACAACGTTGCTTGTTTGTAAACTGCTCATTTGAAATTTAATTTTATATACATATAACCAATTATGAAAAAAGAATACCTATATAAAAGACTTTTAATAGTAACCTAATAAACCTCCTTGATATGTATTTTTGTTAAACAAATTACAAAGGTGTTGAGGATCTTTGCGTTTAAAAAGCCTATAAAAAGGTACCTAGTACAAGTTATCATCTGATACATATTGACAGTCATCGCCATACGCGTCACCGTTATATATCCATTTAATTGTGATTTAAAACATCGCATTGGCTTAGAAATGCCACAAAAACTAAACTCCGATGTAACGAGAATCGTTAGCAGATTGGCGCTGAGTAATATTAACATTCTATAAGGGAAAAAATGTTTTTCTGCCATCTTTGATGCGATAGGGATGTCAAAATTTTGTGACTGATGTTCAAATTATTATTCATTTGTATTATTTTAAATATTTATGCTATTTATTCTTGAAACTCTGAAGATGTTACTCTATATTGTATATTTGAAATTGCACGTCTCACATATTTCGTAGTGATTTTATGTATATATAGCGCTACAAAATCACAAATTATGTAACGTTAGTATAACCGTTGGTATTATGTTGTGACATATTTTATAATAATACTCGCATGGGTGACCTAATTAAAATACAATAAATTTTTACATTTTAAATTTTAGCTCATTAAAATCCTTCCGACTTTTTCTACGTAAGTACCTATATTAAAAATAACATTACCTATCACCTACAAATTCACCATTTAAATAGATTTGATTCGGTCCAAAAGTCTTGACTACATATAATTTATATAAATGACTATATTATCATATTCTATTGTAAAAGTATCAAACAAACTAAAAGCAACATCTTTCTTACGTCGCAACCCTATTTATAACAACAGACTAATTAATTTAGTATAAATGAGTGTGTCTGGAGAAAAAGTCAGGCATATTTAAAGCGAGCGAAGTATGCGCAATCATTAGCAAACACTAATACTGTGGAAATGTTCAATTTATTAATCGTAAGTGGTTCTGCGTACTTTCGAATTATCGATACGTTAATTTAAGAAGTATTTACCGTGACTTTTTCGCATCATTCTTTAAATATGTATGTATTGTTAGTTCCATACCTACAAACTAAAAAAAAACGAAAAATACTCAAACTTTAGATGTGTTAGTAAGTATATGCACATTATTCAGTTAAACATTTTTAAAAGTAAATTTCATAACATTTCCTTGAACTCTTTGCTACTTTGATTTGCTTATGTATGTTCGTTATGTAGGTTCGTCTTATTAATTGTCTAAAATTTGGCAAAAGTAACTAAAAGTAAACAAAAAGTATAAAGTTGAACACAATCATACTATCCTATACCGTATACTATCCACACTTAAATCGGATCCAAAAGTCTGTCACAACTATCAAACCTATCCTGCATTCAAGCAAACGACTAAAATCAATTGAACATTTCTCATGACTAACCATCATTGCAAAAAAAAATCTCGAAAGATTTTAAGCATTTGTAATCCAGTCTCGTTTTTTTAACAGTAAATTGAGAACTATCGATAGCCATGATGTTTGCAGTTCCATGCCATTTATAGCGTCGTATCGTTCCGGGAACGGAAGACGCGGGATGAGGTAAAACATTCAGTACTTGGTTAACAATAATGTGTGAAATGTGTTTTCTTTCAAACCATTTTTGTACATTCTCGAGATCTTTCTTGTGTTAAGAAAATTACAAGTCGTTTTTCTCAACATCAATTCGTTTTATGACAACATTTTTCGCTTTCTTACGTGTGAATTTTTAAGCTAGTTTAGAAGCGACTGGTCTAGCATGAAATAATGGCAACAACAAAACACCAACGTCATAAATTTGGTGTTTATGAAACTGGCCAATGGAACTTGCTATGACATGCACCCATCTCATACCTTAATGCATTGATAGTAAATCAACAAAGAACTGTGCTCGACAATCCAAATAACGTAACGAAATAGAAAGAGTTGTTTAATTTTCATTTGTACCAAATTCTTAGTTTGACAATTTGAAATTTAGATGCAAAGGACCTTATGTCTCTATGTTTTAGACGATAAGCTTTATGCCAAAATTCTGTTTAAAAAACTTACAAAAATCTTATAGATAAGATCGATATTCAACTAGACTAAAATCTATCAGGTACCTACCACCCACACCTGTCTATCAAGTATCAACGGATTAAGCTATTAAGCTCGATGTTGCCAGTCTTATAGATAATTTAATAGAAACCTCGATACTTCTGGTAGGATTTTAATTATTTTAGCGTTACGAAAAGTGTGATCGGGTGAGGCGAACGGACGGGGAGATAAAAGTAAGTGAAGATAGAAAGGAAGAGAGTTACGTTTCGTAAGTTTAACTTCAGTCGTATGATCTAAAGTACACTCGTTTTTGAAGTAAAACTTTTTGCACATGCTTGACTTGGGGCTTTTGTATCGATACCAAAAGTGTAATCGAGCGAGACGAACGGAAGTTTAGAGAGAGAAATTATAAGTTAGTGAAGATAGAAAGAGAGATTTACGTTTCGTGAGTTTTATTTCAGTCGTGTTGTCTAAAACACTTTCTTCTTTTATGTAAGTAGGTATTATTTTCCAGTTTCCAGTTAAGTTTTTTTAATGTTACGCTTATTCCATATAAATTTTATCAAGCAATTTATTCAACAAAACGTCGTCTGTATACCATTGACCAATTAACAAAAATATGAAAGACCTTTTTGTGACAATCTTAACAATTACGTTCGTAATTATATTTTCTGCAATTATAACTTAACATTCAGTTGCGAGGCTATAATTAAATTACGAGGAATTCCATCGTTATTAATTAATGTGTCTAGTTTTTTAAATTTATGTATTACTAAAATATAAGGAATTGGTTATGCAACTACATATTTGAGCTATGATATAAATGAATAGTATTACTATTTAGAAGCCCTCAGTATGTATACGAACCTAAAAACCAAAAAAGTAAGCAACCCAGTAAAATACTATTTAATATGTAAGAATTGTGATTAATGAAATCAAATACTTTATAGTCGATTATAGATGAAACAATATTTGCTATGCAACGTAAAAAGTTTATATAGTTTTTTTAAGGTTCGAAACCAATAAAAATTTGAAAAGGTTAAATTCCGAATATAATCCCTCATAGTATTGAATGAACAAAATTCATCATCACATTATCCAGTCCCATGGGACACTAAAATGAAGACATAATAGATTAACTCCCAACAATGAACAGGTATCTTACTGGCCATTTTTTGCATATGAATGAATAAATGAATGGAAATATAGAATGGATTGCCACTTGTACCAGCGACTTCGGACGATAAAAATTTGTTTTGTTGAGTGTGTTATTATTTATGGTCTCAACTTTTTTTTGTATGGTAGCTTGAAGTGCGTGAAGGAACTGCATTAAATGTCAAGGTTTGTGTAAATCAAAAGCGATATAAAAAGGATTTTGTTACAACAAAATAGCACAATTTAAAATTGTGATTTATTTATGAACAATAAAATTTTGGTAATACTTTATTTTTTATGTTCAATAATATATTGACTTAGAGGTAACGTTTGAAGTATGGCGTATGCAAGTCAAATATGTCAAGTAATTGCAACATAATGCTTAAAAGAAAACGTCTCTAAAACTCATTACAAAACATACAAAAACATCCACACACATACACTTTGCCGTGAACTCATGGGTTTCTGCCCATAGTTACCGCATTCTCTGTCTGTGCATTTGAAAGCCAGCAGTTGTATGGCTACCGCCGCCATCGGTTGCCTTCTACAGTTCCTTATAACTCTCTTCCCGTGGGTATCGTAAGAGGTGACTAAGATAATTCCTTATAACTCTCTTCCCGTGGGTATCGTAAGAGGTGACTAAGATAATTCCGTCTACACCAATATTATAAAGCTGCAGAGTTTGTTTGTATCAAAGCGTTAATCTAAGGAACTAGAGGTTCGAATTAAAAAAAATCGTATTCGATTGACTATATGTATCATATTTCCGTTCACTTTTTCCTCCAATTAACGCTGGTGAAACCGCGGGGCACAGCCAGTTAAATAAAATTGACGAATGTCAACTTAATTCGTTTCAATCTATTCTAAGTTGTATTCAATGGTTTGGAAACACTCAAAAAGTCGCCGTCTATTGACAGCGTATTCCCACGACCATAACGAAATCATAAACTCACCTGTATCATATAATCGACCGAAACATTCCGCATTATTAAACTTATAAAATAACACTCGAACACGGCTGTGCAGGATAAAGGTGTCTTTCTAGTTGGTGCAAGCTCCCAAAATAGTTTATGCCGACTAAAATATTCGATCGTACAACTTTTATACTAATAACACGTCGACTGTAAAAAATGTATCATTGGGTTAAAACATTAGAGACTGTAAGCAAGATATAAGTAATTCAAAATCATTCAATTTTCTAGTTTGTTATAGTATATTAAATTGTTGTCAATATGTGTTTACAATTTGAATGGAAATTTTTTGATGCCTCCACCATAGAACAGGGGTCGGTGTAGGTACACTATGAAGATCCCACGGGAGTTGGGCTCTCTGCAGACTCTGCGGCACTACACGGTGTGATCCGGCAGTGGAGGACGGGCTGATCTTACGTTGGCCTTGCCTCCAGTGACAGTCCGACCCTCCTGGACCTCAACTCCCTCCTGCATACGGCGGTGGGATTGACTTAGACGGGTTGAGTGTCTCTTCCGACAGGGACTTTCAGGACAACACTGGAGGCGCCGTGGTAGAATACGAAAGTGACCCCATGACGTCTTACTAAGGTGCCGTCGGAAAACAGATGGGGTTTTGGGGATAATCCGGCTATCAGCTGGAAGCTCCACACTCCCGTAACGTATCCCTCGGGCGTTTTAGCTAGTGTGTAAATAGCATTTCCCTATCTATAAAAAGAAAAAAAGGTGATGCTATGTGCTTATTACCTCCTCGCAAATTATTGTACCTATGTTGTACATTTTCTGTTTATTCAAATTAAAGAAGAAACGAAAATCATTGAAGCATATTCGTAAATACAAGGAAAGTATGAGAAACGATAGAATTTTAAATTCAATGATAACTCCTGCGTGTCTTCCGTTAAGGCTATTACCGTGTTGGAGTAGTGGCTTTACCTAATTTACAGTTCTAGTGACTGCCTCTAAAGAATGATACTTCTTGTCCGCTCATTCACTTTCATCATTATCAGCAATAATTGTTATTCAAAGTCTCGAGGTGTCATAAGGTAAGCACGGGTACTGTTATAGAATTAATTCAAAGTTACTTTATTTATCTTGTCCTAGTTCATTTATTTCAATTTTAAAAATAATAACCGTTCTTTGATAATTTTATCAATTGAAATTAATCTTTCTCAACTGATATAAGCTATTTTTTAAAAAAGATCCAATACTAAATAAGTATGTAGGTTAACGAAGCTATGACTCAGTCCACAAAACGAATTAAAAAACCACACCATCCAAAATAAACGTATAAACAAATAACGAAACAAATCAATTTATTTCAGATTGAACTTAAAGAAAAGCGTTTAAATGGAAACCATTCAGCAATAAATCGAGATATAAACAATCATAAAAGTTCAAAAATCATCCCTATCCAGAAGGTAATCTCTCCATACCCTCATGAATAAAACTAGCTGGTGTATAAATTCAAATTTCCTCTTCTCCACACGCTCATTTCCATATCTCGACCACCCTCTATGCTTTATTAAAACTCCGGCAAAAACCGACACCCGACTTATTCGCTATCTATATTCGGAAATGGCATTATCGGCCGAGCGTCCCGAATCGCACACGTCTCAGCCAATAGAGCATTCTTATCAGAAAATGAGTCATTTCAAATGACAGAGTGTTCTAAAGTGCTTCAAAACGTAAAACGCTGCAAATGTTCCAGTAAAGTCCATTCAAATTGTAACCCTAATAACCCCTATCTAGAGTTTAATATTCCTTGTTAGAAAATAAAGTAGTTACGGCCAGTAATTTGGAGGACGCTCGTAGCGTGAGGAAATTGGAATAAGAAAATTTGGGGTGTAAAATGAAAGATAGACGAGTGCTAATTTCCGGCTATTACTATGTCTCTTTCTTTCCCGCACATTTATTGGGTGGAGGCGGGTGGTGTGTGCTATCTTTTTCTGTCGTGTGCTTGTTGTGGATGTGGTGAAACAGGGTGTCGAGTACGTACGAGCAATGCCTTGGTTACGCCAAATTGTAATTCGATTTAATTGTCATTTGATTTTCTTTTTGTCTTTTAATTCATTGATTTGTTTACTTTTATTTATATAAATTTAACTGAGTCTAGTTGACAAAACACAAAAGTACTTCTTGTCTTTACTTTAGTATAAATAATACTTATTTGCCTTTTATTTATTTATTTATTTATTTCTAGCTTCTTAAGCGGATATAAAAAATAGTATATGTATATATATATATATTAATCATCTCTATAATAATTATATCATAAACATAATAACCCTCACAATTTCAATTATATTATAATATCTTATTACAGATAGTAAAGTTGTAAGTTTATCTCTCCGTGACGAACGAATAACATTAATTCCGATTTAGTTACAAAGTCTTAACTATTCCGCAATGTTGATAAAGTTTCACTATCTGCCTCCTCTTGAAGTTTGTAACTAGTAGCTATTCAATATACATACATAATGAGAAACAGAATATTGTTTACTCGTACTTACTGGTCTAAACATTATTTGTTTAATATTTTTTTTAGAAACTAGAGATATTAAATTTTTTGAGGATGAAGTACGGGTTCGAGCAGCCAAATCAGTACATTCGTCATGTAGGTAATCAAATTCAATTTTTAATATGGATACATTTATGAATAGGAGAATACATTGATAACAGGATAACAATCAAGAAGTGTCCACAAATACTTTTAGCTAAAATAATATAATTAATTTTCAAAAATGAAATTCAATTGCTTCTTAAAGAAAATATCATCCACATCACAGCAATGTATGTAGAAAATTTGAAAAGCCTGCCCACTTGGCCGCAGCTATTCCACAGCCAGATGTAAACAGGTAATACTGTTTTATATTTATTGTTTAACATATATTGTTTTATATATATTATTATGATATTCCGCTGCCTTTGAAAAAATGACCGTAAATTAGGGTCGCTAGCCATTAAAAACGCTATGTATCAAAGTGTTTATGCGAACTCGTCTTAGTGTTTTACTCACATAACATTATATTATATGAGAACTTTAGATTAAAATTTAGCCTATGTGTTTCTTCAGCTATATACATCTTCCTTTCAGATCAGTTCCGTTTACACATTCTTTTGTAACAAATAATCAATCAAACTTTCGAATTTATAATAATATTTCATTCATTACAGCCTATACAGTCCACTGCTGGACATAGGCCTCCACAAGTTTACGCCAAAAATAACGTGAACTCATGTGTTTTGCCCATAGTCACCACACTGGGCAGGCGGGTTGGTGACCGCAGTACTGGCTTTTGTCGCACCGAAGACGCTGCTGCCCGTCTTCGGCCTGTGTATTTCAAAGCCAGCAGTTGGATGGTTATCCCGCCATCGGTCGGCTTCTTAAGTTCCAAGGTGGTTGTGGAACCTTGTTATCCCTTAGTCGCCTCTTACGACACCCACGGGAAGAGAGGGGGTGGCTAAATTCTTTAGTGCCGTAGCCACACAGCAATAAATATTAATAATATTTATTCTTGGTGCAAGTATATTCAGTCAATTAATAGCTACATAAAATAAAATTATTTAATTAAACCCAGCTTAATTGGTTCACTGAGTTGGCTCATTGGCGGGTAAAGACCTTTTCTATTAAGGTAAAGTTTGGAAACTGCCGTAAAAATAGTTGTTTTGAATTTGTGAATATTCATGATTTAGAATGTCTCCCGAAACATGCATCTACCTCATGACGGTTTCCTTAACTACTGAACACCAAATGTATCATTAACATATAGAGGACTTGAAAATTTAGGCTAGCCGTCAACGTACATCCTTATGGGAAGGACCTGTATCCACCATCCTTATGGTTGTGGATAGTTTATTCTGTACATAAATTACGTTACGTTTACAGTTTATCAGCAGAAGATAAAAATAATAGGCAAATATGTCTACTTCACCTCAATCAATAACTTACAAATTTTAGATTTACAGGCTTACAGAAATATCCTGAACAAATAAAGTGTAATTCGAAAGGCAATAAGAATAATCTTATATATAAAATTGTCGTGTCACAATATTAGTATCCACACTCCTCCGAAACGGCTGGACCGATTTTTATGAAATTTTGTGTGCATACCGGGTAGATCTGAGAATCGGCTAATATCTATTTTTCATACCCCTAAGTTGTAGGGAGGGGGGGTAAGGGGGTTAATAACACATATAGCAAAACAACGATTTGCGGGGTCAGCTAGTATATCGTAAACGTTTATCTCTTTGATACCGTCATGTTTCAGATAGCTTAAACGACAACCGGTGTAACGAGCCCTAAGTCTATTTAGGTAATAGCTATACAGCATAGCTAATAGGAAAATGATTAGAGTAGTATCCACGCTGCTCCAGTATCGTGCTGCAAATAATTTCCCTAATCTGAACAACAATCACAATCCAGTGGATTTAATAAGTATCGGCATCAACGCCTTTATATGATCTACAAAGCTCAGTGAAACAAGGACATATGTATAAAAAAATATATAACTCCAAATATCTATCCTGAGCAGAAATGCAACCCACGACAGCCGTTGTTAAGACGACTCTCCCCGTACCACTGGACCAAAAAAATGGTATACATAATTATAATGTATTAAAACAACGAAAAACTATTATCAAAGAGCACACGATCTCCGTATTGAGTGCAGATTAATTTGCTCAGCCATTTACGTCGAGCGGCGCGTAACACGAGACCGCATTGAGGGGCTATTAACACGACGCTAAACGAAATCACGCCGCTGACTTGGCAATACATATCCACATTATTGATCACTAGTTCTTGCCTGCGTCTTTCATCGCACAGAAACAACAATGTTATTCACTTATTACAAAGGAACAGTGCGTTTTTTGGGATGAGAAGTACTCTAGATACTCATTTTTATTCTTTACCTTCTAGATACTCATTTTTATTCTACGGGACTTACAGCGACTTTATTTTGTCCTGATATTTTCGCATCGTTGCAGGCAGGTCGTAGCAAGGTATATCGAGAGTTTCAAAATAAAAACCGTGGTAAGTCCATAGAATAAAGTGTTCATAGTGATAGTGAAAATTGAAAAATTTATAACCTTGTGCTAATCCAGGCTATTACCTATGTGTACCTAATTTCACCTGTTCAGCTGTTCTGGTATGATTATGTTGCAATATTAATTCATATAAAGCTTTGCTTTTATCATCATCATCATCATCATCATCATTTCAGCCTATCATAGTCCACTGCTGGACATAGGCCTGTGTATTTCATTGCCAGTAGTTAGATGGTTATCCCGCCATCGCGGGCTTTTTAAGTTCCAAGGTGGTAGTGGAACCGTATTATCCCTTAATCGCCTCTTACGACACCCACAGGAAGAGAGGGGGTGGCTATATAATTTGGTAACCACATAGCATTTATGTTGCTTTTATAGTAAGATTATTTATCACTCGCTAACTTCAACCTAATGCAGTCTGTTGGACATACACCGTCCCTAAGTTTTCACCGTGGATCCCGACGGTCCGCAGTTCTTGTCCAGCCTCCACCGGCAATCTTACGGACATCGTCCGTCCAGCATTCTGACTTCCCAGGTTTGTCCAGATTTTTATTATTAGTAAAACTAACAAATAAGGAAAGACTTTTTTTACTAGAAAATTATTAAACATGTGCAAATATATGTAAGTTAAATTGGCACCTATGCTATAATTTATATTTTGAATTTAAAAGAATGTTAATCATATGTCAAGCAGTAAATCTTCTTTTAATTACTTAATTAATTAGTATAAAACAAGTTATCACTATCTGCGATAGTTCTTGAAGGTGAGTCAATATATTAAATCAAAGCTAGTTAAAATTCGGACGACCTGAAACCTAAAAACAAATAAAAGTGTCAAAAATTTAAATGACCTGTAACACCTGTTTCCGATGATTAATGTGTTTTGTTATCTGTCACAGTTAATAAAACGACACAAAGACAATCTGGTGATCATAAAAAACCTCACAAACCTTACGAAAAATAAACATAAAAAATATCTTATTCGTACCAGAATAAATTAATTATAATCATTAATGAAGGCCGCATTATCCACGATGTATATTAATGCAACGAACTAAAACAATCCTTATCAAATTAAAGTTCCTAAACAATAAAACAGCCGAGTCACAATTAAATCAAATCGATTTCCACTTAAGCAGGCCTTGGCCACGAATGATCAGAATTTCAAATTGACCTTCCGAGCAAGCTGGCAGCACCGTGTAAAGGTTCTTTTTTGATTCGAATGTGCCATTTAAACGGAAAGCACCAAAAGAAATAGTAGTTACGGCCGAGTTAGTTTGGCCAGCCTGATGCTATCTTGGCAGTTGGCACACCTGACCGACGCTAATTGGACAATAAATCAATTCTTCCCCGTTTCTTATTGGCGAATCGTGGCATTCCAATATAGAAAATTTGGCCGCGTGATATTGACAACATGATAAAAAACAATAGGCTGTTATCTTTTTCTTTTGTGTTCATCTTGGTCCCCGGTTCTTATTAAGGTTGAATCGTTTCTGTTTTTGTTTCGTGAGACGTCTTATCGTTTAGACAATTTGTTTTTCGGGAACTCGTTATTGAATTATTAATATTTAATGCATTTTAATCTTGTGTTCAAAAAATATAATCTTACAAGGCATAATGTTTTTGAACCAAAAAAACCAAAAAAAAAATTGACTCGTGTTTTAATATTAAATGTATAATAGGGCGGCCCTCGCTCATTACAACTATGAACAAAAAGGGGTGCACAGTCGGCTAATCTGAACTGTGAGCATAATTAAATTCCGAGAACAAGCGAGCTATTAAAGCGAAACGGTAGCGAGACGCCCATTACGAAACGGAACGTGGATAATTATTTCGTTCCCGCCTTTTTTTCTTATTACCATTTCGATTTTTCGAAAGCCTTCGCTAATGTACCGTCGCTGCTCCCCGGCACGAAGTCTTGTAAACAATGTTCTCGTAAAATCTCATTCAATTACCGACTGCGTTAATAAACTGATAGACTGCGAACCGTTAATTATTTTTACTCAAGAAATTATTTGTTAATATGGCTGCGCCTTTAAACTCCGATTGAACTTTTGTTAAGGGCAACACTAAAGATCTGTTTACTTTAACGTGTCGATAAAGCCGTGTATGTTAATAGATGAATTTATTGCCGTATTTACAGTGTAACCTTTCCATTTATTAATAATTTAAACAATTTCGTTGTAGCTTCGATGTTTAAATGATGTTAATCTTACTATCTAGTCCCAAAGTATTAATTAAAATACAATATTATCAAATATTTTAAATAGTCCTCAATATCAGTGGTGCTATAGCTATTTTATTATAAGAACATACGTTTAAATGTAATGTACAAAAAAGAAGCAAAAAAACAACATCAAATAGAAATAACGATACAAATTTCTGCAATACAAAATAATACAGCGACCAACCCTTCTTAATACTATAAAATACTACAAGGATATTAAAAACGCTGAAGTTTTTTCTAGTCGACCGACCACCAACGCATTCAAATGAACCATATCATTAGCTTGTACAAACAACGTCGTTAAATGACAGGTAACAGAGCTTGTCAAGTTGGGTATTATTCGAGTTATCGGTCGACGTGATCTCTCTTGGTTACTGTTAACATATATTTTGACAGATGACATAAGTTTATGTGCTATCTCCGATGAAATACAATTTGAAAGCAATAATAAGCTCCCGTCTTACGGCTGATAAAGCGGTTTGTGTAAATCATCGTAATGATATGTTTTGAAGTACTTTTTGGTACATTTAATAAGTAATTTATATAATTTTATGTAATGAGTTATGACTTAATATTATTTATACAATTAAAAACTGTACAACTACGATTTGTACAAAATAATCTTCTTTCTTAAGTGTCGACTTGTCAGGTAAGAGCGACTGGATTTATGTTTTAATTTTATTTCAGTAGTGTTTCAATTACTTTTAGATATCGATAAAATAAACCCTTAACATTTTATAAATATTTTTTTTATATATTTAGAATTAAACTTGAAATGAACTAATGAACTTATTTTATGTTCAGCATGAATACAATATTTACGCTACGTAGGTACCGTTGAACATTTTTTAAAAACAAACTCATACACGCACATAAACTTCAAGAAGATGTTTTCCTATAATAGTGCAACTACTTTTAAGTTAATTTAATAATGACAAAATAAAAGACAGATAGAATCTTATCATTAGTCATTTCCTAAGGTCAAGACATTTATTAACTTATTAATAACATAACATACCTAATAAGAAACAGATCTGTGACTGCCGTAGTGCAGATGAAAACACGCGAGTTTCTAGTATTGAAATAAGATTAATAAAAAATTTAGAACAAAAATGTCATTCAATTATTGATTCGTAGTCTGACCGATGTTATCAACGAGCACGAGTCACAACCGAACATCGGCACATGATGGATTTGTGCGTCTACACAGGGGTTTGAATAACTTAGGCGTACAAGGATGCTACTTTGAAGTTCATCATATAGGTACTCGTAGATATTAAAAATGTTGAACTCTTTTAATTCTACAAGACTACCGGGTAACTGAGTCCCTAAAATATTGGGAGTTTCAAAATAACAATCGCGGTAAGTTCCGTAAAATCCGTAAAAGTTTCGAAAACTTATATTAAAAATATAGCTTAAAATGCAATTAAAGACTTTTAAAAACATTTAAAACTTGGCACTTAAGGGGCTACCCGGCCGAATTTACTGTTTTTACATTCCTTATAGTATGCTTGAACGTTGAATAAACAATAAAGTTCTAAAGACAATATTTTAGCTTGATAATTGATCTGTAATTGTGTCTACTGATATATTGAAAAACTTACCTTATCACGAGAAAATGAATTTTTCGTGAACGCTTTTCTCGGTCTAAAATCCGTATAAACTCGCTAATTATGCAACGCATAGACATGAAACTTTAACCAGTAGTGAATAATGCATTACTCTTCAATACTGTCTGCCAATTTTTCAATTAAATAGATAATTTTTGAGAAATCTGTAATATTGAATTTCGTAAGTAAACCGGGCAAGCGGGTGTCTGCGCGGGCGACGAGGAGCATTCGCCTCTCGGCCGTTGTATGAGGACCTTGTGTCGTTTGATGCGACGCGCGCGCATTTATTGTTTATTATTTTATTTTTATTGACCCCACAATTTTGACATTTGTGTGATAGGACACTGTAGACACTTTAGTTTTACAAGTGAACGAAAGGACGCATTTACTTATTTGCTTGTGCAAATACTGTTTATTTAGTTTTATACGCGAGCGAAAGGACGAAATAACTACCTATTTGTTTACTTGTGCAAATTGAATATGCCGAAAGTATCAAAAGTGAAATGATATCAGCAACAAAGGCTCACGGAAATAAAAATCGCAGTGTAAGTACTTAATTACGTACTGATTTTTTATCGTAATTTTATATTGTATTGTAAGTTTATTACAATACTATAGAACGTATTAATAAAATTAATATAATATCAATTACGCTAAACAATTTATGCGCATAGGAAAATTTATATTATAAATAATCATCTTATTATTTTATTTACAGAGCTCAAAGAAAAAGACAGGTACTACAACAACTCGATGGAAATATAGAAAAGATTTAACTTCAGAAAATTGTCAACTTCGAACTTGCGATGTCACACAGTAAGTAAAATAGGCTAAGAGTCACACCGCATTATTAGACACTTCCTGACTGGGCTTTGCGGACTTGGTGCGGTTATAAAAAAAGTAAATCGTTATGTGAACCCGACTGCTTAAATCGCTGTGAGTGATTTAAAATCAAGTCCAGTACTCAGTATAGGAATCTAGATTGAGTACTGGACTTGTTTATCTTTCTTTTCAGTTTTTATGCAGTCGGTTTTTATTTATTTCTTTTAATTTCCTTTTTTTACTTAGGATTAGTTTAAATGAAAAATGAGTACCTAGCCAGGAAGTGACATTTTAATCGTAGGCATCGATTACGTAATAGTATAAGTTTTGTGTGTTATATGTATGTGTGTATGTAATTAAGTATGTATGTATGTATGTATGTTATATTGTGTATTCTTTTTGTCTTTATTCATACTATCTAATGAAATGACAGACCTACTTATAATCGACGAATAAAGTATTTGTATATGTATATTATTTATGAATGTATGTTTTAGTGTGTCAAACATACCTATATAGTACCAAAAAAAAAAATGCAGCAATAAGTGTACTAGTATTTGTTTGCGTGGATGTGTGTGTAGATATGTGTCTTTGTGTTATCTTAATTCAATGTGTACAAAATGTAAAATATGTTATTATCTTAGTAAATGTATATTTTTTTCTAGGACTACCTTCAAAAAAGTGCCACAAGGTCTAGATTTAATTACGCCTATGGCACATAAGAATAAGTTTGCAGAGTCAACTAATGGGTTTAATTCAACCTATTGTAAGGGATTAGAAAGTGAAGAAAAAGAGGTATTTCCATTTTAGTTATCACTGTATTATTTTACCTTTCACATTTTCTTTCTGGTAAACAAATAAAATATGTGTTCAACTTTTTGTTCTCGATTCAGTTATTTTTTTAATTTCAGTATACTGTTACTACGGAACCGGAAGAAATTATATTCGATAAACACGTCGGAAGGAAGATTGTGGCCATATCTCAATTCACGCAAAAAATTACTCAACTTTTGTAAACATGGCCATCTAGCGTATTCATCGAATGATATAATACTAACAGGAGAAAATCAAAATAGTCTGATATCATTATTTACTTTTCAGTGTAAAATGTATAACGTAACTCTTACAATCGAAAATGATATCTGTGAAGACAATTATTTAAATTTGAATGCATGTGCAGTAGCTGGTACCATCGCAATAGGATGTGGCCGGTCACAACTTGAAGAAGTGTTGTCAGCTATAAATTTGCCTAGTTTCACTGAAAATACATACGACCACAATCACAAGGTTATTGGCAAACATCGTCATCTCATTGAGGTGAAATGTCCCATTACAGCGCATAGAATCGGCATAGACGAAGCTATTAGGAAGAAAAAAATAACCGTCTGGAAAATAAATAAGAATGGTCAATACCACATTAACAAAAATTGGTATTACCAAATTCAAGGTCAATTACATGTAACACAAAGCAAAAAATGTATATATGCGGTATGGGGCAGTGAAAATGAATCCCTTAGAATCGAAATTATTAATAAAGACGATAATTTTTGGCAGAAGGAAATAAAACAAAAGTTGACAAAATTCTATATTGACTGCATACTTCCAGAACTGATTGATCCGAACACATTATTTAAGAAATATACTCAAATAAAAGCAAAAATGTAACCGATTCATATTTAAAAATAAAAATCACAATTTTAAATCAATGAGTGTATGTTTAATCATGTGTACTCAATATAATAATTGTGTTTGCAGGCAAACGAAAAAAAACTGACTTCAGTTATATCGACAAGTAATAAAACGCAGGTAGACAAAAAATTAGTCAAGTAAATACGCATTATCAAAGATTACTCCAAAAGTTGTAATCAGATCTCGATGAAATTTAAATGTGACCACATGATAAACATCGGCTTTCGATTAAATCAAAAATTGTCAAAATCGGTACACTAAAAAGTTATGCGGATTTTCGAGTTTTCCTCGATTTCTCTGGGATCCCATCATCAGATCCTAGTTTACTTATCATGGTACCACACCTAAGATATCTCCTTTCCAACAAAAAAAAGAATTATCAAAATCGGTCGATAAACGACGAAGTTATCCCCGAACATACATAAAAAAATATATACGGTCCTCCTCCTTTTTTGAAGTCGATTAAAAAGAGTAGGATTTTTTTTAATTTATTCGGCCCGCTGACTAGTGGTCTCTTTACAATCGACTATTCGGCTAGTCAAGGTGGCCAAAGCTATAATCAGCACATCTATACTAATTAAATTACTTACCAACAAATAGATATCCAGGTATTTCTTTTTAGTCCATCCCTAATTGCAAATTAACTCTGTAGCGTATTTAAATAATTTGCAAAGTTAGTATTCACATATATTTTAAAGTGAATAAATAAAATATATTTAGGTATTTTAATCTGTTTGCGTTATCAACTCTCGGCCTATAAAATCGATTGATGACTGCGCGTTGTAATAATACGCAACAAATCCGCTAGATGTCGTATTTTTCCTCACGCGCTTAAATACGTAAAAGTTGTCAGGTGAAGAGCGGGAAGGGGGCGGTCAAGCGAGTTGAAACGCGCGAGGTCATTCAGATAGGGTACGCCCTTAATGTGTATAACAATAAGTTTCTATACAATAATTAGTTTCACGCGCATTGAGTTGTCAAGCATATTTATTATGTTTTAGTTAGTTAATCGTAGTTCTACGCTTTATATTTAAACAATGGAAGTGGATTATTATATCTTTCTATTAATTTAAATATTTTTTAAAAACAAATTCATAATTTCGTAATTTATTAATTGTAAAAACACAAAATACTCTTATTTATATAACTTTAAGGAGGAAGTTCTCGATTCGGTTATATTTTTTTTTAACCGACTTCCAAAAAAGGAGGAGGTTCTCAATTCGATTGTATTTTTTTTTTTTTTAATGTATGTTACATCAGAACTTTTGCCCGTGTGGACCGATTTCGACAAATTTTCTTTTAATCGAAAGGTGGTGTGTGCCAATTGGTCCCATTTAAATTTATTTGAGATCTAACAACTACTTTTCGAGCTATATCTAATAATGCGTTTTTACTTGACGCTTTTTTCATCGACCTACGTTGTATTATAAAGCCGATGTTTATCATGTAGTCACATTTAAATTTCATCGAAATCTGATAACTACTTTTTGAGTTATCTTTGATAATGCGTTGTTACTTGACTATTTTTTCCTCGATCTACGTTGTATTACTCGTCGATGTAATTGAAGTCGGTTTTTTTTTCGTTTGCGAGCAAACACAATTATTTATATGTATTAATTTATACACCACCTTTCGATAAAATTCCCCGATTAATAATCATATTTATTTCCAACCAATTCCAACCAACACAATCAATTTTCTCGTGTGTTGCAGCCCTGTATTAAAATCTCAGTTGAGTGGGCAAGTATGCACGGTATGCTCATTTGACAAATATGAATCTATGACATCATGACATCTGTCCACAAGTGGCCATCACACTATTA
Source organism: Melitaea cinxia (assembly GCF_905220565.1). Classification (NCBI taxonomy): domain Eukaryota; kingdom Metazoa; phylum Arthropoda; class Insecta; order Lepidoptera; family Nymphalidae; genus Melitaea; species Melitaea cinxia. Next base: position 5,994,358 of record NC_059416.1, read on the forward strand.
ATTAATCATATAAATTCCTGTAAACTTTTTAGATATGATTTACATAAGTTTACACTCGGAATATAAATTAGTCTGCTCCGTGTAATAACTAGATTTCTTGTGTTTGATTATTACTCTTTCATTTTTTATATTGTTCGATTACTCTAAATTATTTACGACTTATACATGTGATATGATATTCAAAAATGTTTAAACATCAGAAATAAAATAACTACTTATTAAATTGATTCATATGCCAGTTCGACAATAATAATTATTATTTCTTGTAATAAAATAATAAAATATCCAAGTTTACTTTTTTTATTTAATATATACATTGTTTGTTCAAGACTAAATGGCTCGTATACTACTTGTGTAGGTAGTTATGTACATATAAATAAAATACACAAAAGTTATAGGATAAGTACAAAATTATGTTACTACTCATTACGATTTATGAAAAAATAGCTTAAAATACAAAATCTTGATATTAGTTCAAATAATAGCAAATTAATATGAACGCTCCGGTGTAACCGACGACCATTCTGGTGTAATAGTGTGTGGGCTGTGTCGCGGGTTCGACTCTCGCTCGGAGTGGATATTTGTGTTTATACAAATATTTATTTCCGACCTGGCCTTAGTCCTTGTGAGTCCCCCCCCCACCCGTTCCCCTGAGAGCTGTCGGTCCTGGTTGTTATCATGTACACCTGATAGCGATCGCTACTCATAGTAGGCATACATCCGCCAACCCGCATTAGAGCAGCGTAGTGGATTAAGCTCTGATCCTTCTCCTACATGGAGAAAGAGGCCAATGCCCAGCAGCGGAATAATACAGGCTGTAGTGAAATTAATATTAAATATCAATATACATTTTAGAATTATTAATATAAAAATACCTTGTAATGTGAAACGCCTGTAAGATTAAATTAGCAAGTATGTTAGTGTAGAAAATCCAAAAAATATATATTTAACATTTTATTCCTCGTTTTAATACGGACAAATAAAATTTGTTATCAAGCATCCAATCACATGTGGCTATGGAACTGCCCCAAACTACCCTGCCCGTTGTACATATACGTAGAGGAGTTCGTAGTTTTATGTTTTATGTCTAATATGTCCGATTTTGTGTATAGAAGAAAATGAGGATACTCTATACTATAATCCACACCGACGGCTATACTTTTTTTTTGCTTATTTGTGTTTATTTATTGACCATCTAAGCAATAAGTCTTAACCAGCTACTCCCGCAACTTCGTTTGTAATTACATACATTTTAACTTAAATATTAAACTTTGACACTGCGTCTCCTATTAAAGCTATCATGTGATGTGGATTATATTATATATACTTCTTTTTCAGAAAACAATATTTTAGAGAAAGAACGAACTATAATGTGTGGAAAGAAGAAAGAACTATAATGGGTGGATGGATAAAGATGTACAAAAGGCTGTGCAAGAAAAGAAGGAAGCGTGGTTGGATTGGTTAGCGACAAAAGCTAACCAAAAAATTCAAAAGGCAACGGATGACGAGATAAAGGAAGCAAGAACGAAGTATAAAAGATTGAAATTAGCGGTGAAAGAAGTTGTGTCTAGAAACAAAGAAGAACGAAAGGATGGTTTTGATAGAAAGCTCACTGCAGATTTCCAGTCAAACATCAAGTTTTTCTGGAAATCCATCAAAACTGCAAGAGGAAAAACCTCTACCTCGGAACTGAGTACAATCAGGAGTCAAAATGGGAGCATTATAAAAGGAGAAGAATGTGTGTTGAAGAGATGGAAAGAGTATTTTGAAAGTTTGTTGGAAAGAGAGGAAGTGCAGGTACAACATACGGCACCTTCCATGGAAGTGAGTATAAATGGTGATGAAAGTAAGATAAGCATAGATGAAATAGTGAAAGCGTTGAAAAGTATGAGATTAGGTAAGGCTATAGGGTATGACAGGATTACCGTCGAAATGCTGAAGGCTGGACATGGAATACTGGCTAGCCAGCTGTACCGCCTTTTCAGTTTGTGCTGGCGAAATGGGCAAGTACCGGGAGATTGGTGCAAAGCCGCAATCGTCCCATTGTACAAGGGAATAGGGTCACGGCAGGACTGCAGGAATTACCGCGGTATAAGCCTCCTCAGCGTCGTCCCTAAATTGTATGCAAAAGTGTTGATTGAGAGGGTTGTGAATGAAACAGATGATAAAGTATGGGATGTACAAGGGGGATTTAGAAAGGGAATGGGATGTGCGGATCAGGTCTTTTCTTTGCGGTGCATAGCCGAAAAGTGTTTGGCCAAAAACAAAAAAGTCTATTGCGCGTTCGTGGATTTAGAAAAGGCCTATGACAGAGTGGTGAGAAATGAATTGTGGTCAGCATTGTCCATGAATGGTGTGAGCAGTGTCCTCATACGAACATTGCAATCTCTTTATAGGAATTCTAGTGCTTGTGTAAGAATAAACGGGGTATACACAGAATGGTTTAATATCGAAAAAGGTGTTAGACAGGGATGTGTAGCGTCACCGTGGCTGTTTAATCTGTACATGGACAATTGTTTGACAGATTTAAAAGAGAATGAAAGTGGGTTGAGAATGAATGAGTTACTCGTCAAATGTCTTCTCTATGCTGATGACCAAGTATTTCTTGCGTCTTCGGCCGAGGAGTTGCAGGAGATGGTAACTGCTATGAGTGGAGCTTTTGTAAGAAAGGGAATGAAGATGAATGTAAAATAGACGAAAGTGATGGTGTTTGAAAGAGATGGGGCAGTGACAGATTGCAATATCGTGATGGGAGATGAACAAATTGAACAGGTGAATGAGTTTGTGTATCTGGGTTCAAAGTTTACAAGAGATGGAAAGTGTTTGAGTGATATTGAAAGAAGAGTGAATGCAGGAAACAGGAGAACAACATAGACCTTTGGACTCCTTTATGAGCAGTCGGAAGGTGTCTAACAAGGCTCGTTTGGCTGTGCATTAGGGGGTGTTGGTTCCGACACTCGTGTACAGAAGTGAAGATTGGGTATGGCAGAAGAAACATGAAAACAGAATAAAAGTAGTTGAGTTAAGAGCGTTAAAAAGTATGATAGGAGTTAAACTGAGTGACAGGATAAGAAATACTGAGATAAGGAAACATTGTGGTCTGAAAGAAGATGTAGTGACAAAAATTGAGAAAGGTATGCTCAGATGGTTTGGCCATGTCGAGAAAATGAGTGAAGAACGATTGACGAAAAAAGTGTGTAAGGTGAGTGTGAATGGAACGGTTGGAAAGGGTAGACCTAGGCGGACGTTCCGAGACCAAATAAGGGACATCTTGAAAAAGGCCAGGTCAAGAGTACCCTAAACCGAAGAGCATGTATGAAGGGAATAATGAAAGTGGACGAAGCGAAAAAAGTATGTAAGGATCGTAGCAAGTGGAAAGAAGTGGTATCTGCCTACCCCTACGGGAAAGAGGCGTGATTATATGTATGTATATTTTAGTGCAATGTTTTTGCCTTTACTCTATGGCAAAGGATTTAGAAAAAAAATTTGACATATGACATTGACAATAATCGAAACAACAAAAACAGCGGTTTATATCTCGCTGTTTTGCCTTATTGTTTTAAACAAATGATTTATAAATAAAATATAAATTTTAAAAACAAATAATATTATAATTCTAGAACAACACAATAAAAATGGCAGATGACGAAGGTAAATTTAATAATTTTAAATAATACTTCATCCTTAATGTTTTACTGTTAACGGTTATATTTTTTAATATTTTCTTATGTTTAGCGCCGTCTGATAGCAGTCTCCTCGTAGTAATAGTAGATACGAACCCAAACCAGCGATATATAACAGAAGATCCGAAAGTACTCACAAATTGCCTCGATGCTGTGATAGCCTTTGCCAACTCGCATTTGATGCAGAAAACCAGGAATCAATTAGCTGTGATCGGTTGTCATTTTCATAAAAGGTACTTTATATTTTAACTTTTAGCTTCCACGGTCATTAAGTCATTATTTAGATGTGAAATGGCCACCCATTACTATTGTGCCAACAAAAATGCTACCATCAGGAACTCAGAATAACCAGGAATAATCATTGTTAAGGCCCTGTTTTAACTCAAAATGATACTTTAAGACTTGTTTCACCAGTTGTCAATCATCTAACTTTTATCTGTTTAATTCGATGTAAGTCAGCTTTGTCAGAAACTGATGATCGCCCTAGTATTTGTACTGTAATAATATACATCTCTCTATATTTCTGTGTATATCGTGTATATGCGTTTAGTATTAATATTAACAATTTAAATATTTTTTATCTTTCTTTATATGTGTCTGTATTTTGGTGTACATTAAGAATAAATAAATAAATAAAATAAATAAATTTTTGCAAATTATAATTACTATCAAAATAATTAATTAAATTATGAAACATTGTATATTTTTAGTGAATACTTATACCCATCGCCTGGAAAGCCATTGGATGTGAGACAAATCGATGGACAATATGAGCTGTTCACTTTGGTTGAGAAAACTATTAAAATGAGGTAACATGTTATGACTGCGACATATTAAATGTATACAATGATACTTTTTTATCTTAACTAACTCCTTATCAAGCACTGTGGCTAGTCTAGGCCCAACTAGAATCATCATGTGATAATAATGTAGTAAGATCTAGACTGTTTCACAAGTTTATAACCTTCCTCAAATATTAAGTTAAACCTGTGATTTGTAGTTTGTGGAAACTGCATCCAATTTTGTTCATTTAATTTTGCACGTTGCTAGAACAAACATACAATACAACCTAAATTCTAAAAACAGTATTTTTCGTCAATATTGTATCTATAAAGATCCTAATAATTCACTTACCTAAATATATCTAAGGCATAGAAATCGGCTAGTCACAATTTTACTGTTTATGTAATTATCTATATATATAAAAATGAATGTTTGTCTGTATGTCCTTTATAGAATCGTAAGCTATGCATTTGCTCAGGTCATGATCTTCAGCAAAGTGTTGTGCATGAGCCCACGAAGGTTTCTGAGTTGATACAAGCAAAAAATAAATAAAAGTAAAATAAAAAGCGTGGCAACGCGCTCAGGGTACAGCTGGTTTTTATATAAAAATATATACTAACATTATAGGTGAGTCAGTCCCATATCTGTATAAACAAAAACAAATTTCTAAATGTCTTGTTTTAATTTTTTAAAGTTTACTATTACTATGTAATGAAGGTTTTTAGGGAATGAAAAATTAGGAAAGTTGCACAGGAAACTGTATAATTTTAGATAACCTTTGGTTCTTAAAACTTCATGTGTATGTACTCTTATAAAAAGTTAATATTTTAAGTAACAAAAACAAATTGTATCTTCCAGGCTTGTGAATCTAATTAAGAGTCAGCCCCAAGAAGAGAGACCAGGAGAATCTCTACTTGCTGGTGCTATGGCAATGGCTCTCTGTTGCATCTCAAGGGTATTGTATTGTATTGTTGTGGGCTCGGTTTTCCGCATTTAGACACAAAGGTGGTCTGTTATGCGTGAAAAGAGGGCTGGCTAAATTAGCCAGCCAGCTCCTTCCAGAAGCTCAGAAGCCTCCTGGGGCCTTCTCAGGCTTCTCGGAGCGTCCTTATTTCGCATCTCGAGGGTAATGTCATAAAAAGTACCCATATATATTGAAACTAAGACAGAAGGGAGTGTTACAAACTGTCTTCTTCTTTAAAGACTATGGCTCCATCAGCTGTTCAAAACTGTTGGAGGAGTATTTTAGTGCTTGTCTAATTTTTATTAATTCTGTCTTTTTCTAATACACCACAAATGCTCAATTTATTGAGTTGAGACCTGTAAAAAGTCTGAAAAACATAGTCTTAAATACCCTTAACTCTGTAATATCCCATTGCGGGGCATGGACCGCTTTCCCCATATAGGAGTAGATCAGAGCTTAATCCACCACGCTGCTCCAGTATGGGTTGACAGATATATGACTAGCGATCCCTATCAGGTGTACATGATAACAACTGGTACCGATAGCTTAACATGCTCTCCAAGGCACGTAGGGGAGACCCACAAGGACTGCACAAACACCCAGATCATGGCAAACATCAATATGACCAATACAAATGTTTGTCATGTTCAGAGATCGAACCCACAACGGCCAGCACAACAGCCACAAACCAGTGCTGTAACCGTTGCATCTTAAATACGATTTTCCAAATTTTGTTTCTTTAATTTTAAAATTCAACCATTGAAAGCATATCACTCTAAAGTTTGAATTGCTATCCAGATTAAAGGTGATATTGAGAAAACACAAAAAAACTGTAATGTATAATGTGTTTAATTTAATTTAAATTGTAAACGGAGACAACAATGTAAGGAATTACAACATAGGTTCAATAGTAAACAGCCTTAGAGTTTACAAAGAAAAAACCAATGGTTTATTCTTTATACAAGATAATAAAATATTTTTTTATCTTTGCAGATGCGACGGGAAGCACCACCAAGTTTACGACTTAGTAGTCGTATTCTCGTTGTGACTGGTAGTTCAGACACAGCTGCACAGTATATTAATTATATGAATGTATTTTTTACTGCACAGGTAAATATTAAATATTTAATTCCTTTTAATTTATTGGAAAATTTCCAAATTTTTGTATATATTGTTAAAGAAAAACTTATAGTCGTGTCAATAACAGACCATAAAAATGTTTCATAAAAATCCTAAACAATTCGGTATCTGATTCAACTCATAATCTTTTGCTCAAAAATATGTTCTAAAAAATAATACATTTATAATAAAAGTTTCTCGCTTAATAATGTCCAGTAGAATGAATACCTGAATAGACTGAGACGCACACAAAACAAACACCCAGACACACACACACTTATATGATTATGAATTATGAAAATAATAAACCTGCAACTACCATGGTAGTTAGTCTCTGTAATGACTGTACAAACTTATTGAAGATGATTTGTGAAGCGCGTAGATATGTTAGTCTGTGTAGCAGCATGATAGGTTAAAAATTCTTTCGTCAAATTAGATTAGGCTTAGATTGGAATTTTCACTATAATAAAATTTATTATAGACACCTCACTTAATAACCTCCACTTAAACTAAATTTACTCCTAGATTAGAATTAGATATATTTATTTCGAGAGTCTGGAAACAGACAATACACAGGCACAAATGCCTAAAACACAACCGCCTGTCTAGACTACACATACATTTGTCATGAGCAGGGATCGAATCTGTGACCACCACAGGCAAGAAAATATTACACTTTGTTGTTTTAACTTTAGATTGTTTTTGTTTTCAGAAACAACAAGTGTTAATTGATGTCTGTTCTCTGGACAAACACTTGAGCTTACTCCAGCAAGGCTGTGACATCACCGGTGGGCTTTATTTGAAAGTGCCGTCTTTAGAAGGATTACTGCAGTACTTGTTGGTGAGTTACCAGTACTAGTTAGTTACCTACCAACATTTAATGTGGCTGCTTGTTTACGCGGCTGGAGTTATTACATTTACGTAGCGCTATCCATCAAATAGCGTAATTCGTCAAACAGCGTTGTCCGTTAAATAACGGTTTTTTTTTTTTTCAATATACTGAACAACATCAACGAACTTGTAATAGCCTGTGCCTTTTTTTTTAAATTATCACGCATTTTAGACCAGCAGGGCTATTCTGTAAATAACCATTTCGATATCGAGCTTCACCTGAGTGACAGCGGTCACTTCGAAAGCGAACCCACTTGACCTTGGTTTGGAATTCTGTAAACATTCCGTACGCACAAGCGATGTGAAGTGAGTGTCGAATCGAAGAGCGGCAATTTAGAGCTGTGTTTATTTTATCGATATTCTTTTCTTATGACTTTATTTTAGAATATGTGCATGAAGTCAAGTGTCGAATCAAGTCTCGAATTGTGATGTATGAAGCGGTAAATCCCCTTACAGAATACCGAATTCATACTATTAAATGTCAACGTTCTCACGCAACAGGGTTCGACTCGTCGCCGCACTCACAAGTGTGGCGCTACGGGACTGTCGAGTTTTAATGAATACGAATTTGATATCTCACCGCGGATTCCGCTGTCGAGACACAAAAATGTTCTTACAGAATAGCACTACAGGCTTCGCACTCTATCGTCGCTCGCTCAAGATTCGTGCCAATACATGTACCATTAGACATTCAGCTATATTTCTTAGCAGCACTATATAATTAGAACTTGTTTTTATTTATTTAAATACATTTCTATATAAATTCCAACCAAAGTTTAATCTGTTATACGTATTATATAAAAAAAAATTACACAACTTTACAGCTGTTGTGCAAAAAGATTTCTAGTGTACATAATATATATACACAAATATTGATATTTATGTGTGTATGTGTATATTTTTTTTGGTTTAACAGTGGGTATTCCTACCGGAAGCGTGGGAACGCAAGATGCTGGTGCTACCGGGGCGAGGCCGGGTGGACTACCGCGCCGCCTGCTTCTGTCACAGAGAACTGCTCACTATCGGATATGTGTGCTCCGTTTGTCTTAGCGGTGAGATTATTACTTTTATAACATCTGATATATAAAATTCTCTTGTCGCGGTGTTTGTAGTTAAACTCCTCCGAAACGGCTTGACCGATTCTCGTGAAATTTTGTGTGCATATTGGGTAGGTCTGAGAATCGAACAACATCTATTTTTCATCCCCCTAAATGTTAAGGGTAGTCCACCCCTAATTTTTTTCTTAATTTTTAGATAAATTATTTATTTTATAAATTATTTTTTTTATGATACAACATTACAAAATACATACAACCCTAAATTTTCAACCCTCTACGATCAACCCCTATTTTTAAATAGCGTTTAGCGGCAAGACAACGTTTGCCGAGTCAGCTAGTTATTTTTATAATTATCTTCATTCCAAAAAGTTACAAATTTAGTGCTGTTGAGGAGGGGAAATATCACTTCTTTTGTCGAATGTGCGATTTTAAACCAAAAACACCTTTCAACCTCAATGCCTCTCTGCAAATTTGTATCACGATACTTAATTTTCAAAACCTTAATCAGATTATACCTGCACTATATTTAGTACTAGCTGTACCATGCGTGCATTGCTACGCTTTTTTTTTGTTCGTACCAACTCAGAAACCTTTATGGGCTCATGCACTTTGTTCAAGATCATGACATGATCAAATGCATAGTTTACGATTCTATAAAGGACATACAGACAAACACTTATTTTTATATATATAGATAATGGACACTAAGCTCCTGTTTTTAGTACCCTGTTTCACCACAACTAATAATCTATAACTTTTGGTGTTTTTTAATAGAAATATCTACACATATAGATTGAGCGAGTGAGGTGTTTGTGATTATCTGTTGATTACCATTATACGTCCGATAACTATCTGAAACTATCAGTAACCTGTATTTAAGATTATTTTATCTATACACAACTTAAAACTTGACTATATCTATACAATAATTTATTATTTGTTTCAGTATTTTGTAAATTCAGTCCGATTTGCACAACTTGTCAGTAAGTATAAAATTTTGAGTTAATTAGAATATTTTTTTTTAATTGTTTATAATGACAGCATATAATATTCTTTCATAAATTTTCTATTTATCTTTTATATATATTATTATACATATTATTATATATTTATCTATTATATTTTATCTTTGATTTTAAATGTCTTGTTTGGTTTTCCTTCACTTGTTATTTTTTTTTTTCAGTACTGTTTTTAAAATTGCCGGCCCCCTGCCCATCAAACCCAAGAAGAAGAAAATGAAAATTTAGCTGTAAGATTACATAACGTTGTATATATTTAATTAGTTTTATTGAAATAAACTTCTTAAAAAATATATTTTGTTTTAGTTACAAATAAGATTCTAAAAAAATCCTCACACATATCTAAAATTCTCGTGTCACAATGTTCGTTATCATACTCCTCCAAAATGGCTGGACCGATTTTTATGAAATTTTGTGTGCATACCGGGTAGGTTGTTCCTTTAAAGTCCACGGAAGGTTTTAATAGTAAAAATTTTTTTTTTTTTTTACTATTAACTTTTCACAGAACGAACTCTGTCCGGGCAGCTAGTATGCTATAAATACTTTTATTTCATATTAAAAAGTAACAGTACGTATCGTTATTGCCATCTACAAGTTGATCGCCAATCAAGACGATTAGTTATCGATAAAATATTGATAAAGCTATTTTTATGGCACTTAGTGAAAAGAAACCGATATAATACAATTAAAGTGTGGTCATGTAAATTAAATTATAAGTATCTACTCATATATAGGTATAAAAAGCACGTAATAAGCGACGTTGAAGCATCATGTACCACGAAAGGGTTCATATAAAAACATCGCAATTGAATAGCGTGGAGGGACACTCGAAAAGGGGTGGCAAATTCACCATAATTTTTTTAACTAATAATAAATTTAAATCCTGCCTATCAACGGCGTAAATACGCGAGATAAGGTAACACTAATAGGAAATAGTAAAAACTTTAATACAATCGTAACCACCAACACGGACAGCGTGTTCAGATTAATCTTTATCACTATATTGGCAATATGTATGCTAGACATATTGTTATAGTATGCATTATGCACCATTCATATTATTAAATTTTAGTAAAACGTCCAGATTTCAAACTGTTAGTACATAACCTTCAAATTATGAGCTACGCAGTTTTTAAGTTGTCTGGGAAAATTTATTAAAACTGTTCGTTACAGGCAATTTGACTAGATGGTTCTGTATTTATTTATTTTTTTAAATAATATAACTACTTTTATCTATAAATCAGTTTGTTTAGCTCGTTAGCCAATGATCTAATAAATCTAATAATGAATAACGGCTATCTGTCGAAATACAAAAAGTAGTCATAGCAGTGGCGGATTTACCAGTAGATTGAGTAAGTTGGAACAAAAAGCGGTAATTTTGGCCTATTTTTTTGTTTTACAGTAATGTTTTTTTTTATACATCCAGAAAATGAGTCGAAAATCTAACAAAAATGTCAACATTTCAGTACTTTTGTAAAATATACTCTTAAGACTAATGAATTGTATAAACAATCCAATAGGGTTTTAATATTACAATTTGAATTCAATAATTTTGACTCATTTTTGAAATGATAGGTGCCTACTTTTGACGCGTTTAGAGAGAGAGAAAGACACGCGAGAGTGAAATTGCTGAAGAAAGTTTTTCTCCTATAATATCGGAATTGAAAACGTTGAGTATAAATATTGGAGACTTTCGGGACAGTCATAAAATCATCTATCCATCCACCAGCCTCTGTAAGTCAACTGCTGGACATAGGCCTCCCCTAATTTCCGCCACTCCGTCTGGTCATGCGCCCTCTGGATCCAGCGGATTATGTAAGCTCGACGCAACGCTGGCAAAAATTTATGAGTGAATTCGGGAAATTAAAAACATTGAATATAGTAGATCTGACACGTTTATTACCCCACGAGGACGCGTGTAATCTCTTTCTTCTCTTTCTCCTCTTTCTTCATGTTTGAGAAGGATTGGAGCTTAATCCACCACGCTGCTCCACTGCGGGTTGGTGAATATGTTCCTACTATGAATAACGATCGCTATCAGGTATTATAGAAACAACCGGGACCGACGGCTTAACATGCTCTCCGAGGCACAGTGGTGGACAACCAGACCGGAAGTAAATATTTGTATAAAACAAATTTCCACTCCGAGCGGGATCGAACTCGCGACCGCCAGTGCTTAGGCGCCGCCGACACGACGCGCTAGAATTATTTCATTCAATAATAAAGATTACGATATAAATTATGGCTTCGTTTTATGCAAGTAAATTATTAATAAAACTGTTATCGGAAGGCAAGATTAAAAATGCATATTGAGTTTGTGAAATCAGTCTTTAATGTCGTACTTAAATGTAAGCTATACAAACATATCACACGTAAACTGCACTTGAAATAATGAACGTATTACAAAAAATAATAACCAAAGATTAAAAATATTGATTAATTTTCTTCATATTCAAACTAATTGCAACTTATGTAACTCGAAAATAAAAAAATAATCTTTATTTAATTTGTCAAAAACTCATCTGCCACTAAGTTACGCACGGTCGTAAGAGACGCCATGGACAGAGACCGGTGGAGGCAAATCATCCGCTCCAGATGCAACCCTGATGCTGACCACGATCCTCAGACATAAGGGACCGACAAGAGAGAGAGAGTTTGTTTTAAATATATAGAAGTCTCTAGACACGGCATAATTAAAAAAATACAAAAATAATAAGTAATTCAAATGACAAAATCTAAAAATAAAAAATAATTCCGGAACTTTCTCATATCTATATAATCACTTATAACATACATACTCATACGTAAGTAGATAATTTCCTTTTGTACCTACATATAAACTCAATTATACTTCTATCACTAATGTTGCAGGCGTGATAAGAATCACAACTCTTTTATCATTTGTTGAAATACAGTATATTATACCTATGTGACTACTAACAATATGACACGTTTTATTGTAAAAAAACTGCTTCATAGGTATCAAAACAATATAATAATATTCATGTCTTAGCCGTCTGCTGGGTTTTTCAATTGGTGACAATACAGGGGCCTAAATACTCCCAAATTTATTTAGGTGGCGAAAAAATTGTGACATACCTTGGTTGTTCGGAGAGATTAGATGGTGTCTAGCTAACCTGTGTTGGGTTTATGACATTTAACAAGTAATGTGGTTTTTAGGCGATGATTTGGCGACTTTATTTCTTCTTTTTGTTTTTTTTTATTATATCTACTTTCCTTTGCTTGTACCTGAATTTAGCTTAAACATGACGAATTTTAATACAAATTTTCAAGTATAATCTACAAATGTAGAAAGTATCGACTGTGTTGGCTATGAAACAATCACATGTATGTTACGTGTTTGTTATCTCTGTTAGTAATATTATTAGACTCTAAAAAGATTTATTTAAAATATATGAACATATACACCTACTAAAAAAAATTCTAAGTTTTGAAAAGAAAATATGAAAATTCAGGATTTTCTTTTATTATTTCGATCGTGAAAATGTGATCACTTTAGCTTTTATTCAAAAAAAGAAACTATGTCGGTATTGTATAAAACTCGTTTTATAAGCTTTAGTTAGACTACTTACTGACTTACATAATAATATTATTTTAATATACACTTTATAGTTTTGCATATATAATTCGAACTTGTAAAGTCTTGACAGTTATTGTAATAATCTTAAGCGATAATAATGACTGACACATTTTACCTATGCTTAGAAAACTGATGATAAAAGACACCTACGTGACGTAAATGATATAATATCTATATTTTAAGAGTATTTACAATACATAAGATATACCTACACCTTTCCTTGATACTTATTTAAAAATCTCATTCAAGTAAGCAAAAATTTAAAGTTTTGCGTAAATTTCATTACAGTTCCTTCGATACGATGCTAGTAATTATTATTAAAAAAGCTGTAAGAGGTAGAGTGAGTAAGGACAGGAAAGAGGCTGTTGATATCCGGTGCCTTGACTCAGCCTACGAAACAACTTAATCTAATCCCGTACAAAAATTATAGAAAAAATTCAAACATTTCACTGATTAGGATTAAAGATTATTATATTATATAATAATTATAGATAAGATTAGGGTCTTTAGACTACAAAAACATAACCAAGTCGATTCTTTATAACGTTTCTTTTGATAAATCAAACCAATACATCATTATTGTAAACAAAAATTCCTACAACATAAGATACGCTGTCTACAACGCTCATTAATACACAAATCATACAAAAACGATTAAAACTAATACTACCATTACATAACTAAATATTATTCTTACAGTTAATTCTTCCTATATCTTCTCGATAATTTCAAACGCTCTATCAATTTCCTCTTCGGGAGTTTTCAAAGGAGGTGTACAACTGCGTTGCATGTTTGTCGTTTGCATCTCCTTAACAATGGGCTTCTGATTCGTTTGGTATTCAACACTTTTCCTCTTTTCAGTCATTTGAATTTCCTAAAAATAAGACATTGACACTTGGGCACTTCTATTACATTATCAATAAACATAGTAATTGTAAATTGTGTCATTTACTATTGAACACGTTCAAACACTTATAATCGTAGTAAAATAACGATCGGCATTAAAAAATACTGAGTATTTTAAAAGAGTAAAATGCACCGTAGTACGTGTTAGTGCTACATTACTGTGCTAAAAGTAATCACTTTAGTAATGTCCTAAAATTGTGCAAATTATTTGTCTGAATTCATAAGTAAATAAAACTAACCTGATTGTACAATTCTAAAGACAGTGAATGACGCTTCCTGTTAGAGTGTTTCATTCTGCCAGATCTAGATATAGATAGTTTTCTTCGGCCATCTAGCGGTAGCGCGTTTGTCACCTTTTCTTCGTCACCTTCTTCGTGCTTGGAATTCTTTCTTCTGTCAGTTGTGTAAAAGATCGACTTGATAAATTTGGCCATTTTTACTCATCTACTTAATCGATTGATGGTTGAATATCATTCCATTTTCGGCTAACCCTAAAAGACAATGACTGTTATGCAAGGACTTATTTTACTTACACTGCATTGAATTAATTTATATATACAACAATATCATTATATATATATGTATCATTTTCTGACTTCAACGTTAAACAAATAATTAAAAATCACTCACAAAATTCAAATACAACTGTTTTTAATAATTTATACGTATTTAAGCAGTAAAACTTACGCAAAAATTCAAGCGACGAAATAAACCAAATGGCGATTCCAAAAAATAATTATTCCGTAACATCAGAACCCTTACATCACATAAACGATAAACACGTATTAAAACCTGAAACACGTCTAATTACCCACAATTGTTTCACCGCTAGATAAGCTTATTTGAAAATGCAATATTTTCGCTACTGATAACACGCGTGAACACAGGTGCAAACGATTACACTCTGCACTCTATATTATTTACCGTGTTTGATTAGATACTTTTGATATACTTATCGATAACGTTTTTATGATAATGAATTAGATTATCATTATAAGGTTAATGATTTTATTTGTTGTTGCTCTTTATTATATTTTTGATATTGCAAACGATTGATGTTAACGGAAATAAGGATTGGCTAGATAACGTTTTAGTACGTTGGCCTAATTAGTGATAAACGACTATATCTAGCTGATATTTTTTTTTTCATACAAAATTTCAAATATCATATCATAATATAGATTTGTTACAAAAAATAATATCTTTTAATGGTAATTTAATTATGAGATATAAGTTAAAATAGGACAACTTAATCTATTCACGATTGACATTGAATTCGTGTTCTAATCTATAGAAACTTAAAGTAACATTTACTTTCAAGGTTTATGATAAATGGCGTGGCAACAAAATTTTTTATCAAATAAACTACGATTGAATACTTACACGCATTACTTTTTATCATAAACAGTTATTTATTCGTATACTGTAAAGCAATATCTCAAATCGAAACTATCAAGTAAATAGGATAGATTAACTACGTAGTTGACTGAAGTAAATGGGAAGAAGAAGTGCGTATTTAAACCAAGGATGTAAGTATATAAGGCCGTAATAAGAAGTTACCTTGTTACGTTCAGCCACATTTCTTTCGAGACTAAGAACGTAGACACCTAACACGTTATAACTTAAAACACATATGTTTTGTTATCTTTAAAATTGATTTGACAAACCCTGCTTAAACTTGAAACAATTAAACCTTAATTTATTTTAATTTACAAAATATTTAATAACTTTATTTCTTAATCAATAGGCATTAATCCTATGTTGAAACATACATTCCTATGTACCATTACACAATACAATTTATTTTACAAAAGTACTTTTACAATATTTATATATTATTTTTATTATATTTGCTGTGTGGCTACGGCAATAAAGAATATAGCCACCCCCTCTCTTCCCGTGGGTGTCGTAAGAGGCGACTAAGGGATAACACAGTTCGACTACCACCTTGGAACTTAAAAAGCCGACCGATGGCGGAATCTCCATCCAACTAATGGCAATGAAATACACAGACCGTAGACGGGCAGCAGCGTATTCGGTGCGACAAAGCCAGCCCTGCGCTCCAATCAATCCGCCTGCCCAGCGTGGTGACTATGGGCAAATTCAAACCATTTTTGGCGTGAACTTGTGGAGGCCTATTTATAATATGACTATATATTAGGCTTTGGAATGTAGAGACTGCAAAAAAGTCTTCTCCATTCTACGTGACATTGGCGAAATCATCTGTGCTAGTTTGGCACTGTTGGAAGCCATTAAGCTGAATGAATGAATGACTGCAAAAAAGGAATCGCCAAGAAACTCCCCGGTCACTCTTTTAAAAGAAACTGTCAATTATTACAAATTTAGTTGTGTCTTGCATGAACAATGTTGTTCGAGGTCATTACTGAGGAGGTTTATTGCAAATAAACGATAAAACTCATTTTGAAGTACTTAAATTAATAAAACATAACTGTAATAAAATCTTGAGTGCAATTTTAAAAACTGTTATAATAATTATCAGCTTAACTAATAAAAATGCATTATACAATTTGATAATTCTTCGAAAAACGTAAACAGGCTGTACTTTGTCCTCAACAAACAATTACAAATGAAACACGTTATAGTTTTAGTACGTTGCAAGTTGCTTTCATGTAACATAATTAAAAATTGTGACACAGCTCGATTGATAATTTATTTTGCAATATCACTCTTAGATCTCTCTTTTTCTATGGAAACGTGAGTTACATTTTTTATACTTTAGTAGAGGGTTTTTTTTGTCGAACTCGATAATTATGTCTAAATCTGCCATTTTAGTGTTGAATCGGTATATCAATGTTATTAGGCACGCACGCACGCACGCACGCACGCACGCACGCACGCACGCACGCACGCACGCACACACGCACGCACGCACGCGCGCACGCACGCACGCACGCACGCACGCTCGCACGCACGCACACACGCACACACACATACAGACACATACAGACACACACACACACAACATATGCATTAATTTACCGCACTCTACTGACTCACATAGGAAGACGAACTTATAAGAACATAAGGAAAAATAAAACACTGTACATTTAAAAATATTATTTATATTAACTGTACAAGTAAAGATAAAATTAAAAGCCAATACGTCTATACAAATACCGCGCAGTGTTACAGTAGCTAACAATATTAAATACTTGACCCTTTACAAATTAAATATTGTACAGAAACTTTAAAATAAAATAACAAAACATATTATAACTGTTTAAATATTAAAATTTTTGTTTAGTTTATAATAATATGCGTGGTGTCTATGTACGTCTATGCCTAGTCATAATTTACTTTTTATGTTGCTATCAATTTACTGAGTTTTAATATCAACCTTGAAAAAAAAAATTAGTATGAATATAATTACAATATGTACACAGGTACATAAACGTTATGTAATATTAAATTTTTAATAAGCTTAATACACATATGTAAATGTCATGGAGAGACATTCTTCTAATTTAGAAGAAAATGAAGTCAAAATATTTGTATGTCGACGCCATATTTTGTTCATGTGACGACATAGCAAACAATTTTAACAAATTGACAACACAATTGACTGGGTTTAATAACAACAATAATAAAAAAAATTATAATCAATAACCACGTGATCGCACACAGCGATAGCAGTGACGTAAAGCAGCGTTGACGCGAACGAAAAGTTATTACACTATCGTCTCTCACCATCAAAATCAGGCTGGCAGTATGGCAGACTGATGCACCTGTCAGTTGACTTCAAATGAACATTATATTTGTTTCCCAGGGCAATATTAGCTAGTATATTTTACTAATACATAGATATCTGAATTGTTTAAGGCGTTTTAGACACAATAATGAATGAAATAACTGAGATTTTTTTTCTCTTATTAACAACTGTTTTTTTTTTTTTTTCAATACAAAAAATTTAACAGATAATATATTAGTTTTCAATGTTTCAACCACAAAGTATAGATACAAGGAGTCCGAACGGTATAGGCTTTTCCATAGTATTCATGTACACAATAATAAACCCAGATGTTATTTCTCTTTTCTGCCAGTGGCTGCGCTAGAATTTAGGACGTACCGATGCTATTACTATTACACGTAAACAAGCGTTGGTTCGCGAATGTTGAATTTAATTTATTTAAATATAAAATATTATTTTATTTGTTTAAAATTAGTTCTAATAAAAAGAACTGGTAAGGTGTTAAGGGTTCATGGGTTCATGGTTGTGTTAGTGATCGAAAGGCAAGTGAAAGTGAGTAACCTCAAATACCTGGTAAAAATTTGTGTTATGAACAATTAATTTATAAGTTTATGTAATTTTTTACTAATATTTAAAAAAATTGTATTTTTATTTATCTTTTGAAATAAAAAAAAAATTGAATTGCGCAGTAAATGGAGGTCTTTTTTACTACTGACTAAAAAAACCACCACGTGTGAACAGTCGTACGCCTGGGTGGGGCGAGATGGGGTCGCGCTAGCATTCGCCACCTCGCCCCGGAGTAAATGGAGTTCTGCTATGGGCCAAGAATTAAAAGCTGCAACATTTTTTTTCCAGAGCTGTCAATAGCAAAAAAAAACTTACCGCGTAAGGATTTAAACGAGTACTTCTTGTAAATTGACGCGCCCTACCGGCAAAAATTCTGCCCCCTAAATTGAGACCATTCGTTCAACATTACGTTCGGACTCCTTGTATACTTCGCGGTTTCAGCATTCATATACAGCTATGAAGGCACACGGAAAAATTACTATTATTTTTAAATTCTATATTATTACAAATATTAACAGGACGATAAAACGATGACCAAACGGACGGATCATCTCTATATATCACTTACCATATCGTTTACTTATTTATTTTGTTATTGTTGTTTAAGTTTTAGTTTACTATTATTTAATATCATTACATATGAAATTTAAGTAATTGAACATGAGTTATATTAAAAAAAACTAATGTAACTTTAATATATATATTTTTACAAATTGCATGATATTTTTAACCATAAATTCATAGCAATGCTAACAGCAAATGCATGTTATTACTAAAAATAATAAAAATAATATAAATAATAAATTATACACGCCAAAATTTTATTAAATGACATATTTTGAACATCGTCATCCATTGTCACTTTATAATCCATCCATTGTAAACCGTGATTTTGTCAACTATACCTAATCAATGAACACAAAATGTATTATTAAGCTGAGGTTATTGTAGAGGTTTTACGAGTCCATAATAGTCTATAACATAAGTGATGTGAGTTCTGTGCTATTTCACAATTTGACGACCTGCAATAGTAACATACTAGTATATTTCGCGCTCGATTCGCGCGCCATTCGATAATTATATCGATACATATATCCAAAACTATTTATTAGTTGAAAATTTATATTGTATAAATTTAAAATATATAGCTCTGTTACTATTTTCAGGAAAAAATCTTATTTCAAATATTGTGAATTTTAAATAAGTTTGTTTTTCTCTTTTAAATTTTAAACGAGTCTTTCAAATAAAGCTGTTCGTTGGCAAAACGCATCGTTTTTTGAATATAGATATTATTATATTATATAACTAAACACATTTTGAGTAATCAAGAAAAGTTTTCAATTTAAAAACAATTTTCATTACTATTTCTTAAAGTACGTTGGCACCGAATGTCCGAAAATTATTTTTTACAACTAAACATGCTTTTATTTACAAGATTCACAAAATAATTTTGTCTTAAATTAATATCATCCAACTTATTTTGACAAAATAAGCATGGTATATAATTTTGGAGTAAAAAAATAACCTAAACATATATATAATTTTTTTTTTTGGTTTTTCTTTTAGTATGGCTGCCATATTAATGAGTCTCTAACTAATATTTATAAAATTATAATCTTAAAAAGTATGGCTTAGTAACATGGTTAATAGGCCAAGGCAAGTATATTATGACAGTAAAAGCTTTTGTATTATGAAAATATTCTATTTATACTATATTTATTACCTAATATAGAGATTGGGATATGATTTAAAATATTTTTTTAATATTTTTTTAATTCTCTTTAATTTTGAAATATTTTAAACTTTATTATTACATTATTTAAAAAAAAATCAGACATTTATTTATTAAAGTTACCATTGTAAAAAAAGAACTATACAAAACAAAGAACATTTTTTTTTATCTAGCGTATGTAAAAACTCGACAATTGGGTGAGTGATCTTATAAACAAAATTAAATAAAAAAGTTAATAAAGCAGTCAATTAGTATTTTATCACATCCGATGTACTGAAAGTACGACCGTTATATCATAATAACGGTATAAGTATATATATATTTTTATATAATTTTAAATAACTTGTTCGGAATCATTCGTGCTGGATACGGCGTCATTAGCACTAGACGCCATAGCGCTTCTATACAATTTCAAATTTGATTCTGTATAATCTAGAATTTTTCTACTAGAATGTCTAATGTATAGCATCTGCTTGTGGTATATTTTTAATGCTCCTTTAATTGTTATATATGTAAGACCACCTAGAATGGTTCTGTGTAAGTTATTCTGTACAGAACGGAAAAACATTTTACCAATTATTGTGGAAATGGTTGGTAGCAGTAAAGCGGAACAAAATATTCTTGTTGGAGACAAATGTGAGTTTCCATTTTGATTTGTGTTATTGTGCTGACCTGATACTATGGCTCCTCTGTCGCCTTCCACGCTGAAAAAGAAGACAATATTTTTCATAAGATATCATAGACTACTATGATAAATGTTTTGATAATTATGAAATATAATAATAAATAAAATATATTTAAAATTTACTTTAATAACTAAGTTTGAACTGATTTTTTGGTATATAGCTTAATAATTAATTTATTTTAACCGCATAGTTTCACTTTTCGGACCCGTGAGTTGGCCTCAAAAATCGTGCGATTTAATGCCACTAAACAATTTTCTGTAGCGATATGTGAAGCCGGCTAGTCTAAGCCAATAAACCTGAAACGATTGACCACTTGGAGGACAACATTCGCCGCGTTATTGCCAATATACGGCCACAAGTGTTGGAAAAATCATCGAAAATTGGACCTCCAGATTAGTCCGAGCCAGCCGTGGCGGTTTTATGGCAGAAGTCATATTTAAATTATAATGCCAGAAGATTATATTTCGAATAAAGCAAATTTCATCTCAATAAAAAAACTCATCTTTATTTTATTCCATTTCAAAGTTTTATACCTCTATAAAAAACACCTATATATAATTTCCGAACGACTGCATTGCATTTTTTTGATCAGTATTATCAGAACAAGGTTTGTATAAAAAAAAATATATAAAAAGTTACCTATTTATACGTCCTATTACATATGACGGTACGAAGATCACCGAATGAGCTCGTATATCTAATAATCATCAATGTAAGCAGGTAACTTACTTATTAAGCTAACATTTTGATTACAAAACTCCATAGCTAATTACTTATTTACAAGACAAAAACGTGAGAACAGTTCAGTACTTTTATGTAATTGTTCTATTGTTTGAGATTTATATTGTTTGTTTTTACATTGATTGTAATCTGTAATATATGGAATGACAACTGAAAAAACATGAAAATTACTTAAAATGCTATAAATATACATGTATATTAAGTAGTTTGTACTTTAAAAAAGAATCATCAAAATAAGTGGTGGACTAAAAAGCCAATTCAATTACATCGACAAGTAATACAATGTAGGAACACAAAAAAAATGGTCAAGTAAATGAGCATTATTAGATATAACTCTAAAAGTACTTGTCGGATCTCAATTACATTTAAATGGGGCCACATGACACGCAACACCTCTCGATTACAAAAAAAAACATCGACATCAGACCACCCAGTCAAAAGTTCTGAGTATACATTTTAAAAAACAATCGAATTGGGAACCTCCTCCTTTTTTTGAACTCGGTTAAAAATACTCACTTTCCAAACGGCAGGATATACGCGAGGGCAGGAATCTTTGCACAATACTTCCTCAAAAAGAGAAGCACAGAATCCTCCCAGTTGTACATCTTAGCGCTTATCAGCGTGACTGGTATAGTTGGTAGTAGCACCAGCAGCACCAGAGGGTCAGCTGACTCCATCATTTCTAGACCTTCTCTGTGACCTACCACCTAGAATATAGAGATTTTATTATTAAAATTTAAATAAATTAATAAATTCTTTAATTTGGACTAAATACTTTTAGAATTTCTTGACCCACAAACTGCGTGAAAGTTTATCGACGGAATTAGCGCTTATAAACATACATTACAAAATATCAATTTTTCTTTGCTACAATTGTTGGAATCAAATCGGATTAACAATTAAATTATTTAGAAATGGTGTTGTTCATACATTATTTGACTTTTGAAGCGCCCGTAGGCACTTATGGGATCGCTTCCGGTCCCAAGTTTCGGTGCAATATTGTATTTATTTGTGTATGTATTATTTATATGTTTATTTATCGGAAAAATAAATAAATGTGGAGCTATAACACTCGGCTATTACCTACAAATCAGGCACTAAGTTGACTATCTTACGAACAGACGACGTACATATGACAACAGACAGACAGATAACGTGACATAATGTATTTTGTGATGTGTAAATACTATTCAGACTTATGTCTGTACTCTGGTCTCTGTATAAATGTGTAAGCGTTGCTTGTTTGTATCAAAAACAAATCTTGTAATCTGTAGTAGGCAAAAGAAAATCTGCATTGAATGGAAAATAATTGGGACATGTTTCTTGTATCATACATATATATCATCAGTCGTGAGAATATAACAAGATATCACTGACGAGACATTTTATTAACTTTTATAGGAGTTTATTTAAAACCTAGCCGACCCTTCCCTTCTTATAATTAATTAATGTGGTGTTAATTATTTTTCATCACGCTCGCATTTCTCCGACTTGATTTATATATAGGTTTAAAGAACTTTATTTCTCATAAGAATTTAACATTCACTTAAAATGAGATACAATGACATTTTTATACATTTGCAAGAATACAGTTTTAACATCTGGGCCGTTGGAAGGCTTTCTTATTTACTATAGTGAGGATATAATATGATAGTGAGGATATAATATGATACTAGATATACTATTATTTTTCACTGAATTATTTGATCAATAACAATAAAATATAGTCTATATCACTCCTGAATAGTGTAGCTTTCTGTTAGTGAAAGAATTTTCATGATCGGATCAGTATTTGCGAAGATTACCCCCTACAAACAAACACAGTTCGAAACTAATAATTAGTGTAGATTAAAAACAAAGAGTGGCTTATTGGCAATTTCTTTAAATTTGTAAAGTTATCACTACAACGCTCTACGAAACCTAAACTAGCCGGTAAAGCGATGCGATTCAGCCTGTAACATCCTACTGCTGGGCATAGGCCTCTTTCTTCATGTTGAAGGATAAGCGCTTAATCCATCACGCTTCTCTATTGCGGGTTGCACAAGGACAGCCTCTAAGACTGAGAATAGACGTTTGTACAAATACAAATATTCACTCCGAGCGGGAATCGCCAAATGTAGGCGACACGCGCACAACTAGATCAGAGGTCGTCTAGCCGGTAATATCTTATAACAAATCGATGTGTTATAATCATAATGAAAATATGTGTCATAATAGACGAAGACTTGTCCTACAAAAACCACATAACCGATATGACATCGAGAATTCGCAAAACTACCTTTGTGTTTAAGTCCCTCAGACACTCAGCTCCCGAAAACATTATGTCGTATGTGTACAGGGCACTCTGTCAGTCCCTTATCCTCTACTGCATAGGAGTTTGGGGTGGCGAGAGAGCTCAGAGATCAGTTCTTAATGTCATGCTTGGAAAGCCCTTTAAGTATATGTAATATATATGGTTTGCACGATAGATATTTCTCAGTACAGGTCGGATTTGCGAGTTGTTAAGAGTCCGGCAACTGTTCATACTAAGAGGTGTAATGTCTATGCATAAAGTTGCAGTAGCCTCACCAGATCACGAGCACAGACTCAAGCAGCGAGTATACCGAATTCCGGTTCCCTCTTCAGGAACCACTTTTGCTAAACGACATCCGTACTACTTTTTACCGCGCTTATATAACCGCGTACAAAGTAAAATAAAAATAAAGGCTCTCTCTACTCACGAACTGAAACAAGTACGTAAAACACTGGTTGTTAGGACTGGATTATATAGAAACAGAAAACTTGGTGATTACTTAATGTGTAAAAATATATGGACGGGCAGATGTCGCTAGTATTGATATAGGTATAATATATAATTGTGTTTGCTGGCAAACGAAAAAAACCGACTTCAATTACATCGACAAGTAATACAACGTAGGTAGACAAAAAAATAGTCAAGAAAATACATATTGTATTGTATTGTATTGGGCTCGATTTTCCGCATTTACACGCAAGATAAGAAAATACGTATTATCAAAGATTACTCCAAAAGTTGTAATCAGATCTCGATGACATTTAAATGTGACCACATGATAAGCTCGCACCTGGAGGGCCTCGAATACGCAGACGACATAGTGTTGATCTCGTCTTCACTGCCCGATCTACAAATGAAGTTGGATTAATTACGAGAGATAGCTCAATATAAGGGACTACGAATCAATGCTAAGAAGACTGTCGAAATGCGAATTCAGTCATGCGACAATCGCCCCATCAGACTCAACGGCACATCGCTGGAATCTGTCGCGAAATTCGTACATCTCGGCAGCACCGTGACCAACAGCGGAGGCTCTGATGACGACGTCGACGCGCGAATCAAAAAAGCGAAAAGCGCCTTTGCTCAATTAAAACCGGTCTGGAATTCGAACGTGCTCAGCCGGCGGATCAAGATTTCCCTTTTCGATTCCTTAGTGAAGTCTGCCTTGCTCTTCGGCTGCGAGACATGGAAAGAGGCGAAGGATCTGACGTGCAAGCTACAAATGTTTGTCAGCAAATGCCTAAGATTCATTCTGCGCAGATTCTGGCCGAACACCATCAGCAACAAAGGTCTATGAAATCGATACCACCAAATCCAGATCAAACAAGAAATTGCTCAGGAGAAATGGAAGTGGATTGGGCACGCCTTCCGAAGACCAGAGAACAGCGCCGCCAGGGTCGCGTTCACGTGGAGGCCGTGCGGGAGCAGGAGGTGGGGCCGACCGGCGCAAACGTGGCAGCGGACTATCGAGGCCGAGCTTCGAGCGGCCGGGCTTAGTTGGAGGGACGCGGAGCGAGACACACAGGACAGGAGGGATGGAGACGTCTCACGGGGG
This sequence comes from Melitaea cinxia, assembly GCF_905220565.1. Lineage (NCBI taxonomy): Eukaryota > Metazoa > Arthropoda > Insecta > Lepidoptera > Nymphalidae > Melitaea > Melitaea cinxia. The sequence goes on from NC_059416.1 coordinate 6,019,665, forward strand.
CCCTCTGTACCATAGGACAACAACAACAACACAACGCATGATAAACATCGGGTTTCGATTAAATTAAAAATCATCAAAATTGGTACACCCAGTAAAAAGTTATAAGGATTTTCGAGGGTTTCCTCGATTTCTCTGGGATACCATCATCAGATCCTGGTTTTCTTATCATGGTACCACACTTAGGATATCTCCTTTCCAACAAAAAAAGAATTATTAAAATCGGTTCATAAACGACGTATTTTATTTAAAGTGGCTCTCGATTTCATAACTAACACAAAATAAAAGCGCGGATATTAAAAAAAATACATAAGTATAAAAAATAAGTCACCATCAGTAATAAAAAATACAGCCACGTCATATGTAATTTTAGTATCGACTTTAAATAAAAAATTAGTTGTAGTATTTTGTATCAAGTTCTACTTCCTACTAATATTACAAATACCAAAGTTTGTAAGGATGTATGTGTATGTTTATTATTCTTTCACGAAAAAACTACTGGATTAGATACTTAGATAGCTTATTAGCATAGGCTACTTTTTATACCAACACTCGCAGAGGATTGGAAATTACGCAGGTGAATCCGCGTGGCGCAGCTAGTCTATACAAATAAATAAAATTGGAGTGTCTGTTTGTAATATTAACATAATCGCTTTTTACTAAATGCATATGGAAGCGTAATACACGGTACATATACCAAAATATATTTTTTTACAATTTTTGTCTGTCTGTTTGTTCCGGCTAATCTCTGAAATGGCTGGATCGATTTTGAAGGGATTCACTGGCAGATAGCTGGGGTACTAAAGAGTAACTTAGGCTACTTTGATTTTAAAAATTAATTTATTTTATAACTCTGCGAACTGAACAATAACTTTTTTGTTCAACTACACGCGAAGTCGCGGGCACAGCTAGTTTCTAATAAAAACAATGACACTGATAGGTCAGGGATCTAGCTCCACGCCACTCGTACTGCATGTGCTAGTTTATTATAAACATGTATTATTTTCACTAAATCTATATAAACAAAAATGATACTTATTGACAACTGCATCAAGCTAGATAATTCTTTTTCTTTAGTTCGTTATCGCCACAACAAAGTTTGTGTAATATATTTAAAAAAATCAATATATCTTTTCAAAAAAAAAGAAACATGGCGGCACGTAGTTTGTCAGGTCGGTCAGTTTTGAAAAAAAAGGCTATCTTAAGTATTCCCATAATTATATTCGTATTCCAATAGGTTTGTTTTAACACACTTATCAGATGCTTTAATACTTTATGTGCCAAACATTTGAGTCCATAATCTGTTTTTTTTTTATTCTTAATATTTTGTAAAGTATCAGCATAAGAGATGTGACATTAAAACGATTTTTTTTTTATTAGATTTGGTATTTACAACTGTATATGTTAAATATTTAATCACGCTAAAAATGTAACAGTACATTCTTTACATCAAATTTTCACCACTTTTAAACTTACATATTTATTTTATATACAAAGACGTAGAGTTTTGCTCGTAAGTTTGTAGGAACTAGTTTCTAGAACTATTGAATTGATTATGAAATTTGAAAATTCTTTAACCAGTACAGCCACATGATTCCTGAGTGCCAAAGGCTACCATTTAGTTTCGTAATAATAAGGTTTTTTTTTTGCCAGAACAAATTAAAAAAAAAAGTACTACGCTGCTTTAACCGCTTCAACGTTGACGCGAACGTAATGGTAAGTGACACGTTCATACTCGTACAATATACCTACTGCAGATTTTTTTTTTTTTTATTTTAGGCCTGCGATCAGTCGCCTAGACTATAATCAGGTGTGTTGCAAGAGATTAGTGTTTCGAGAGATAGAGCCACTGCTCCATCTCCCCTTAGTAAGGCAGCACATCGGCTCTCTTGAGTCTTCTAATTGGATTTGGTTGCAGAAGCATACTGGATAACGGGTTAGGATGAGTTGTCAAGCGGTCCTTGTAGTTGGCTGAATATCGTTTTGCTTCACCCAAGATGGTTGGGATTTCTAGATACTCGTGAATTTCCGAGTTGCGAGCATACCAGGGCGCCGAGTAAAGTACCCTTAGAATATTGTTTTGGGATTGATTGATTGTTTTGTACTGCAGAAATGTTTGTTTTTAATAGAACTGAATTATCTCAGACAGCATACTTATTCATCTCTAGAAAGTACGCCATAAATTTTGGGTATAAATGTACTAAAATTTGGACAACGATTTATAAGTGTTATTATTAAACCTAGTATATTAATCTTTTTGAATAGGTATATTGTTACAGGAAGTATCATCGAGATCATTGTACGAAGATAAACTTTGCCTTAAACAGTATGTTGTTTCGAGAGATACCGGAAAATGAACATTAACGTCGCTGGGCAGATACTATAAATAAGTCTTTACATACTCGGAATTTACAATTGATTTTAGAAATTCGCAACGTTACTTTGAAGTAAGATTAGCTAAACTTTTTCAAAAGGAAAATGAAAAGTAAGAAAAATATGAGGTTAAATTTAGATGAATTTTTAGACAAAACACATAAGATTATATAGAAATGAATCTTCATGAAGGAATTTATTTATTCGCGTAATTTTATTACATGTACTTAATAAAAGTATGACGCCGAACAAAGTGGGAACGTGTCAGCTACTTCATTGTTATTGAGCAATGATAAAATATTTTTTCTTAAAAGTGCACTTTATATGTTAAAAAAATATTCATTTATAGAGATTATTTTTTTACTAATATGTTAATGTTTTTATTTTTATAAAATTCAATAATTTTCCTGTATTATATATTTATAACAAAAATTTAAATCTTGATATGTATTATACAAATGCTTCTTGAATAATGTATTTTTACGACAGTAACAGCGAAAATTAAAATAAATGCAAACGAGTATATCCACTTTGTCGATATGAATAATTTAGCCGATCGAACCGTTACAAATCAGACGCCAACTGAAAATATCAACTTCAGTCATGAAAGAAAGAACCAAAAAAATATCTTTTGTCTTTTTTTTTACTTAGTCTTACCGAACCTACTTAGATAGATTTCTAAAACGTCATCTCATATTCAAAAGTGAATTAATTAAGGCATTTAGTTGAACAATGAAATATAATATTTACATTAAATCGATACGAAGGAAAGATTATTTGGTACTATTGATAATTCAACTCAATCATTTTTAAAGTGAAACATCTTTAGAATCGTTGTGATTTGAAACTCGATGAAACAATAATTGTGTTTGCTCGCAAACGAAAAAAAAAAACCGACTTCAATTACATCGACAAGTAATACAACGTAGATCGACGAAAAAATAGTCAAGCAACTACGCGTTATCAAAGATTACTCAAAAAGTAGTTACCAGATCTCGATAAAATTTGTATGCAACCACATGATTAACATCAGCTTTCGATTAAATTAAAAATTATCAAAATCGGTACACCCAGTAAAAAGTTATTGCGGTTTTTCGAGAGTTTCCCTCGATTTCCCTGGGATCCCATCATCAGATCCTGGTTTCCTTATCATGGTATCAAACTAAGGATATCCCCTTTCCAACAAAAAAAAGAATTATTAAAATCGGTACATCCAGTAGAAAGTTATGTGGTATAATACAACGTAGGTCGACGAAAAAAGCGTCAAGTAAAAACGCATTATTAGATATAACTCGAAAAGTAGTTGTTAGATCTCAAATAAATTTAAATGGGACCAATTGGCACACAAAACCTTTCGATTAAAACAAAATTTGTCGAAATCGGTCTACCCGGTCAAAAGTTCTGATGTAACATACATTAAAAAAAAAAAAAAAAATACAGTCGAATTGAGAACCTCCTCCTTTTTTGGAAGTCGGTTAAAAATGCGTCAACATAAAGAAACAGACACATAAATGTATAGGAGAGAATGAGATAGAATATTACTGTGTGATTATTATACTATCTGATACATCTCTCTTTTATATTCTCGGTGAAAAAATTCTCTCATAGGCTTGTTTTCAGAAGTTTCACCTCTGCCATGTGAATAGTACACACATTTTTTTTTATTTTAATTTTGCTTATTTAAATTTTTTTTTACATACTTTGAATTTCGTTATCATTTTTTTTATAATATATTTTTATTAAATTTATCGTTAATTATTTTAATAGAAGAACGCATAAAGCATGAAAATACAATAAAAGTACAAAAAGGAGATATCCTTGGGCCTCAATAACAGATCGTTTCCGTCAACGAACCATCAAACGACCGCGATGAAAAATTGATCACATCTATGAAATATAATCTGCTTATGATGCAATAATTATTTTCGAGAGCGCGACAAAAAATATTCAAGTGAGGATAAGTAGTCAGTACCTACGTGCAACAATTTATTTATATCCGCTTTATTGTGTTTTTAAAACTAAATAAAGGTGTATTCCAGATAAATGTGCAATGGTTTTTAGACTCGTTTCACCCTAAATTAAAACAATGCCACATATTGTGATAAGCTACGTTTAATGAGTTTCATTATCGATCGCGAATAAAATACTAGCAACATCCGTTGATAATTGCGTAACTGACAATTTTTTTTTTATTAAATAAAAAGAAGTGACTATTATCTTATTATCAAATTGTCTTGATTCTGAGTGATTTACTGCGGAATATTCATTATTATTATTTTTTAGATATTTTGACAACTGTATCAATAAGTTTTTCTCAATTATATTTGACCACTAGCTGTGCCCGCGACTTCTTCCGCGTGGAATTTAACAAAAAGTTATTATTTAGTTCGCAGAGTTATAAAATAAATAAATTTCTAAAATACAAGTAGTCTAAGTTACTCCTTATCATATCAGCTATCTGCCAGTAAAAATCCCGTCAAAATTGGCCCAGCCGTTTCATAGATTAGTCGGAACAAACAAACAGACAGACTGACCAAAATTGTAAAAAATGTTATTTTGGTATATGTACCGTGTATACCATCCATAAGCATTTAGTAAAAAACGGTTATTTTAATATTACAAACAGACACTCTAATTTTATTTATTTGTATAGATTACTATAATGAATATAAACAATGAATAAGTTTTAATCAAGATTTTAAAATCGCGAATAAAATATATTTCTAATTATATTAAAGAAAATAAAACAAATATCAAAACTTAATAGCACAGATAAGCAATGCTATAACGGAAATCTTAAATAAAAGTTCGTGATTAATTATTATCAACTGAATATTATATTTTTTAACAATAAATATTATACTTTCAACTAAACATTAAATTTTTAAAGTGAATCTGTTACGTATATGCGTCTTAAGAGAAACAAAATTAAAAAGATATTGTATTTTATGGCAAGAGTATTGTGTCCATTAACATTGTCTATAGAAGTATTAGTTTGTAATTTGTAACTTTGTAGTCAAACATATCAGATCACAAACTAACATACAGTTCAACATACCTGCATCACAGTAACCGCACCATATGTAATTGCTATCCAGTATATTGAGCCCAGTAAAACACCTCCAGCTATGAATGGACTTATTTTATGTGTGATCTCCTCAAGGGCGTCCAAAAGAGCCACAAATCCACCCATTGAAGGGAATACAACAATATATTCTGCTTTACACTGCGGACACAACACTTTCCTGCTTATATTTCCTCGCTGTTTCTCATCTACCCACCGCTGAAGGCAACCTTGATGAACCTGAAAAAATTGCATATTATACATATTATAAAACGTATCTCTTCAGTAAGATAACATAAATAAAAATTATCTCCTATACTCAGTAGTATAATATTTAGCTATTATATTAACTATTATGATGTTAAAAAAAACTTATAGATTTCTGCTAATCGATCAGACATCATTTTCATTTAATTAGTTATCATTTTACTATACAAATAATGACTCATAACTTTTGAAATTATAAGAATGATTATGATTGTTTCAACTTTAAAATTCCAAACAGAACTGTGCAAAATTTATCAATAATACTGATCATTATTTGTTTAATTTTTTACAGTCTTGCTTTGAGTTCAATTTAACCATGTTAAATTATAAATTTATCTTATATATTATTATTATTAGAGGTGAAACTTCTGAAAAGTTGTGGGAAGGCCGTTGTATTTTGTTCTATCAACGATGATGACGGTCTCGTGAAAAAGGTCGTAAGCGCCATGCAAAACGCGAGCAGTAATGTTTTCTATCTCATTCTCTTCTATTCTTTATCGTGAAGCACTTTTGTTTCATCGCGTTTTAAATCACAACGATTCCTAACTAAGTTTCACTTTAAAACTAAAATGGTGCTACTTATTCATAGTAATTTTCGTATTGTATTTTTATAATTTTTTAAACCGACAGTAATTTATATAATTATAAATATATGAAACAGTGTTGATGGCAATATGCCATCAACACTGTTTCATATATTTTAAGCAAAACCCTGTCCTTTATATAAATTATGAAATATTTATATTACGATAATATCAAACCTCACTTTGTTTTTATATTTTTATTAAAAGATTTTTTTTGATAGATATCGACAGTTTATGTTTTACATTTATTGATTACAATTTATATTTTTTTAAGTTAGCATTTTAGGTATATTTCATTTAATTTCCACTAAAGATGTATTAACTTGAAACTTTTGAAATAAAGAAAATAATATTATGCTATACCTCTGACACAAAAAATATAAGATTACACACACAAATACAACCAACTCTTTATTATATAGAACACTAAATAAGAATTTTTCGCAAGAACAATTAGAACTAAAATATAAATGTTTTGTACAAATGTAATATCAATTTCAATATATCATTTTATTGATAAAATATCATTGCTTTTCTGATTGCTTTTGATAATATAAGTTCAAATCAGTTCTAGAAAAATTTATTAAATAATTACGTTTTTTTGTCTCACACTAAAAAATAACCTACTTTAATTTGTATCGACAAATACTTAATATTAAATACGCAAAAGTAGGTATGACTTAAAAAATGCTTAGCATATCTCGCTTAAATTAAATTGGACCTCATGACACCAACTTTCGAATAAAAAAAGATTCATCAAAATCAGTACACCCAGTAAAAAATTACGCAGTAACAAACAAAAGAATACAGTCAAAATGAGTTTTTTTTTTTTTTTTTTTTTTTAAGTTGGTTGAAATATTTTACACCTTAACAAAGAAGATATTTGCCACGCAACTAAAAATATCATATTCCGAATTAGTCATAATAAAGAGTTCTGACATGTAAATGTTGTAAATCAACAAATAGCCTTTTTTTTCTAAAGTACTTAAACAACAATGGAAATCAACCAATAATATTTGGAATGTGAATTTAATTATCACACTTGTTTTGAGCATGATTTTAGTGTTGACAACGATTTAAGGACACTTTAATGTAGGCCTTTATTTGACCAATTATTTAATAACGTTTTTATTTTTATTTTTGTCACACGAATTAAATATTTCTTATTTGTCTATTTCTAAGTTTAAGCAAGAGTGAGGAAGGTACAAAATGAACTCTTATGCCAGACTATGTTGTTGAAGAAACCTTTTTGTGCAAGTTTAATTTATTGAGATTTTCTCAAACATACGGACCTTAAAATCCTTCAAAGAAATTCAAATAAGTCCCATGAAGTTAAATTGTCGCTTGATTAGAGTCAACTTAGTTCAAGAGGATGCTAATTGGCAAATCAATGAACTTAGCTTAGAACCTGATGCAGAGAGGCCGGATAAAAAAATTAAACAGACATATGACAGAAAATGTGAAAAATCATTGTTAAGTCATTGTTTCGCTCTAGCGGGTACATCGTTGGCTAGAGCGCCGACACGGTCAGTCCGAGACGCGGGTTCGAACCCCGCTGGAGCGGTCAATTTTTGATATGATATTCAAAAATGTTTAGAATTCCTTATGTGTGGGTAACACAAAAATAAAAATCGTACATATCATTGTTAAGTCTCAAATTACATGTTATCACTAAGTTTTTTCCTTTTTAGTGACCATATCTTTGTACACAACCTATAATGTATTTTATAATCGATCAATCTGAAATTTTAAGTTACAAGCAAACCTTTCTGACCCTTGCAGTACAGAAAAAAAGTTTCGATCAGCACATTGAACATAACCAAAATTTGGCGATTTTATTGTGCAAATGTAGACACACAAATTTCTCTAAAACCATTACAATTTAATCTAATTAGTGTCGTGTGGAAAGGTCTATTAACTGTATTTGACGAGAATCGTAGATTACGATCCAACTGGTCTACATTCGGTTTTTAATATAAATAATGACTAATGATATGGATAAAATCTATTTATGTCAATTATTATCACATAAAAATATAAGTCACACTTCTAATATTGTTAACACAACAAAGTACCTACCTATCTATACTAACAAAGTATCTACTGCTATATCCTTTTTGTACACAGAGGACTACTCATCTGTACTTTTCTCACCTCGCATTAATTACTCAAAACTATTAACGGACTATTTTCTAAATAATTGCAATTGTTCTTAAACAAAAAACCGACCAATTTATATCGAAAAGTATATATAGTACAATACACATTTTTAATTTGTAGCTAATCTACACTTAAGGGTATTTTTGATAAAATTTTACCGAATTCATAGAGAGGATTTACAAATTTCGTCTGAACGTTTATTATTTCGAAAGTTGCGCCGATATTCCCATCAATGCAACCCTATTTTAAACTCTTTTTTTTTAAACTACTTTAGATTCTCGTGTTCATCGAGGATATCATCGGAACTAAAGAAACTCGTGTACATCGATTTCCTCATGAGTTGATTCCTTCGTGTTGATTTCTGTAAATTTTTATATTATCAAAACAGTCCCCTAAAAATATGTAATTAGCCAACTTAACCTTATATAGGTGTATGGCTTTATAAATAAAGAATTAAAAAAATGTAATTATATTATTTAATACTTTTATAGGTATTTAAATTCCTAGTTTATGGTTCTCGAAACTCGAAAGAGCTTAGGGAAAAGGTATTAAAGTATAAATATTATTATAAGTATTTGAGAAAATAAAGTTCAAGCTTTTTGTTTCAATTAAATAAATATCTTCGGTGCGACAAAGCCAGTCCTGCGGTCACCAACCCGCCTGCCCAGCGTGGTGACTATGGGCAAAACACATGAGTTCACGTTATTTTTGGCGTCAACTTGTGGAGGCCTATGTCCAGCAGTGGACTGTATAGGCTGTAATGAAATAAATAAAATTGTAGTCTATACTCATAAATGGAGAGCCGGTTTTTTTGTTCGGTTTTACTGCGAAAACTACTGAACCGATCGGAATAATACTAATACCATAGGATGCAACGTGTTTCGGAGAATGTTTTAGTATATGTTATGTTGGTGATTACTTAATGTGTAAAAATATATGGACGGGCAGATGTCGCTAGTATTGATATAGGTATAATATATAATTGTGTTTGCTGGCAAACGAAAAAAACCGACTTCAATTACATCGACAAGTAATACAACGTAGGTAGACGAAAAAATAGTCAAGTAAATACGCATTATCAAACATTACTCCTAAAGTTGTAATCAGATCTCGGTGAAATTTAAATGTGACCACATGATAAACATCGGCTTACGATTAAATTAAAAATCATCAAAATCGGTACACCCAGTAAAAAGTTATTAAGGATTTACGAGGGTTTCCCTCGATTTCTCTAAGATCCCATCATCAATTCCTAGTTTCCTTGTCATGGTACCACACTAAAGATATCTCCTTGCCAACAAAAACGGATTAAATCGGCGAAGACAGAGACAAACGACGAAGTTATCCCCGAACATACATAAAAAAAAATTATATATATACGGTCTAATGGAGTAACCTCCTCCTTTTTTGAAGTCGGTTAAAAATAGGTTTAATGATATATTTTACAATATTGTAATAAGTATAAAAATATACCTAATGGCATCAAAATTTATCAAAAGCAGTGAAAAACGGTTAGGTACTTGCCTTAACACGACAGCCTTAATAGTCGATACCTAACATAAAATTCTACCTAAAGTTAGATGTTATTCGTCATCCATGAATATTTACACTAGAGGACGCCAACGGAATATGGCTAACTTACTTTGTACTGTGCAATTTACCTAAGCAAATAATTTTTTTCGGTTTCGGTTATTTGTTCTACAATTACGACTGTCACAGAGAGATTATTTTAATACATGTTCTGTGTCTAAACTTCACAACTTAACATCTTTCAGTGAAATCCTGCTAAAAGTACAGTTAAAAAACAGTTAACCTTTTGTGGTAAGGTCGTTAACTCTATATCTATACAAATAAATAAAATTGGAGTGTCAGTTTGTAATATTAAAATAACCGCTTTTTAACCGACTTCCAAAAAAGGAGGAGGTTCTCAATTCGACTGTATTTTTTTTTTATGTATGTTACATCAGAACTTTTGACCGGGTAGACCGATTTCGACAAATTTTGTTTTAATCGAAAGGTGGTGTGTGCCAATTGGTCCCATTTAAATTTATTTGAGATCTAACAACTACTTTTCGAGTTATATCTAATAATGCGTTTTTACTTGACGCTTTTTTTGTCGACCTACGTTGTATTATACCGCATAACTTTCTACTGGATGTACCAATTTTGATAATTCTTTTTTTGTTGGAAAGGGGATATCCCTAGTTTGGTACCGTGATAAGGAAACCAGGATCTGATGATGGGATCCCAGAGGAATCGAGGGAAACTCTCGAAAATCCGTAATAACTTTTTACTGGGTGTACCGATTTTGATAATTTTTAATTTAATCGAAAGCTGGTGTTTATCATGTGGTCACATATAAATTTTATCGAGATCTGATAACTACTTTTTGAGTAATCTTTGATAACGCGTAGTTGCCTGACTATTTTTTCGTCTATCGACGTTGTATTACTTGTCGATTTAATTGAAGTCGGTTTTTTTTTTTTCGTTTGCGAGCAAACACAATTATTACTAAATGTATAATACACGGTACATATACCAAAATTACATTTTTTACAATTTTTGTCTGTGTCTGTCTGTTTGTTCCGGCTTCCGGTTCTACTTAAGTATTAGGTACATGTTCTGTGTGTAATTACACGAGTTTTCGTACTTTTAGCCGGATTTATCTTAAAGACATTTAAAAAGTAGACTTCTATTTCTCAATTTAACGCTCTGCAAGTTTAGGTAAATTTGGTCGCATCGCACGAGTAGTACGAGCCGCGCGGCGCGATCTTTGTGCTGGTAAATATAGTGTGACAACCAAAAGACATCTTGATCATTTTCTAATCTATAATATAAAAATGAGTCGCTGAATGTGTTGCTAAGCGCAAAACTCGAGAACGCTTGGACCGATTTCGCTAATTCTTTTTTTAAAATATTCGTTGAAGTACGAGGATGGTTCTTACGGAGAGAAAAAATCTAAAAAAAAAATTTAAATTTCCTGAAAAAGTCTAAAAACAACACTTTTCTATACTCCCATACAAAAGATTTGTGATAATACTTAAAAGTCAATTTGAACTTTAATACCACACAATAAAGTTCGTGTTAGGCGATACGAAGTTCGCCGGGTCAGCTAGTGTATAATAAAAATTAATAACTATGGTATAAAATAAAAAAATAAAAAAAACCATAGTCGTAAATAATAATCCTAATTATTAACCTACATAAATATATATGTATATATAAGTATATATATCTCTCAGGGTCAGTTTTGAACTCACCATCGAAATAGAGAAAATAAGCTTTAGTTCGTAATTCGAATGCAATGTTGAAAATAATACGCCTCAACGCTTGGAAAATTAAAATGTATATAAAAAAAGCATGGGCACTCAAGAGCCTATGGATGTTAAAATTTAAATTAAAAAAAAAAAAAAAAAAAAAAAATTTTTTTGTATTCCTTAATGATGTAAGTTTACTTTGATGAAGATAGTTTGTTAACATTTCTTAGTTTTCTAAGAAAAATATCGCTCTTAAAATTGTACTTATTTGAAAAATATTCGTAACTTTAAATTTTTTTTATCGATTAATAGAGATACAAATGGATTAAAAATCTGTGATGGTCCTAAACAAAATTACATTCCACATATTACGATATTTTTTTTAAATGGTTTCAACGAAGAGGTTATTGAAAAGTAGGACTTCAAAGTATACATTGCGACTGTTTACCCAGGGAGGAGGCTGATGAAAAGGTTAATAATTTTCTACACATAATATAAATCAAAATTCAGATCTGACTATCCTACTACAACAAAGGTTGCTCTATTATATTTCAAGAGTATAAATTACATTATTGCATCCAACACTGAGATTAACGACGTCAAAATGTTACAATACATGTCAATACACAAGAGATGAGGGTGAGTCTAGAAGTATGATTTTGTAATAGTGGATGAAAGACTGAGGAAGAAAGTGCTAGACACTCGGGCATAAGGCGGTGTAGGCCTCGACACAGACCACTTCCTGGTCGTAGCCCGAATGCGTGGCCTCTTTAAGCGGTGGCGACACCGAAGGGCCTACAAGTGTTTTACACCAAGCCTACGAGTGTTTTGGACAGATTCAAAGTGGAAAACCTACAAGAAAAGGAAAAGAAAGACGAGTATGTAGAGAAACTGAAAGAAAGTTTTAAAGGCATAGAAGAAATAGGTATGATTGAAGATTTGTGAAATACATTTAAGAAAGGGATCGTCAATGTTGCTATTGAGATATGCGGGGTAGCTAAAAGAAGGAAAGGAAGAAAGAACTATAATGTTATGATGGATAAAGATGTACAAAAGGCTGTGCAAGAAAAGAAGAAAGCGTGGGTTGATTGGTTAGCGACAAAAGCTAACCAAAAAGTTCAAAAGGCAACGGATGGCGAGATAAAGGAAGCAAGAACGAAGTATAACAGATTGAAATTAGCGGCAAGAGAATTTGAGTCTAGAAAGAAAGAAGATTTTGATAGAAGGCTCACTGCAGATTTCCAGTCAAACATCAAGTTTTTCTGGAAATCCATCAAAACTGCTAGAGGAAAAACCTCTACCTCGGAACTGAGTACAATCAGGTTTCAAGATGGGAGCATTATAAAAGAAGAAGAATGTGTGTTGAAGAGATGGAAAGAGTATTTTGAAAGTTTGTTCGAAAGAGAGGAAGTGCAAGTACAACATACGGCACCTTCCATGGAAGAGAGTATAAATGGTGATGAAAGTAAGATAAGCATAGATAAAATAGTGAAAGCGTTGAAAAGTATAAGATTAGGTAAGGCTATAGGTTATGACAGGATTACCGTCGAAATGCTGAAGGCTGGACATGGAATACGGGCTAGCCAGCTGTACCGCCTTTTCAGTTTGTGCTGGCGAAATGGGCAAGTACTGGGAGACTGGTGCAAAGCCGTAATCGTCCCATTGTACAAGGAAAAAGGGTCACGGCAGGCAAATTACCGCGGTATAAGCCTCCTCAGCATCGTCGGTTAATTGTATGCAAATGTGTTGATTGAGAGGGTTGTGAATGAAACAGACGAAAAAGTATGGGATGCACAAGCGGGATTTAGAAAGGGAATTAGATGTACGGATCAGGTCTTTTCTTTGCGGTGTATAGCCGAAAAGTGTTTGGCTAAAAACAAAAAAGTCTATTGCGCGTTCGTAGATTTAGAAAAGGCGTATGATAGAGTGATGAGGAATGAATTGTGGTCAGCATTATCCGTGAATGGTGTGAGCAGCGTCCTCATACGAGAATTGCAATCACTTTATAGGGATTCTAGTACTTGTCTGAGGATAAACGGGGCATACACTGAATGGTTTAATATCGAAAAAGGTGTTAGACAGGGATGTGTAGTGTCACCGTGGATGTTTAATCTGTTTATGGACAATTGTTTGACAGATTTAAAAGAGAATGAAAGTGGGTTGAGAATAAATGAGTTACTCGTCAAATGTCTTCTCTATGCTGATGACCAAGTATTTCTTGCGTCTTCGGCTGAGAAGTTGGAGGAGATGGTAACTGCTATGAGTGAAGCTTTTGTAAGAAAGGGAATGAAAATGAATGTAAAGTAGACGAAAGTGATGGTATTTGAAAGAGATGGGGCAGTGACAGATTGCAATATGAGATGAACAAATTGAACAGGTGAATGAGTTTGTGTATCTGGGTTCAAAAGTTTACAAGAGATGGAAAGTGTTTGAGTGATATTGAAAGAAGAGTGAATGCAGGAAACAGGAAAAGACCTTTGCACTACTTTATGAGCAGTCGGAAGGTGTCTAACAAGGCTCGTTTGGCTGTGCATTACGGGGTGTTGGTTCCAACACTCGTGTACAGAAGTGAAGGTTGGGTATGGCAGAAGAAACATGAAAGCAGAATAAATGTAGTTGAGTTGAGAGCGTTAAAAAGTATGATAGGATTTAAACTGAGTGACAGGATAAGAAATACTGAGATAAGGAAACATTGTGGTCTGAAAGAAGATTAGTGAGAAAAATTGAAAAAAGGTGTGCTCAGATGGTTTGGCCATGTCGAGAAAATGAGTGAAGAACGATTGACGAGAAAAGTGTATAAGGCGAGTGTGAATGGAACGGTTGGAAAGGGTAGACCTAGGCGGAAGTTCCGAGACCAAACAAGGGACGTCTTGAAAAAAGGCCAGGTCAAGAATACCCTAAACCGAAGAGCATGTTTGAAGGGAATAATGAAAGTGGACGAAGCGAAAAAAGTATGTAAGGATCGTAGCAAGTGGAAAGAAGTGGTCTCTGCCTACCCCTACGGGAAACAGGCGTGATTATATGTGTGTATGTATGTTTATATTATTTCTTAGTTCAAAGATAAAATTTCTTTTAAAATAAAGAATAACTTTATAATAAATTTATCTTGTTTTATAAATCATGTCGTGAAATATAAACAAACAATTGTTTTGTAAAAAAAGTATCTGGTGTATTTAATAAATAGAAAACAATATACAAAAAACTTTTTTTTAAATATACAAAGACCTAAAACAATAACTTTAGTCTCTTATTATAGTTTCTTTATAGTTCTTTATTTACTTAAATTATCTATACATATAATAAAATGGTAGGTAAGTAAAAACTGTACATTAAATATTTTTTTAAAGAATACTTGGGGTGTGATCTACTATCGATACCGTAGCCAAAAATATAGTTTTTAGAATTTTTGTCTGTTTGTCTGTATGTATGTCCGGGATAAACTCAAAAAGTACTGCATGGATTTACTTCAAATTTGGCACGAATATTATTAAGAAGTCGGGTCAACATATAGGCTACATATTATCACGCTATCACCTACGGGGAATGAGCAGTGAACCTTTATTTCTTCAATGCACATTCATATTTGAATGTTGTTGTTATTATGTTAATAACCATGCTATAAGCTAGCTTCACACTATAAATAAAGACATTCTGTAGTATATTTAGTAAAAGCATTGCACCCGTGCGAAGCCGGGGCGGGTCGCTAGTTATACTTAAAGGCGAGGGGTTGCTATTATAAAGATCAGCCATGTTAACGTGGGCGTATAGGCGGAGAACAAAGTCACAAAATAATCTTTAATCACCGCCGTCATACTCATTAATATTTTAGTATTTTAAGGTCTGGCGGACTCTGTCTGTTTGTTCCGGCTAATCTCTGAAACGACTGGACCGATTTTCACGGGACTTTTACTGGCAGATAGCTGGTGTAATAAGGAAAAACTTAGACTAATTTTATTTTAGAAATTTATTTACTTTGTAACTCTGCAAATTAAAAATTACTTTTTTCTTATATTTCACGCAGACGAAGTCACGGGCTTAGATCAAGCTGCACACGGTGTGCAAATTTGATTAAAATCGGTTAAGTAGTGTGACGCGTAATATTTATATATATATATATATATATATATATATATATATATATATATATATATATATATATATATATATATATATAAATTATCGTTTTACAATATTTTTTTTAATAAATCAACTAAATTCAAATTAAAAATTAGTTATCGGTGGGGGAACTAGGTAAGTACCCAGAAAATTGAGATCTGAAAATCATATGTCCTCTTTAGAACTCAGAATAGATGTTTGCCCTAAGGGTGGCGTCAAGCGAGATGTTATCATGGCTCAAAACATTTTCTGTGTGAATCTCTTCCACTATACAGGAACTTATTAAAATGTGTGTGTCAGCCCTGAAACATCAATGAAATTTACTTATTAAGAACAATTACTGTATTTAAATCATAATTATCTTTTTCTTCCAAAGAATGTTGCACAATAAAATATCACTCTCATTGTAACTGTTTCACACAACTTCACTTTCCATACTTTTTTCATACCACAGACTTTAATATTGTTTCTTAAGGTGTAGACTCCAATCAACTTTATTTTTATTAACTTTTAAGAACTATCTGAGTTACAAAAAACGAGTATTTAACATATTATCTATAATATATATAATTTTAACTAGCCTGTTGGCGCAGTTTTTAGTGGTCCTGTTTTGTGGCGTTGCGGGTTAGATTTCCTCCGAGTCTGGGTGTAATGTTTGTATTCATTTATATATATTATATTTATGTATATTTATCAAAAAAAAAATTAGCTATAACAGTCGGCTGTTACGTGTAACAAGCATTAAGTTGCCTACCATAGGAGCAACGACCATGTGTGAATGTTACAAAAAAAGAAAAATATATACTTAGGTACATACACTTCACAGAAATTGATTTATTTTTATCAATAAATAATCATACAAAGTAGCACTTTTTATATCTTTCACAAACATTGTTGGTACATTAACATGTGCTTAATTTTGTTATTTGAACATAAAAGCCATGACAGTGTAAGATTCTTATTTCTTTTAACACTTTAATGGGCCCTTCATTGAAAAAATCTATAAAACCTATTTGCAATAGGAAATCAATATTTAAAGCATTACTAAAATAGTCAACATAAATTCTTGATTGTAGGAAGGAGGTCACAGTGGTTAACGACAATGTAAGGTAATACAAGACAGCTATTAGTTAACAATTATAGATTGTACTATAATATATGACAATAATTCGTTTGCACAAATCAATTATCAAAAGTGTCTAGGTTAAGCTATTAGCAGAATACAAAAAGTGCACCATGTCATGCAAGATCCGACTGCCTTAGCCGCGGTTGCTCCGGTTTTTTATACAGGTCAATGACTCGAGTAATAGAATGAGTGAGGGTAGGTGAGTATCGAACGATGTGCTAGGTGGCGTGATCTGTGCATATGTTGTTTATAAATTTCTTGCTAATTGCGTACGACAGTGTAGGTGTCTACATATGCTTTGAAATACTCATGTTTGTCTTCTGCAAAATCGCTTGATTATGTTTTTTCAGACTTAAAAGTAATGATAGATAATTGTAATTTACTTATTGATAACATAATTAGAATATAAACAAATTTTTCATATTTTCACAAGCCACCAATAATAACATTCAAGGGAAAATTAATGTTAATTAACTCTTAAAAGAAAATATCTAATATTCTACCTATACTACCTATATTTTATTTATAGCTTCACATCATGCACTACGTTTTATTAATTTTAAATGGAAATATTTTATGTAAATAACTTGATAATTAATGTACAACTATGTATTCACTCTTTAATTTACTATAAAAATATGTGTACAATAAGTTTTATAAATAATTTGATCTATTTAACACTATTAAGAGGAAAAGATACCAGCTCTTTCTCAATACAAACGTAGTAGACTGTTTCCTCCCTGGATAGTGACACTAGATCAAATATTTTTGTAATATAAATCCTTTAATCACCATGACCATGTTGTCTTGTTTTTTTTTTTTTTTCATATTCTTGTCATAGGGAGTAGAAGTCTTCAAAAACTAGAAATATTGCTTAATTTTTTGTACATTTTCCGATACTTGTTAAAGAAAAATTACTCATATTTACAAAAATCCCAGAATATATATAGCTGAAGGATTTTTTGTTACATAAAAAAATTTAAGAAAAATTGTTTTATTTTGGGGAGAAAATAGTCGACTATGAAATGCTGTTTTGGTCAATAATAATCTACCTAAAATGGTCTGAGCTGCAGTTGTCCCTTTCTTGTCTCGGGGCACGGCAACAGCATACAGCGAGACAGGAATATTTTATTCAAATACCTATTTTTCAAAAGTCTTTTAGGCACCATTTCCTCTTAACATACTTTAAATTCTTTATTTGTTCACTTTTAAAATTTTCTTCCTAATACAATTTTTACTAAGAAATCAAGTAAAAAAAATTATCGCTAATAATTTACGCTTATCGCTAAACACGCAAATATATTTGTAATTATTTTTGCTCACCCATTTCGTAGTTCCAATACATTTGCACGGCTGAACCCAGGCTGCGAGTCTGTCATCCGCCTCCGTGGCGAAACAGACCCAGCACGACTTGACATTCTCATCATCTGGAGACTGTAATGCTCTCGTACTACCTCCATCTGATGCTTGCCGACTAAAAACTGCTTTGTCCTCACTAGACATGATTAATTGCGTATTTACAAAGGCGAAAAAATATTTTAATAACAGTAACACTTCACGAATAAACTGCGTTCAAATCCTGTCATAAAACGACACTACAATTACTAAAACAATGTTAGTTGTTCGAAAAATATGTTTCCGTAATGTATGACTTTTGAAATCAATGTGTTTTTCGTTTTCGTCACCGACAAGTCGTCAGTCGTCACTCGAATCGACAGTTCGGTTTAATCACAGAGCACATTAAGGTTTAAGTAGGTAAATTGCAGTATATTCATTTATTGTTTAAGCGTTAACCTTTCTTTATAAGACGTTGGCAATTTGTCATTCAGTTTGACACTGACACTTATTATAATTTTTTCATAAATTATTTATTTTAGTGCTCCCACAGACATACAATTGTAAGTTGGCCGACTAAATCGCAGAATATACTAATAGGTATAGTGACATATGGAAGCCCGCACATCTTCTCCAACTAAATTGTCCAACTAATTAATTGGATACCAATCGCATCAGAATCGAAATTCACTTCCGATCGACGTACAATTAAAAAGTTGTCTAACTGTTCGTTAGCACGGGCACCTTATACAAGCTCGCTAACTATGCAACTTAGCAGGCTTGCCAGATGGGGCGATTTGTCGCGAATTGGGCCATTTTTTTCATGGATACGCTCCTTTTTTTAAGTTTGGGCGACAAGTCGCAAATTAGGCTCTTTTTAATCCTCAGCGTTGGCAACAAGTTAAAAGTACAAAAACCCTTACAAAAAATATTGTTTTTTTTTTTAATGTCCCAATAAGCTTCCTTTAATTTTGAAATTGAGTCAATATATTTTATCTGTATCTTTTATTTTATCTTTTGTATCTTGGGACATCATGTAAGTTAATAATATTTTAAATAAACAATTTTTAATTTCGAGTCTGTTATGATAGACTGTCATAAAAAACTGACAGACAGATCCTAGTGTATATTCAAACTTTCATTGGGCGACTGCTAAGAATATTTTGCGACTTTCGATCATAGATGGGGCGACTTGAATCAAAACTTTCTGGCAAGCCTGCAACTTAGTTGGTCAGTCGCACGCCAAGATGGAAGACGACTACACGCGTGCGCGTAATTTCACTACGCCCGGATCTTCGTCGACGGGTACGACGTCTGCGTCGGGACGCAGACGTCGTACCCGTCGACGGAGATCACAACAATCAGTTGTTGCAAACGAAAAAGTAGAAGAACTTATAGATGAACCTTAAGTAAAAAAAATAGCATGTTTTAGAAATAAAAAAGGACATGGGTTTCAAAAGCCCATGGATATACCTATATTAATTATATTTAAAAAAAATCCTTTCTTCAACGTTACGGAGCAAGTCGGAAAGGTGTGTCCTGTTTGATTATTGCTGGCCCAATTAGATATACGAGCTCATCAAAAGACGAAATACTCATTCTGTAGTATGAAAAAATTTATCTGGATAGAATCTAAGTTTAGAATGCAATGTATGATGCTTCCCATATTCTAATCTATTACTTAATATAGGGTGCACCCAAAATTTTCTCTTTTCTTTTCATCTTCTTTTTATTATTAGAGCAATTAGAGCGTTTTTTTTTCCGCATTTTCACGCACACGCACCGCGCTAGCAACATTGTCACTGATGAAATCGAATAGTCTGAGGCTAACCAACCAACATAATAAAGTTGATCAACTAAATTGTAAACGTACGCAATTTAGTTGTTCGTTAGTCGGCCAACTTACAATTGTATGTGTGCGGGAGCACTTATCCTATACACATTACGAATTACGATAAAGATTACGAATCATTAAGTCTGCGTCAAAAAAGCTGTAAATGTTGTAATTGCAAAACTAGTACGGCAACACTTAAACAAAGTCATTGTGGTCGTTGAACTATGTTTGATTAAGTTTTCATCGATTTATTAGACGTTGTCACGTTAAGGGGCTACACTACCTCAGCTCGAATTCAGATTTCACCCGTACTAAATACACATGAGAATTGAGAGCGCTTGGTTGTTCATCGCGCGAATTTTATGTATTTTCTCCCGACAAACATTATCAATAGTTAATTTTTAAAAAACGCACCATATAAAATGTTCTTCATACTTATTTCAATTACCATGCTTAATCTCAAGTCCATAACTTCTATATTTATTGAGATATTAAGGTTTTAATACAAAAATAGAGGTAACTTTGCGATTTTTGTGTATCGAGAAAATTTTATGGAATCGTGTTTTCAAAACATATGAAACATAGTTTATGTCCTGAACTTTACCATACATAAATTTTAAACTTAAATATTCAGTAGTTTGGAAGATATGGACATCCTGCCGACTGGAAAATAAGCAATTTGAGGTAGCATACACTCTTAAAAATTCATTGGATAAATCCTAATATATCCTCTTTCTCTCATAGCCTTTTCGTATATCTAAGACACAGTGCAAGCCTGTTGCACAGACCTACGCCTATTGCCAAAGAGCAATGCGGATGGGAGTCATAGATTATACACTTATATACTGGTAGATGGGAGTAGCCATAGCGTTTTTTACCGAGACAAAACTGTCTATCATTTTTTGCGGGGGAAATCACACACACGCACACTATCTAATTCCCACACAAAAATAATCGTCTGTCACTACGAAACTCACACATACAAAATTAAAAACACACTTACATTTTTTATACACACATAGATTCATTCTGTGTCATTACAGTATAATGACATGCCGCAACTACACTGACAACTTGACAAGTTGCTTACAGCCGTGGTTGTAACAACTGTCGATACAGATTATCGATAAATTCAAGTACTCGGTTAGGGAAATTAGGTATTAAAAGTGATACAAAGGTAAGGTGTAATTATAAAGATGGACTTTATTTATTATGTACTACAATTATTATCATGTCAAAAATAAACTAAATGTTTATATCATTTTGAAAACCAGTGATATTTGTATCTATTACTGGTTTTTAAAATGTGTTAGTTTTCTACAAATATGACGAATACATTTTTGTGGGTTTTCTTTTTTCATTAAAAAAAAAATGCTTGTACCGGTATATTTTTCCATTATTAATCTTGCCAGTTCCATACTTGAAAGTCAGAGGTATTGAAATAATTTGAGCAAATGACACTATTTCTTTGTCCAGGTTAGTCTGTTATTACAAAAAAAAATCCATGTTTGCCTTAAATATGGATCTTTAGGAAACCTGAAAAATTAATATAAAACACTATGGTCGAAGTTCACACTAAGTAATTCTAGTAAAATGGCGTTCCACAAGGTGGCGTATTATCTCCTTTACTGTGTTCTGTCTTTATTAATAATGTTTCACGTGTTATCACTTCTCCATTCCATCTGTATGCAGATGATCTGCAAATATACCGACACTTCGGGCTGACTGAGTTGGATGAGGCTGTTCGAATTTTAAATGATGATCTTGCGGCTGTTCAGGCATAGGACTAAATCTTTTGGTCTGCTAGTAAATCCTGCTAAATCACAAGCCATCATTATTGGCAGCAGTAGATTAAGAAGCGGACTGGAATGGGAATTCGTCCCTAAAATCTGTTAATCTGGGGTCCCAATCCCTTACGCTGATAAAGTTAGAAATTTGGGCCTTATTATGGACTGCAACCTTTCTTGGAAAACTCATGTTAATGAAATCAGCAAAAAAATACATTACTCGATCCACTCTCTCAAGCGTCTCCAGTTTTTTCTTTCTTTCAAAACCAAATATATGCTCGCGCAGTCCCTTCTACTACCCATCCTTGACTATGCCGATGTATGCTGTCTGGATGTGACAGAGGAGCTGCTTAGAAAATTGGAGCGACTTCAGAATCTCGCTGTACGTTTTATTTTTGGCCTACGAAAGTTTGATCGTATCTCTCACTTCCGTGCTCAGATCAAATGGCTCCCTATTCGCCTTCGCCGTGATATGCATATCCTATCTACTCTCTTTAACATCATACGTAACCCAAACTCTCCTTCTTATCTCCGATCCCGTTTTCACTTCCTACCCTCTCCTAATCGTTCCAGGCGCCCTGGCATTACACCAAAGCTGGATGTACCAAAGTGCAATACCAAATTCAAACTTAATTCATTTGCGGTACGCGCCTCTTTACTGTGGAACAAACTCCCAGAAAGCATTCAAAAGAGTCCTTCCCTTGTTTCCTTCAAACGTAAATTAGAGGAGCATTTTATTTCTCAACTCAATTTACAATCATCTACTTAATGAATATGTAAGTATATAATTACCTATAATATTATATCATATATTTGTATTTATGTGTGTACGTATGTATGTGTATATATGTATGTATGTAAGTAGTGTGTGTGTATATGTATATGCATGATATATGTGTATATGTATATGTATGATATCTATATGTATCTATGTAAGTGTATGTATGTATACCTGTAAGTATGTAATATATTACAGTTCTTTAGCTATTACGTTATTAATTCTTGCACTGTGTTCCCCGCTATATGACACTCTCTCTCATGACCATTGGTTGACTGGAGGAGATCTCTTCTAGAGATAAGTCCACCTTTGGCATCAACTTTATGTATAATTTTTCTGTACATTATTTTTAGTGCAATAAAGTATATAAAAAAAGTAAAATGTGTTAATACTCGTAAGTATTGTATTATATTTAATTTAATGCAATTTTATTATAAAAATATGTATATTAAAATTAAGCTCGCAATATTATATTATAAATCAGTCAGCGCCTAGCATCGCTTGGCATCGCTTGTGTTTTCTGAGTGCACCTTGTCGCTGACCACGTCAATTCCAGTTGTTCTCAAAATGTTCCACCATAGTATCTGTGACGAGTCTCATACCGACGGACCTATTTGCCATATTTGCAAAAAACAATATGGTTTTGGCTGTGTTGGAGTTACGGAGACTGGGTTCAAATATTTGATCTGGGGAAAAAATATTTGGCGCTGCACAAAATGTAAAGTAAGTCCCTCAGTCTCACCAGTTCCCTCTATTACATACCCTGATCTCCAAACACCTAACCAATTGGATAGAATGCAGGAGCAGTTGAATGACGTTTTGGTGCAACTTGCGTCACTTCCTATCCTGCGTCAGGATTTAAAAATAATAAAAAATGACCTTTTAGACCTAAAACAATCGGTTGAAATGGCTCATCAACGTACGGATAAGCTTCTTGATACAATCCAATCACTCGAAGCCAAAGTTAAACATGTTGAGAAGATTGCCTCCAATATCCCCATCCTTCAAAAGGAAATAGCCCAATTGAACTCTGAACTGGAAGAGAGATATCAATGGGCAAGAGCCAATAACGTTGAGATAAAGGGTAACCCGCAAAAAAATGATTTTGGTACAAAAAATTGACGATTATGTCAACTTTCCTATCAAGAAAGAGGATATAAACTACATCACCCGCGTACCAACGCGATCGCCTTATATAGCCAAGCCGATCATAATTTGTTTTAATGTCATGTCAAAGGAGACCTGGTGGATGTTGTGCGGAAACGTCATCTAAATATATCCGATATTGGTTACTCATCATCCTCTACGTTCTATATAAATGACCATCTAACTCAATACTATAAAAGTTTACTCGACAAAGCCAAATCCCGTGCGAAGGAGGTTGGATTCAAATATATATGGGTGAAACATTCAAAAATAATGGCTAGAAACACTGATTCATCGCCTGTATTTTTTTATAAAAACTAAAAAGACCTCGCAAGAATTACTCGATAAATAAACAAATGTATTTTAAAATATCTTAATCACTTGATTATTTCAATTCTGCATATTCCAATTTTATTGGTAGGTTTGAGAACTGCTGGCGTTGAATTTGTATGTTATCGTGTACACAGCATTATGAATAGATGGGTAACTGCTAATCTATTGACATCCGTAAGAAATTCTTTTGTACACAATTGTCGCCCCTCGGTCATTGCGCGCATTTGGTATTGCTGTCTAATGTCCCATGTGCTGCGTTCATCAAGCGAGCCAATATCGACGGATTCACAACTATTGAGTTCAGCAATTACCCGCCACCCAAGGCGGTATCGTTGCTGCACTATATTAGACGATACTTTACTACTACTTACTCTAATTTTGTTATGTTCTATAGTTTTTACTTTCAATACAAATTACGTAGTGGCACAAGTCTAATTTTATTTTATACTCTTTTTAGATAGCGTTGTTCATGTTTTATGTTACTGTTAGTAAAGAAAATACCTACAACGATATTTCTTAAGAAGTATTTTAGTGTTGTGGCTGGGTTTTATGAAATGCGAATTGATATAGTAATAGTCCGGTCAATTTAGACATTCGAAGTTACCTAAATTCCCACCAAGCTGAAAATCGGTAAGATTGTTTAAAATATCATTAAAAACAAAAGTTGAAAGTTCCCCATCTTTCCCCTGTAAGGAAAATTTTTTATTCAAGGTCAAAGGTAAAATGAGTTTTTCGCGATTTTCAGCAAAACGGTAAGTTTTATCATAAAAATATTTCAAACAAAAATTGTAGATCATAAAATTATCTACAAAAAATTAATTAATACTTTTTTTTCTACGAGCCACCGTTTTTGAGATATAACGATTCAAAAAGTTGTAAAAGTTGTAATCGTCATAATATGCACACGTTTCCTCGCCACCTATGAGGTAGTGTACTTAGCGCGTTTTTTTTTTGTGGTTTCCCCAGTAGGCCTATTCCATGGGTCAGCTTTGATCCTGTTTAATTTAAAACTATTGAAAAATAATGGATATTAGCAGAGATTGAAAAGATAAAAGCAATTTAAGTTAAAAAAAAGTAGTGAAATTTAATCGTCCGAGTCGTAACTTTCAAAATCTTCTTCTTGTTTTTCTTCTTGATCTTCTTGTTCTTGTTCGTCTTGTTCTTGTTCTTCTTGTTCTTGTTTCTCTTCATCTTCATCCTGAGTGCATGTAAACTGCGTTAATAGCGATGTATCGCATGTTGCCTCGTTGGAATCAAACGGATCCTCTACTGTTGGTGATTCAATATTAGAGCACAACCGGCCTTGACAATGTGTACATGTCGGAGAACAGAACAGTCCGACTTTTTTGCAACCACATTTAGCACTGCATCCCTTTTTGCAGTTGCAAAAAATCGAGTTCAGCAGTTTTTCCGGCACAGGTGGAAGTAAAGTGTGCACTGGTTCTAATAAATTGTTAACCAACTTCCAACCCCAGTCTGTAGGGTCTAGCTGATAACCAAGCCACACTTGAACCTGGTAATATACCCTAAAAAGATGTTGATGAGCAGCAACTGAGGTTGTTTGAACAGGGGACAGATGTTTTCTCAAGGTTTCAATGGCGTATAAATTAAGGGACTGGGCTTCATTTTACCTGATATAGTTATAACTTATGTATATTTTATATTAGTAGTGTAAGTTACAATAACCGATAGAAAAATATTTTAACATATATTACAACTATAGAGATGTATATATACGTGGCGTACTCATGCATATTATGACGATTACAACCCTTACAACTTTTTGAATACTTATATCTCAAAAACGGTGGCTCGTAGAAAAAAAAGTATTAATTAATTTTTTGTAGATAATTTTATGACCTACAATTTTTGTTTGAAATATTTTTATGATAAAACTTACCGTTTTGCTGAAAATCGCGAAAAACTCATTTTTTTTACCTTTGACCTTGAATAAAAAAATTTCCTTACAGGGGAAAGATGGGGAACTTTTAAATTTTGTTTTTAATGATATTTCAAACAATCTTACCGATTTTCAGCTTGGTGGGAATTTAGGTAACTTTACTCTTATTTTTTGGTCTAATTTGACCGGACTATAATAGTATTAATCTATTATCCCTATTTGATAAGTGTGATAAATTTGAGGTTGTGTGATGTTTTGTAAAAAATATTGCACTATTTTAGGAGCATGCAGAAGATATCAATTAATAATTTACATTATTTGTTTACATATGTGCATGTTTGTATGAGGTTATTCGTGCATAATAACTTCACATCCATATATTCGTAAAGTATATCATATCGATTGCAATTCGTGCAAGCATTGTTATATTATACTAGCTGACCCAGCAAACGTTGTCTTGCCGCTAAACGCTATTTAAAAATAGGGGTTGATGGTAGAGGGTTGAAAATTTAGGGTTGTATGTATTTTTTAATGTTGTATCATAAAAAAATAGAAATTAAAAATTTTGTTTATAAAATAAAAAAAAATTTAGGGGTGGACTACCCCTAACATTTAGGGGGATGAAAAATAGATGTTGGCCGATTCTCATAGATACCGGATAAGCACAAAAAATTTCATCAAAATCGGTCAAGCCGTTTCGGAGGAGTATGGCAACGAAAACTGTGACACGAGAATTTTATATAATTATAATAACAGTAAAAAGTCCGCATCGCTGTTTCTTAATGAGATGCTGCATTTTATCTTTGTTTAATTATTATAATATTATTATTGAATACTCTTTGAATGTTATACCTTCACTTCAGCCTATCGCAGTCCACTGCTGGACATAGGCCTCCCCAAGTTCGCGCCACACATCCCGGTCTTCCGCAATCCTCATCCAGCCTACACCGGCAATCTTACGTAGATCGTCGGTCCAACGGGCCGGAGGACGTCCCACACTGCGTTTGCCAAGACGCGGTCTCCACTCTAGGACCCGTCTACTCCAACGGCCATCGGTCCTGCGACACAGATGACCAGCCCACTGCCACTTCAACTTGCTAATTCTGTGGGCTATGTCGGTTACTTTCGTTCTCTCGCGGTAAGTCTCATTTCTAATCCTGTCTTTGAGAGAGACCCCAAGCATAGCCCGTTCCATTGCACGTTGAGCGACTTTAAACTTGTGGACCAGTCCCTTCGTCAGTGTCCACGTCTCGGCTCCGTATGTTAACCGTGTTCAAGCATTGCGGAATCTTCGAAGTGAAGACTCGACGGAGTCTGCCAAACGCCGCCCAGCCCAACCGAATCCTCCTATCGGCCCCCGTCTCGAAGTTGTTGCGGCCTAGTTGGATAGTATGGCCTAGGTAAATATAATCCTGAACAACTTCGAGAAGGGTACCATCGACCGATACCTGTCTCGGTATGACTTAATTGTTAAACATAACTTTTGTTTTGTCTAAGTTCATACAGAGACCGACATGCTGGGAGGACTCGTTTAGGCCGGACAGCATTTGGCCTAACTCATCCAGCGTCTCCGCAAAGATGACAATATCGTCGGCGAAACGAAGGTGAGAGATGAATTTACCGTTGACGTTGATGCCTCGTTCCCCCCAATCCAAGGTCTTAAAAACATCCTCTAGCGCAGTGGTAAGCAGTTTCGGTATATTACATCCCCCTGTCTTACCCCACGCCGGAGGGAAATAGGTCTTGTTCTTTGGTCATTGACATGAACGGTCATCGTCGCCGCGTCGTACATAGATTTCAGTACCTCGATATATCGCCAGTCGATATGACATCTCTGCAGAGAGTCCAGGACAGCCCAGGTCTCGACAGAGTCGAAGGCTTTCACGTAGTCCACAAATGCCATACACAGCGGTTGATTATATTCTTCCGTCTTTTGGATAATCTGCCGAACAGTATGGATGTGGTCCACGGTGCTGCAGCCATTCCGAAACCCAGCCTGCTCTGGTGGTTGGAATTCGTCGAGTCTTCTGGCGAGACGATCCGTAACAACCCTCGAAAACAGCTTATAGACATGGCTCAGAAGTGAGATCGGTCTGTAATTCTTTAACAGAGACTTATCGCCTCTCTTAAATAACAGCACCACCACACTCCTGGACCACGCCTCCGGCGTGGTACCTCGGTGGATGACGGCGTTAAATAGTCTTGCCAAGGCTTTCAGGACAGGTCGCCCTGTGGCTTTAAGGAGTTCAGTGGTAACTCCGTCATCCCCCGGGGCCCTCCCGTTTTTAAGCTGCCCGAGCGCTGCACCAATCTCATCCTCCTCGAAGTCCGGGATACACTCCGAATAATGGCGCAACAATGGTGCCCGTGGATCTTCGGTGTCCCAAGTCGCAGGCTTGCGTGCGCTCGACGAGTACAGCTGTCCATAAAAATTCTCAACCTCTTCTCGGACCTGAGGGCGAGAGCAGACGGTTCTGCCATCTGCTGTTTTAAGCTTCGCAAGAAGGCTTCTCCCCAATGGTCTTTGGAAAACTTTGGACCCCCTATTCTGCTCAATCAGAGTAGCGAGCTCTCTCGTATTTGAGCAGCGGAGGTCTCGGCGAATAATTTTCCGTACCCTCTTGGAAAGAGCCCTCTGTTCTGGCGAAGCAGCCGGCAACTCGCGCCTCTGCCGCATCA
Source organism: Melitaea cinxia (assembly GCF_905220565.1). Classification (NCBI taxonomy): domain Eukaryota; kingdom Metazoa; phylum Arthropoda; class Insecta; order Lepidoptera; family Nymphalidae; genus Melitaea; species Melitaea cinxia. The sequence continues at coordinate 6,048,401 of NC_059416.1, forward strand.
GATCCAAGGCTTCGGGAGAAAGTTTGGACTGCTTCGTTGGCTTTGTTGGTGGAAAGTGCCTGCGACCCAGTGTACACACCGTCTTCACCACGTTGTCAGTTATCTCGTCCACGTCGCTAGTAGTTTCCAGCGAATCGAATCGGTTTTGGAGTTCCAATTGGAATTGCTCGAAGCCACATAGTATTTGGGGCAGCGTAGGTTGGAGAGTAGATTTCATCAAGCGGGTCCGCTCCTTTCGGAGACATATATTCAGAGTGCCCCGTACTAGCCGGTGGTCGCTGCCGGTGTTAAACCTGTTAACCACTGAGACATCTCTGAATATATGCCTTTTATCCGCTATGATGAAATCTATCTCGTTCCTCGTCACAGTATCGGGGCTTTGCCATGTCCACCTCCTTTGGGGCTTCTTCTCAAAAAATGAGTTCATCAAGAAGAGCCCCTCCGATTCGAGAAAGTTGACAAGCATCTGCCCGTCCGTGTAGTCCGATGCTCGATCCGTCGCGGTCTTGTACTCCCACTTTAGCGTTGAAGTCTCCCATAACAACGCTGTAGAAGGTCGAAGTAGTGCCATGTGTGGCCCTTGCAGTGTCTTCATACAAGGCTTCGACGTCATCGTCAGAGTGTGCTGAGGTCGGCGCATATACCTGTATCACTTTCAGGGAGTACCTGTCAGTGAGTTTAAGTACAAGGTGTCCTACCCGGGTCGACACACTGCTGACTTCCACAACGTTGCTAGTGAGAGTCTTGTGGACCAGAAAACCGACGCCACCTTGGGAAAGCCCATCACCTTCACGGAAGTAGAACAAGTGCCCGGAGTCCAGGATCATCGTGTCCTCACCCTGTCTTCGGACTTCAGACAACCCCAGTATACTCCACTTAATGTGACTAAGTTCTACTTCAAGTTCGGTGAGGTGATGTTCCAACCGTAGCGTGCGTCCATCATACGTAGCCAGGTATATTTTATGGCAGCCTCTCGTACCCCGGTGATTTTTAGCACCCTCTACCCCACCGTTACCTCGGCCGCTGCCATAGCCGGGAATAGTGGGGCTGCCGGGAACTAAGGGCCTAAATTTTTGGTGCGAACTCATGGGTTTTTTGCCCGTAGTCACCACGCTGGGCAGGCGGGTTGGTGACCGCAGGGCTGACTTTATCGCACCGAAGACGCTGCTGCCCGTCCTCGGTCTGTGCATTTAAAAAGCCAGCAGTTGGATGGCTATCCCGCCATCGGTCGGCCTTTTAAGTTCCAAGGTGGTAGTGGAACTGTGTTATCCCTTAGTCGCCTCTTACGACACCCACGGGAAGAGATGGGGTGGCTAAATTCTTTAGTGCCGTAGCCACATAGCACAACACAATGTTATACCTATATTAAGCTTATTGTCTGATGTCTGCTACCTTAATTATTTCGGTTACTGTGTATCATATTATGTGCCACAATATTTTGTTATGTGTGGAACAAATTTAAGAGTAATCGGTTTATGCTATATTAAATTACTAATGTATAATATTATTAATTCATCTAATACTATTAAACAAGCAATTCTTGTATATATGTATATGTAAAATCTGAATCTCGGAAACGGCCCCAACGATTTTCATAAAATTTATTATATAGGAGGCTTCGGGGGAGATAAATCCGTCTAGCTAGAATTCATTTTTAGAAAATGTCGTTTTATCCCTGTTTTTAGGGAGTAAAAGAATAGCTACAATATCGTCAGAATACGAAGGTAAATTTCGCAACTGTCAATAAAGTTGTTATAGCTCGGTGGGAAATCAGCCGGTCGGGATCAGCCGAGAAGATCATGGTTCAAATCCCCATGTCCCTGATCAATTATTTTTTTCTTTTTTTTCTAATTGCACTCGTTATTTTTTATTTAAATAGCCCGTTCTTATTTTTTAATATTATGTCGCTAAAATCGAAAAATATTATTCATATTTTATCATTATTATTTTTTAATTTTTTTTTTAATTTTTTATATTTATTTATATTTTTTATTATTGTCGGTAAAAAAAAATATTATTCATATTTTATAAAAATGCAATTCGTATTTAAATATGATTTCCAAAAAACACGATTTGTAGAAGTGCCTATCAGTTTTTGAGAAGCAATTACTCTCAATCTTCTAATTCTGTAATTTATATCAATTTTTAATTTACCGTTATTTTTTAATTTTATTTTACACATTGCCTTTGTTTCATTATTGACAATTGTGTTTGCAGGCAAACAAAAAAAAAAACGACTTCAATTATATCGACAAGTAATACAACGTAGGTATACGAAAAAATAATCAAGAAATACGGATTATCAAAGATTACTCCAAATTTTGTACTCAGATCTCGATGAAATGTTACCGCATGATAAACATCGGCTTTCGATTAAGTTAAAAAAATATTTATTACCTACTATTTATTTTTTCATTAGTATCACATACACCTAAGTCTTATTATTTGGGCAGACGTCGTTGACGGTCGTATCCGAAACACAATATTTTGAAGTAATTTAAATATAAAAATTAAATTTAATAATAAAAGTTTTCCTTTCTTAATTTTATTTTTAAATTCATCTATGTTGCTTAGTTCAGTTAGGTTAGCTTAAACTATTTGTCATTGAATTGTTAGGTTTGGAGCGGTCCCCCAACGCGATGTATTTTTTTAGAATTATTAAAATTCGTAATACTTAGGTACTTTAAAATTGAGTTTCTTTAATTATTTTTTACTTTTTAAAGGCAATTCAGGTTATCGTGTCGAGGCTTTTTTAATTTAATTTTTATTTTATACTTTTTATAGGTACACTTATTATAATGTACATTTTGTATCTTTAGCAGAATCACAAAGACCAAATCCCCATTTTCTGACACCATAACTTTAAAACAGCTTTTCACCAATTTTCTCATGAAACGAAACTAAGAATACTCGTTTAAGTCATTAATATTCTTTTCAGTACTCTTTCATTTGATACAGCATTAGAATACATTCACAGGCATTCTGTTTTCCATCTCAACTTTTAGCACCATTAACTTCAATAGCTCAACCGAATAATTAATATTTAATATTTTTTATTTATTTTTATTATTAATTTTGTAAAGTGCATGATGCTATTTCATTTGGTACTTGGGTAAATTTACTGACATTCGGATTTCCATCCTCATTTTCTCCCCACCACATATATTTTTTATTGGGTATTTTCCCCACTTTTACCCCAGAGTTTTTTCAGGGCTCAACCGATTTTTATTGAACACATTATTTTGTAATGTGCACGTGATGCGATGAGAAGTAGATAATTATTTAATTTCTCAAATAAATAAAGTTTTTTATTATTCAAAAATTCGGTTGGAATCTGAAGAACTTTTGTATCATCAATTGCTCTAAGCAAGTTTCCAGTAAAAAAAAAAATGTAATCATTAAATTGCTAAATTGAAAATCTCTTCTTCTTCTTCTTCTTCAGGTTAAAATGGCTGTCAAAAGTGCCAAATGAGCACAGATGATTTCGCCAATGTCACGTAGAATCTCGTAGAATAAATAAAAATGTCAAAATATTGTCAAAAAATGTCATTAAAGGAAAAAGAAATGTCAGGAACGAGCGGGAAACTTAAACGCGCGCGGTTGTGTTTTTTCTTGCTACTGCTAAAATTATTTTAAATATAGTTCAGATCAGGTGTAAAGTGTATATATTTAGTTATTTAGTTTTAGTTTTGTATTTAGTTTGTTTTTCTTCTATTTTTGGTAAGTCTATGTAAATATTTATAGAATGAACGAACCTCCGGACCCGGGTGGCGGGAATGATTTTAATTCGCAATATATTCCGCAACCTAGCAATTTTATTACAATTGATTACGATGAATCGAGTATGGAAACTGATCACTCTATGAGTAAAAAGCCACTTAAGAGATCTCGTCTTCATAAAATTTGCAAACAATGTAATAAAAAAGTTAGAAAAAACGCGGGAAACCAAAAAGTTGGTTGTCATTGTTCGGAGTCTGAGAAATCAGATGAGACGAATAAAAATGAAAATAATAAAAATGTCCCCGTTTCGGTACCACAATCACAGCTCCAATCTGATAACACTGTCTCTAAAAATCCCATAGGCAGAAATATTTATAATGAAAATGACGTGTCTCCATATTTAATTCATGTACAAAAAATTACAAAAGGTGATAACGATGGAACGATTTTACACCCAATCACATTTGGTGATTTCCTTATGAAAAATAAAATATATAATATTATTAACGGCAGCTTGAAAAAGATAGGACGAAACCGAATTTCTGTAGCATTTAATAATTTTAAAGATGCGAATTCTTTTTTAAATAATAGCCTGCTTCTTGAAAATAGTTATCACGCTTTTATACCATCTTTTAATGTTATTAGAATCGGTATCGTTAGGGGTGTGCCAATAGAATGGTCCCCAGAAGAAATTATAAAAAATATTTCTACACCTATTGGTTGTGGTAAAGTTGTAAAGGTTAGACGTTTAAATTACAAAACTGTTGTTGAAGGCGCTACTGTGTGGAAGCCCACACAATCAGTAGTAATTTATTTTGATGGCAGGGTCCTCCCAAAAAGAATTTTTATATGTTACAATTCTCTTCCAGTCGAGCTTTACATCTTTCCCACAATCCAATGCTACAAATGTTGTCGTTATGGACATACAAAATTGCAGTACAGGTCTAAGCCTAGGTGTTTAAAGTGTGGTCAGGAGCACACATCAGAATCATGCAATGCCAATGATGATAATTATTTTTGCTGTTTATGTTTTGGCAACCATATGGCAAATAGTAAAGCGTGCCCTGAATTCAATAGGCAAAAATCTATTAAAGTACATATGGCTGAAAAGTGTGTATCATATGCAGAGGCTAATAAAGAGATACCAACGTCATACAAATCTTATTCAGAAGTTAGTAAAGAAGTAAATATTAGCCAAAATCCTAATAAATCATACAAAAAAACATTTATATCTAGACCTCGGGATCCTATTAAGCCTAATATAGGTTATGATAAAATTGCTCATAAAAATATAATAAAAGAATTTTCATTCAATGAATTTGAAAAAAATTCAACTCCAATAGATATTATTAACTCTAAAAATGATTTTGCCAAAATTTCAGATGTGCTTTCACTATTACAGAGTTATTTACAAAACAACAAAAGTTTACCGTCCATCGTTGCCCCTTTAATACAGTGTATCGTAAATATAATTCAAAATGGACAGTTCCCAGATAATAATACAGTGGAACGCCAGAAGTGTAATTAATAAAAAAAACGACATAATTTATTTATTAAATAATTATAAACCTTTTTTATTTAGTATTTCGGAAACTTGGCTTAGGCCAAGTAATAATCTTAGGTTTCGAAATTACAATACCATCAGAGAAGATAGACTAGATGGTTTTGGCGGAGTAGCCTTTCTCATTGAGAAAAACCTTCCTTTTAGTTTAATTAATATTCCTGTACATAGTTCTGAACTTTCTATTTTAGCTATAAGTGTACATAACATATGTTTTGTGTCTGTATATATTTCTCATATTTCTAATAATATTTTAAACGAAATAAATAATATTTTAGCATCACTCCCAAAGCCGTTAATAATAACAGGGGATTTTAACTGCCAGCATCAGTCCTGGGGTAGTTCAGTTAGTAACAGTTATGGTAATAAGCTTTTAGATATTCTCGATGTAAATAATTTGTGTATTATAAATTCTGGAGAGCCTACAAGGCGGACTCTGCCTTTTGAAGGTAAAAGCGTGGTGGACCTAACTATTTGTTCACCACAGTTTGTGCCACAATTAACTTGTTCTGTATTAAGTTCAACCTATGGAAGTGATCATTTTCCTGTAATTACTTCTTGTGCTCTTAATAATGTAAATGTACCAAAACAGAACATAAAACTGCTCCCTAGATATAATCTTAATAATGTTACATCAGAAACATGGGAGCAATTTAGTAATAAAGTAGATACAAAATTGCTACAATTATTGTCTAATGATGCACTTATTGATGCTCCTGTTTTCACGGATGTCTTGATTGAAAGTGCTAATGAAATCTTCCCAGTGAAAAATGAACCTTCTCATATTCCTAGTCCACCTTGGTGGGATAAAGATTGTACGGAAGCTATAAAAAAAAGAAAACAGGCTGAAAAAAAATATAATAACAATATGTGTTTGGAAAACTATCTGTCATTAAAAAATATTGTAAACAGTACTAGATTACTTTTCAAAAGAAAAAAATGTGATGGTTGGAGAAATTTCTGCTCCTCCTTATCTCCTCATACTCCTCCATCAGATGTATGGAGAAGAAGATTCAAGTCAGCATATAATACAACCCATTCTGTATCACTCCCCAGCAGTATAGCAAATGATTTTCTAGATAAACTTGCTCCTCCAACAGTTAACATAAATATTAACCTATTAGACAAAAATAGCATAGCAGACGAACATGACGAATCTCCAGGATTAAATTCTTCCTTTAGCAAAACGGAATTAAAAAATGTATTATCTTATGTCTCAGACTCTGCCCCTGGACCTGATGGTATATATTACTCATTTATTTCCCATCTTAATGACAATAGTTTGACAATATACCTAAAAATAATAAACACTATTTTTCAGTCTGGCAATATCCCATTAGAATGGAAATGTCAACTTATTATCCCTATATTAAAAACAAACAAGGATCCTCTCCTCCCATCCTCATATCGCCCCATAGCTCTTTCATCAGTCCTTTTAAAAATAATTGAACATTTAGTTAAAAATCGCCTTGAGTGGTTCGTAGAAAGTAACTCTCTTCTTTCTTCGTCCCAGTTTGGTTTTCGGCGAAATAAAAGCACGTACGACAATATAGGTATATATACTTCGGATATAAGATTAGCATTTTCTGTAAATAAATTTGTGCTTTCAGCCTTCCTAGATCTGTCGAATGCCTATGATAATGTCATTGTATCAATACTAAGACAAAAATTATTCAGTCTTAAAATCCCCAGCAAAATTATTTCATTTATAATAAATATGCTTACTGATAGATCAATTATTTTTTACAATAATAACCAAAAATATTTAAGAATCCTCACCAAAGGTTTACCTCAAGGGTCAGTTTTAAGCCCCTTGTTGTTCAATTTGTATACCCATGATTTAGATTTAGCAATTGACAAGAATGTTGATGTTTTGCAATATGCGGATGACTTACTTTTATACATAAAAGGTAATAATAATGATGATGCGTCTGCGAAATTAACGGAATCTCTGTGTTATCTTAAACGGTGGTTAGATAATCATGGTCTCGATTTATCACCATCAAAAAGCTCCGTCGTTCTTTTTCATCGAATGCGTAGAGCTCCATTACTTCATGTGACTTATGACAATAGTATTATACCGCAAAAAAACCATCATAAATTTTTAGGTATTATTTTAGATGAAAAGCTTTCAGGAACTCCTCACTTTAATTTTATTATAAGTAGATGTGAGAGAAATTTAAATATTATGAGATGTCTGGCAGGTGTATGGTGGGGTGCCCATCCTTTTTACTTAAAATTGATATATAACGCATTAATACGTAGCATATTAGAATATGGCACCTTCTTGCTAGAACCTGGGTCAATGTCGGGATTTAAAGCATTGGACAAAATTCAAAGTAAATGTCTTAGGATCATCTGTGGGGCCATGAAAACTAGCCCTATTAATGCTTTACAGGCTGAATGCTGTGACCCTCCTTTGCATTTACGTCGTCAATATTTGGCAGACAAATACCTTTTTCGCTGCCTTCAAGTCACTGATCATCCAATTATTGCAAAGCTCCAACAACTTGCTTACTTTGTTTCTAATAGTTCGCATTGGACAAATAAACCAAACCCGTGTTTAGTTACAAGTTATTTTAAATTGAAATCTCTTTCCGCTCCAATTCAAAGCTCTTGTAATTTACCAATTTTCTCTTGTTCATACAATGCCCTTATTTCTATTCCTAATGTTGTAAACTTTGACATAGAAAAAACAAATTCTTTTAGGGCTGATGAAAAATTTAAAAGAATAATTAAAACACGATTTAGCGATTATCATTATATTTTCACAGATGCGTCAAAACATTTTGCCAATAGTAATGTCGGAGTAGGAGTTTTTCACTTTCAATATAATATTGTTCAAAAAATCAAACTCCCTCCTGAATGTACAGTATTCTCTGGGGAATGCTTAGGCATTTTAAAAGCTTTAGAATATATAAGGTTAGCTAAACTTAAAAAATCCATAGTTTTCACAGATTCATTAAGTTCTATTCAAGCTCTTGTCAAGAATCCTTTTAAAATTAAACAACAGCATCCTTATATATTTGGCATTAGACAATTATTAACTGAGTGCACTGAGAAAGGTATTTTCATAACGCTTGCTTGGATCCCTAGCCATTGTGGAATAGAGGGAAATGTTAGAGCAGATACTCTGGCTAGAGAAGCTACAATAAGTGGTGACCTTTTTCCATATAAAATTTCCTACCCAGATTTATTAACTTTGCCCAAACTTTGTATGGATAAGTCGTGGCAAGAGTCCTATGATCATAGTAGTAGGCAAAAAGGAACGTATTATTATAGTTTACAATCTGAAATTTTGGTAAAACCATGGTTTTATAATATGGATTTTAATAGAAAAGGCTGTAGCATAATATCGAGACTAAGGCTTGGTCACAATTGTTCTCCACACCATCTGGCTAGATTTAAAATTATTTCCAGTCCGTCCTGTTTTTGTGGTTATGAAACGGGGGATATTAACCATCTTTTATTCTCTTGTCCACTTTTCAACCGCTCCCGTTTCCTAGAGTCACTGATTGAATATAAAATTCCTTTTCCTACATCTATAAATTGTTTATTGTCTTCTAGAAAGTATGATATATATAAAATTGTATTGGATTATATATTTCTTAATAATATAGACATTTAATATACTGTATATGTTTTTTATTTATTTTTATTTTTTCCTTTTCATCATAAAATATATTATTTTGTTTCTTCCTATCCTGTTCTGAATCCTCTCATAAATTCCTCTTATCCGTTATCCACAATTTTTGAACATTTTTCTTAATTCCTGCTCGTCATTGGCAATGCACTAACGTGCAGTCCATAAAAAAAAAAAAAAAAAAAAAAAAAAGAAATGTCAAAAAGTGTCATAAATTCTCTTTGCCAGTTGTCGAAAGATATTAGATTTTAAAATGTGCATAAGTTTGTTTCATATTAATATCAGATTGATGTATTAACTATCATTTATATTACAAATATTAAACAGATAAAAATCTGTTCTTAGCTTAACTTTGCAGAAGGACAAACATTTATTATTTTAAGTGAGAAATCAATAAAAGTTTAGGTGAGTACATATTTTTAATTCTTATATAATTCTATAGTTTATTCTACGAAGAAAGGTATTTTGAGATTGCGTACAATAGGATAGACTTAAAAAAAATTAAAGTTGTAGACATTTATCATATGACAAAGTTGATGATATAACCTGAAATCCAAAATTAACCACATTCTTTTACATAACTGTCTTAAACTACTTCAATCGTGTGAAATCAGTAATATCCATAGATCTCATAAATATAGTATTTAAAAGTTTTATTTAAACAATTTTTAAAGATAATATTCAATCTTAATTTTTTTTTCCTATAATTTTAAATTTTTAAATTCAAAATTCGAAGTTAAAAGTTTGTTTGAAATCCAAGTGAAAAAAGGGTCTTATTATCCACGTGACATTAGCGAAATCATCTGTGCTCATTTTACACTATTGAAAGCCATTAACGCTAAAGAAGAAAAAGAAGAGGGGGTCTTATTGGTATGACAAATGAACTTTCAATTTGCATACCCTCTTTAGAGTTCTCTAAAACTACTTACATCTATTTCTCTAATATCGCTGTCCATAATAAAGGGAAAAAATTACTAATTTTCAATTGTACGGAGATCTCTAAATTGAAATGTGATGAACAAAATTATGAATATTACAAAAGCCTTTCACAGCATATAAATACATACATCAATTTATCAGATACTTTAACTGAGTATTGGAAACAATTTAATTACTATTAAACTAGTGAATAAAAATATAAAATAATTTAAATTTCTTAAACGTAGATAATACTAATTTGTTCTTTATAAAAATGGAGATGACTAGATTTAAAAATGACCTATGATATGTGGTTTCTTTCATTTCTTTTTTTTTTAATTAATTAAAGTTTAGTTTTAAAGTTATAGATTTTGTGTAGTTATATTTAAACATTGATATTTACTATTATTTAGGTCTCACGATTTTGATTTGGTATAAATATTTGTCAATCTATGTAAATATATAAATAAAAACTAAAATAAAATTAATTCAAATTTCCTTATAAGAATTTTAGCCCCAGGAGAAACTTAAAAGTTTCTGCTAACTTTATTTAACCTGTGATGTTATATTTTCTTCAATTCAAGTATAGAAGTATTTTTTTATTAAATTATTTTCTTCCTTTTACAGCTACACAGATAATGATTAAAGCCACTGCAATTTTCATGTTATATTTTGTCTATGAAAAAAAAAATATATATATATAAGCCATGATAAACTTTTACTTAGGATTTTAATATACGAACATTTAAACTTGTTTGTAATATACTGTTTTGGAATAGGGACTAAATAAAAAAAATCTTAAATATCTACATATTATTGGACTATATTTTTTAATTTTATTTTTAAAGGGATTAATTTGGTTCCAATCCTTAACATCTGATAAATTATTTTATTCAAAAAAATTTAAATTTTTGATTACCTATTTGAAAATAAAGTTCTGAATAACATGTTACTAGTCATGATTTGCATTTATAACTTTTTATTGAATTTATGACAATGTATTAAGGAAAAATAAAATCAATAGTAAGAAACAAAATTAACTAGAAGTGCTGATATTTCCACTCAGATAAATTGTAATTTCGAAATAATCTTATATTATCAAAAATTACAAGAAAACAAAAAATATATCTAATACTTGTATTTTGTACTAAAAAATTGAATAGTATTGCTAACAATTTCTAAGAATGATTACTATTTGTAGTCCAAAAAAATGGTTAACACACAAAAATGTCCCATTGCTTATGATTACTGATTACCTCTAATTATTGTGTCTTTTATTTATTTCGATAGGGGTTGTTAACAGAGCATACAATAAAAATTATCCAATAATATAATTATGTACATTTGTTTCATGAGTAATAATACTACTTTAACTAATTTATTATTATTATTGTGTTTTTTTTTACATCAAACTTGTTGGCATTTTGCACAATGTACGAGTATTTTGTGTAGTTATGTAATAGAATTAATTGAATAAGTCATGCAACAGATTATATCTGTGCTAGAAAATTGTACCTTTTATAGTTCCATAAACAAGTAAGTAATTAAGATGCCGCGTTGGCGCAGTGGTCACAGCCATGGATTGTACCTGTTGCACTAGGGGTTGCGGGTTCGATCCCCGCACATGACAAACATTTGTATTGGCCATACAGGTGTTTGCCGTGGTCTGGGTGTTTGTGCAGTCCTAGTGAGTCTCCCCACCGTGCCTCAGAGAGCACATTAAGCCGTCGGTCCCGGTTGTTATCATGTACACCTGATAGCGATTGTTACTCATATTAGGGAATATATCCGTATTGGAGCAGCGTGGTGGATTAAGCTCTGATCCTTCTCCTACATAGGGAAAGAGGCCTATGCCCAGTGGTGGGATATTACAGGCTGAAGCTAAACAAGTATGTATATTTTTCTGTCTCCTAGTAATATATTCTACCCTAAAATGTTTATCACTAAAATAAATAAAAAATATTGTTTGTTTTAAATACAAATAAAATAGTACAGTACCAAAATAGTACAACAACACACAAATTAGATTTCTAGAAGGAAGTACTTTATAAAATTCAAATATTAGTCTTAAAAATGTATATGGTCAATATACATACGTATATCTTAACCTGTAAATCATTGAATTAATGAATAAATCATTGCAAAAAGCGTATAGAATAGACAGACCGTTTCTTGAAGTGGGAATTTGCAATAACACAAAATAACCTTGATAATTTATATTCTTGAGTGGGGGACATATTCGTTCTGATTGGTTGTGCGAAGTTACAGTGAATTTTATGCCAGTGACGAAAGCAGGCGAGTCCGTGCTCGCCGTATCGTGTTTATGTTTGCGAGTGTACCAACGTTTAGTTTATAGTAACTTTCTCTTAAATTAAATAGAAGACTGTTATTGCGTCATTGGATAGGTGAGGACACGTGATCTTAAACTATGTTGCGGATATGTTATTGTATTTGTTATATGAATGTATGAAAAAAATACTTTATAATTTGTTTCCGGACTAGTTTCCATTCAAAATAATCGTATCGCGTTATATAATTGAAAGATCCAGAATGTTTTTAATGAATGATTTATGTGTATTAATTTGATAAGTAAATTAAATTATTTCGAAGTGCTTTTCTAGTTACTTATCAAAAAGCGCTATCGAAATCTTGATTTCATACGCACTTTGAAATAATAATCAACAACTAAAAACAAAAAAAACGGAATATTAAAAAAAGTATTTTCTTGCGACTTCGTCCGCGTGTAATTTAAAAAAAGAGTTAATTGTTCAGTTCGCAGAGTTATAAAATAAATAAATTTCTAAAATAAAAGTAGCCTAAATTACCCCTTATTGCGTCAGCTATCTGCAAGTGAAAGTACCGTAAAAATTGATCCAGCCGTTTCAGAGATTAGCCCGAACAAACAGATTGACAAAAATTGTAAAAAATGATATTTTGGTATATGTACCGTGTATACATCCATATTATACATTTAGTAAAAAGCGGTTAAATTAATATTACAAACAGACTCCAAATTTATTTGTATAGATATAGATTAATCGTGATTTTGACGTATCATTTATCAAAATAATGTGATATAGAGTGATATTAATGTGATGTATAGATGTTTAATTTATTATCACTAACTGTTGCATAGTAAGCAAAACTATAACTTACTGACTTACTTAACTAAGGTAGGGCACAGCAGAAATTTCCTGCTCAAAATATGGAGCAGCCCGACTGGGGTAGTACCTCGATCTTACAGAAGATCACAGCAAAATAATACTGTTTTCAAGCAGTATTGTGTTCCTGTTGGTGAGTAAGGTGACCAGAGCTCTTGGGGGGGTTGGGGCTTGGGTCGGCAACGCACTTGCGATGCTTCTGGTGTCGCAGGTGTCTATAAGCTACGGTAATCGCTTACCTGATGGTAAGCGATTACCGTAGCTTATGTGAGCCGTACGCTTGTTTGCCGACCTAGTGACATAATAATTGTGTTTGCTCGCAAACGAAAAAAAACCGACTTCAATTACATCGACAAGTAATACAACGTAGATCGACGAAAAAATAGTCAAGCAACTACGCGTTATCAAAGATTACTCAAAAAGTAGTTATCAGATCTCGATAAAATTTATATGTGACCATATGATAAACATCAGCTTTCGATTAAATTAAAAATCATCATAATCGGTACACCCAGTAAAAAGTTATTACGGATTTTCGAGAGTTTCCCTCGATTTCTCTGGGATCCCATCATCAGATCCTGGTTTCCTTATCACGGTACCAAACTAGGGATATCCCCTTTCCAACAAAAAAAGAATTATCAAAATCGGTACATGCAGTAGAAAGTTATGCGGTATAATACAACGTAGGTCGACGAAAAAAGCGTCAAGTAAAAACGCATTATTAGATATAACTCGAAAAGTAGTTGTTAGATCTCAAATAAATTTAAATGGGACCAATTGGCACACACCACCTTTCGATTAAAACAAAATTTGTTGAAATCGGTCAACCCGGTCAAAAGTTCTGATGTAACATACATAAAAAAAAAAAAAAAAATATACAGTCGAATTGAGAACCTCCTCCTTTTTTGGAAGTCGGTTAAAAAAAAACTATTTTACGGTTCAGTCAAGGTGAGTAAGGAAAGTTTGGCAAAACTGCAAAAGTGATTAAAATGTTTTATTTAAACATTTAATTACATATTTGTATTTTAACTAAACAAACAGCGTGTGACTTAAATATTGATAAACAGTATGGCAAGACAAAGAACGCCTTGCTCTAAAACTATGTAATTATTATCTTTTCTGATACATAATAAAATTTATTAAATCTGTATTTGTATAAATGTATAAATGCGAAATTATAACACCTTTCTTTTAAGCAAAACGTACTAAGCTGCTTGCTATGTAACTTGATATATAAATAGTTGAAAGCCCGAGTAACACTTATACTACTGTTTATTACGAAATTCCAACGGTTGAAAGTCCATACCTTTACCATCTTATACTCTTCTACATCACCACATATTTTCACATTTGCATTTCTATATTCTTAGAAATTTTTTGTTAAATTCTACTTTAAATATGATACTTGTAGATAGGCCAGTCTGTTTAGTAGTTATCGCTGGCGTTGACTAACATTTACATAAAAGCCAAATAAGTTTTTCTAAGTTTTCAATAACTCTTGACTAGTCCCATTAGCGCAATTTGTAGTGACCTCGCTTTCTGCTCCGGGGGTTGTGTGTTCGATTCCCACCTTGAGTCTGGGGTGTAATATATATATATATATACTCATTCATTTATTTATCGAAAAAAAAAAAAATGTTTCTATACCAGTCACAAGCATTAAGTTGCTTACACACGATTACAACAGACGACTGTGTGTATAAGCGTACGCGAAATAGTCATTTTTTTTTTTTGTTAGATCGGTAAAATTACGAGTCTGATAAATTAAACATACTTATTGTATCCGATAGTTAGGTATTTGCAAAAAAAAAAATACCAGACCATAAATTAAAATGCCTCGATTCATAATTTTAGAGCACTAGTTATAAATGAGGTAGGGCACAGCAGGAATTTCCTGCTCAAAATATGGAGCAGCTCGACTGGGGTAGTAACCTCGACCTTACAGAAGATCACAGCAAAATAATACTGTTTTCAAGCAGTATTGTGTTCCTGTTGGTGAGTAAGGTGACCAGAGCTCCTGGGGGATTGGGGATTGGGTCGGCGACGCGCTTGCGATGCTTCTGGTGTTGCAAGTGTCTATAGGCTGCGGTAATCGCTTACCATCGGGTGAGCTGTACGCTTGTTTGCCGACCTAGTGACATAAAAAAAAAATAATGTCTGATGAAGGGACGTACGAATATGTATATATCATTATTAAAACGTTTAAACCTACTGAATAAATATTTACCTTAGTAGAGTAGTTTCCTACATGGAAAAAAGATCCATGTCCAGCAGTGGGGTGTTACGAGCTGAATGAAATAATAGTGTATTAGCCTAGCTTATAGTCAGGCGAAAATAGTCCAGAACCTAAATTACAGGATTTTTTACCAATATAATCTTGGCCGCTTGCGTTGAGGCTAAAAGTTGTTAGTGAACTGAATTTACGTAAAAAAATCGCATTGTTAAAATAATTTTACTTGAATATTCAATTGATTAAATAAAAAAATGTACGTGCTGGTACCGATGAATAATATAAATACGCGGATCAGTATGACTTGCTGGTTTCTTATTTTGCAGGCCTCTTAAGCGAAGCGGGATGAGTTTGTGCTCTACAGTCGCTTTACAATAATCAAGCGATTTCTTGAACTTAAATTGTCCCTATTTTTACTTTTATAAACTAAATGAGAGTTAAAATTTTAAACAAGAACATTTATTTTTTAAAAAAATACTTCCATCGAAATATTATTCGTCTAATAGAGCTCACTTTAAAATTTATCTGAGTTAACGGTTAAAGGAATTGTTTTATTAATTACAGTTTAAAATTTATAATCAAAATCATTTTTATTATTTGTTGTTTTTATTTGTTTTTATTAGTTTTACTTTCACACTGAAAGGTTGCTATCTATCGCAATACTACATTCAAATAATTGTGTTTGCTCGCAAACGAAAAAAAAACCGACTTCAATTACATCGACAAGTAATACAACGTAGATCAACGAAAAAATAGTCAAGCAACTACGCGTTATCAAAGATTACTCAAAAAATAGTTATCAGATCTCGATAAAATTTATATGTGACCACATGATAAATATCAGCTTTCGATTAAATTAAAAATTATCAAAATCGGTACACCCAGTAAAAAGTTATTACGGATTTTCGAGAGTTTCCCTTAATTTTTCTGGGATCCCATCATCAGATCCTGGTTTCCTTATCACAGTACTAAACTAGGGATATCCCCTTTCCAACAAAAAAAAATTTATCAAAATCGGTACATCCAGTAGAAAGTTATGCGGTATAATATAACGTAGGTCGACGAAAAAAGCGTCAAGTAAAAACGCATTATTAGATATAACTCAAAAAATAGTTGTTAGATCTCAAATAAATTTAAATGGGACCAATTGGCACACACCACCTTTCGATTAAAACAAAATTTGTCGAAATCGGTCTACCTGGTCAAAAGTTCTGATGTAACATACATAAAAAAAAAAATACAGTCGAATTGAGAACCTCCTCCTTTTTTGGAAGTCGGTTAAAAAAAAACTCTTGAACGGCTTAAAATTAAAACGCTTTTGCACAATTTATATAACGTGGAATGTTGATAACATTGCATGCTGTCTTTATAAAAATAATTAATGCAGTTCAAACCGGCTTAGTACATTCTGTGACATAGATTCTGAGCGTAATTTAAAATCTACACGTCTGGTAATAAAGACTATTTTCAAATGTATATTAAGAGCTTTATGTAGGCACTGTGTGGTTAAACTTTGTATTCGGCCACATAACATGTAGACACAAATACGTACATATGTAATGTATTTATTCGCTACATTAAAGTTATTTTTTAAAACAAAGATCTCAAATAAAATATCTAAAATATATTATGAATTACATAACAGAATATTTAATTGGCTTAGTTGCATAATATTTTAAATACAAACCGCCAGAATCGATTGCCATTAGACCATTTCCATCCTATACGATTCCAAACTGTCCATGAAATTCAAAAAAGCTTTTAGGACTAATCACATTGAAGACAAAAAATGTAAAATAATAATTTATAATAACATTCGGAATTCTCATTTTTTTGACAACATATACAAAACAGTAGTGCACAGTTAAATTATTCAGAAATTCGTAAAATAAAAAATTAAGAAAATGTTTATGTATTCGTTTGGGAAATCTCTACGGACAGTAAATATATATTAAAATAGTTGTGCCCGCGGCTTCGCCTGCGTTGAAATCAGTGCGTCACAAAGTTTTCCCGGCAAACTTCCAGTGAAACTCTCATCAAAGTCGGCTTAGCCGTTCCATAAACCTTCCTCTTGAAGCCCTCTCTCCATCGGTAAATCCGCATGTAAATCCGTTCAGTAGATTTTGAGGGAATCGAACACATACACTTTTGGGGACTTTGTTTTATAATACACTAACTGTTACCCGCGACTACGTTTGCATGGTTATGAAGATATGCATTACTATTAAGATGTTTAACGCAAATTATTTTTTTATTTCAGTCACTTGAAATGCTTATCACACTGGGTAATTTTTTTAAAGACACAATTTAGTATAATTTAATAGTTATATTTATAAAACCTCTATACACCACATTTTTAGTTTTATTTTAGGCTGCAGTATAAATAACCTATCAGGCGAACTTATAGCTGCTGTATATGTTTCATACAAACTATCATCCCCAATTAAACCCCCTTAGCGATGGAATATCACTAAATCCGTTCTTAGCGGAAGTCTACTAACTATAATCTACCTCCCTGCCAAATTTCATCTTTGTCCACCCTGGATGGATGGGACGATCCAGCGGTTTTTGAGTTCTCGTGATGAGTGAGTCAGTGACCTTTCTCTTTTATATATATAGATTACGATGCATTATTTGGACAACTCCTCACCATCTATAGAGCATACATTTTTAATTTCAAGTATCTTACTTCAAAAACATAGGACTTTCATACAAACTTCCAACCCTCGTTTTACCCCCTTAGGGGTCGAGTTTTGTAAAATTCGTTCTTAGCGGATGCCTACGTCTTATAAGAAGCCTACTTGCCAAATTTCAAGTTTGTAGATGTTATAGTTTCGGAGATTTCGTGATGAGTGAGTGACCTTTCGCTTTTATATATACTCGTATATATAGAATATAGATAAAACACTGCACAATATTCACAATGAAATTACGTGTTATCAAATGTTGGGAAAGCAATTAATTGCTATCAGCAATGTTGGTCGGAGTTCAATGTCGCGTTCCTATTACGGTTTATGGACAATACCGATAGAGATCTCTCAGTATAAACAATCAAAGGAGAATGCCCACCGCAGTATGGACTTTAGTTTCGCTTTGAAAAATTTTGTGCCATGATGATATTTACCACATTTTGTAGGTTCCTTAGTGTACATTTAATTAAAAAAAACGCTGTTTCTCTAGCTCGACGGGTATAATGAAAAAAAGTCACAACAAAAGTGGTTTTCTTATCCTTCTTTCATTTTGTATTTTTATTTACATTTGAAGTTTTAACTATCTGTAAATGTTTGAATATAATCTGAATGCAAGTAAGTTAATGCTTCAGTTTGCATATACTCTAGATTATTGAAGATATTTGACACAACAGAGATATTGACTTTCCCTTATACACAGGTTGATAACTTATGCACATGTTGTTTTAGAATTTGTGTTTTTAATCATTTAACTATGACCCAAGAAACCTACAAAAATATTTCAGATAAGACAGTGAGGCAATAAATAAAAAACAACTTGTGTATACAAAATCATTTTTTTTAACAAGTAAATACTACATTGTGCTATTCTTTGTAAGATAACTGACTTTGTTTTGAAATATAATTCTATAATAATAATTGGTATGAGGGGTATTTATTTGACACCTAGCAAACAGTCTTACAATCGTTTTGTAGATTAAACAATCAACAATTGGGATTGTGTTGTGTAAAACAAACAAATACTTTCATTTTGAAATATTTTAACAATTTAAATTATTCATTTTCAAATGAGAATTCATTAAATATGTCATCTAAAAACTGGGCCGGAGCAGTAACATCATTATATCTGCCCCACCCCAGGTACCACACCACACACATAACATGGGCACAACAACCTACAGTTCTGTTGCCCACAAGACAGCTGCAGCAATAACCTGATATAGCTTCGACACTATTGGCAACATTTTCATCTTTACTTATCAACAAATATGCATAATAAGTTCTGCCACCAATATGTCGAGACTTTATTCTCCCTCTCAGTAAGAAATGATTTGTGCCCAGAATAAGAGGAATATCTTCTTCAATTTCGTTATTAATTTCTATTGTGTAAGTGCCGTTTGTTCGTACGTGCTCACCGTAATATGAAGAAGCTTGCTTGAGCTGGTATGTCCCTAATGCAAATCTTTTCAAATCAGTTATGCTAAGTCTTGGGAACTGATCTAAATGTGGGTGGTGAGCATCAATGCTTACAAACGTAGCTCTTCGCCTATTATAATTTTCAATTCTTACAGTATTAGCAAGAACATTATCTATATGTAACCTACGTACCGCAATTGCCAAATATTCTGCTGCTTCTGGTATGTCTTCAATAAGTGGGTGCAATTTATTTGTTAAGGCACAGCCGTTCCGAAAATCGATCATTAAATGCTTAGCAGCTTTATTAAAAAACTCTTGGCGAAACAGTTTGAAGTCGCGTTTTAGACGACCATTGACCACTTCAACCACCCACCTACACATTGTTACACATCTCGACTTATTTGCTTGTTGTGTCGTAAGTTGATGCTCGCCTTCTGATAAAGACTCAGGCATATGAGCTTGATAGCCATATTCTATCAGTTCAGGTATTACATCCCTGAAACCTCTATCTAAAATAAAAATATCCCCCTCTCTAAAATATCTTCTCATTTCACCATTACTATTTCTAAATTCATTACTCATAATGGTAGCATCATTCACTGTCGCTCTATATGGACCTAAACAATCAAGGATATGGCCATCACAACAAACTATCATGAACGGCTTTACCAAATTAAGATGTTTATGTAAGCTGAAGGACTCTTTTTGAAATAAATAGTTGCTACTGCTTTGTACGTACACATATGTAGCATCACATATTACAATAGCGGGTCTCATTTCTGAAGAAGGATTAGGATTCCCGAACAGTCCTTCTGGAATTGTTTTATTCCTAGCTGCAACTTCTTCCACTGTCATGTGATTAAGGCCTAAATGTAAAGGAACCATCTGTTGGCTCATGCAGTTTCTTGCCTTATTCATATTTCTTTCTAAAGTGCTTCGGGGCATTTCAAATAAAGAACTGAGCCTTTCATTGCTATCACCGGTACGCAATTTGGCCAAATAAATACTTAATGCCACACTTGCAGAAGGCACTTCATTGTGCAGACTAGGCATTTCTGCTAAAAGTTCATGGAACTGAGCAGCTGTAACTCCAAGCCAATACTGGCAGAGATTGGGTGGCATCATATTTATGTTATTGAAATCCAACGTTCTTAAATTAATTCTCTCCATCATATTCAGCATGTGATCCATCTGTGATGCAGTAAAATCCCTAATATTAGATTGTAACTGCTCCCAACAATCATTTTCTAAATGGTATCTGCAGACACGAGCAGAAGATGGAATGTATAATCTATAGCGACATAATAACATTTCCTTCACTCCAGTTGGTACCAATAAACGTTCAACATTTTCACATCCTGAAAATATACAATGTCTTGAGGTTGCTGCAACACGTGAATAAGTTTGTGATATTATTCTAGCAGTTTCTTGACGTTGTGGGACCGAAATATGTGGAAGTGGAGGCGTCACAGGTATATGTGGTGGTTCTCTATTATCAGTTTCCTCATTGAAGGCTTCAATAGGTCTATTGGCATCTTGCCGCGTTTGTTTTTGAACATTTCTCCTAGCAGCAAGCCAGCATGCAGTACAAACTCTATTCAGATGAGAAACCTGAAATTAAAATATTTGTTAAGCAATATATTTATAAAAATTACTAGAACAACTAATATTTTCTAAAAATCTTATCTTAATATGTATGGGTATGCTTTGATAATCATAAAGAGTACATTTTTCACTAAACAAGGTTGTTTAAAAAGGGTGTGAAAAGATTATTATGGGGTCGGCAATGCGTCATCAGGTGGGCTGTATGCTTGTTTATTGTTGTTGATATTAAAAAGGAGACTGAATGTAAGTTTTAAAAAATCACATATAATCATAGTAAAAAAAATACACAAAAAATAATATGTACCAAATGAGGAAATGTCCAACTAATTATAACATTCCTTTCTGGGCTGTCTGGATGTACAAGATGAGTGCGGGCCCGCAGAATAGATATACCACAAGCAAAGCACACATTTCTATGTCCAGACACGGGCGATTGGGCTGGTACACCATCGGGTACTTGTTGTAGCATTCCAAAGCACTCCAAGCATATTCTACTATTAGAAGAAACCTAGAAAGAAATTAATATTCTTAATACTTAGTTTATTTTTAGCTACTAAGCTTATTACATATAAATACCTAACTCACTGATATTAATTGGATGGATTGGAGCCCAGCATAATTATCAATGTTTTTTACTATGTCCAAAATAAATACAGCACTAAGCATGCGCCATATTGTAATATAAAGGCTTTGTAAACTCCAATTAGTAGTTTCAGTTCCCTCTTCTAATGAAATAGTTGCCTCAGTCATAAAGTCTACGAGTTTTTTAATAATTGCGAAGCTGAATAGGTTATAAAAATATGTTAATACTTTTAACTTACCGGCGTTGGTGATACCCAGACACGAAGAATATTCACCATAGGCTCTGTTGCATCTTCCACCATGCGCCAGCGCTGGTGCGCCAATCTCATAGAGCAATTGATACACCGGCGAGTAACATCCATTGTCGTAGATAGGTATAGGTTTGGTTCACAAACACACCGAAAGTAAAGAGTCTCTGTCTCAAATATATTTTCAATTTCTATAGTTCTAGGAGGAACACGAAGCTCAACTCGACAAAGAAAATAGAAAGAAAACAATAAAAAGCTCTGACACAATAACAAACGAACTTATTAGCACGAAAGTAGGTACGTCAGTAACAGTAAAACGAAATAGTTACACATTTGACTTATTTGATATCTTTTAAGTGAATATCGCATTATTGCCAGTTGTAGATCGATTATTGATTAATCGATTATGATTGACAAAACACTAAAACAGGATACTTTCAGATAGATTAATCAAATAAACTCATATTATTATCAAATAAAAATTGATTTTCTTTATTATTTAACATGTTATTATGAACTGCCAATTCGATATTTTAATAAAATAAATATAAGTGTATCGATTATATTTTGGTGAGTCGATTCGCTCGTACGAAAATTGCAATACTGAAGATTCAAATGTCAATAACAAAAAATACTTGGGAATTGCGAGTAAAACGGAAATGAATAAATTACTGCTTAATATGTGGATTCTTATCCGTCGAAGTTATGGCTAAGTATTTTACAATGGCTAGTGAAAATTAAAAACTTAGTTTTTAATATTAATTTGGTTTAGGCACAACGACGTGGAAGGAGGAAACCACCTATGGGCATTCCCCTTTACTATACGATTATAAAAATAACGCTGCATTTATTTAATTTTTGTTTTTTGTGATCTTGAGTTAAGTATAGTTCCTTACACTTTTTTAACTGAGGTCACAGCAGGAAATTTCCTGCTCAAAATATGGAGCAGCCCGACTGGGGTAAATAATACTGTTTTTAAGCAGTATTGTGTTCCTGTCGGCGAGTAAGGTGACCAGAGCTTTTAGGGGGTATTGGGGATAGGGTCGGCAACGCGCTTGCGATACGCACACGCACATACGCACATGTACATACGCACACGCACAAACGCACGCGCACATACGCACGCGCACATACGCACTCGTACATACACACACGCACATACACACGCGCACATACACACGCGCACATACACGCGCGCATATACACGCGCACATATACACGCGCACATATACACGCACGCGCACATACACACTCATACGAACATACACACGCATACGCACACACACACACACACACGTACACGCGCACGCACCCGGTTAGTGTAATAGGTATGTAGGTACATTAAGTTGCAAGGTAAACCATACGATATCGTATCATGAGTAGTATCTACAATTTATAACCCTATAGGAAACTCATAAACCTTGACACCTTCGATTTTAATCATCATTATGAAATTGGATTAATAACTTTTAAATTTGTTTTCTCTTTTCTTTCGTGACTCTAATTGAAGCAAATTAAGTCATTGTATTTTAATTTCGATTAAAATAACATGTACAATATGTATATAGAATCGTGTATAATTGTGTCACGACTTATCTATACATAAAGTTGTATATATTTAATGAGATAATCTTATATATAAAATGGCTGGACCGATTTTTATGAAATTTTGTATGCATATCGGGTAGGTCTGAAAATCGGCTAACATCTATTTTTCATACCCCTAAATGATCAGCTGCTATTTGGTTACGACAGTAAAGAATATAGTCACCTCCTCTCTTCCCGTGTGCGTCGTAAGAGGCGACTAAAGGATAACACAGTTCCATTACCACCTTGGAACTTAAAAAGCCGACCGATGACGGGATAACCTACCTCCGCGGGATCTAACTGCTGGCTTTGAAATACACAGGCTGAAGACAGGCAGCAGCGTCTTCGTTGCGACAAAGCTAACCGTGCGGTCACCAACCCGCCTGCCCAGCGGGGTGACTATGGGCAACACACATGAGTTCACACCATTTTTGGCGCGAACTTGTGGAGGCCTATGCCCAGCATAGACTGCGATAGGCTGAAGTGATGAAATGATAAGGGCGACCCCCATCAGAATTTTTTTGTCAATTTTGTTATTTTTATTTTATTATGATTTAGCACTGAAAAAGTAGTAAATAAATAGGTAATTAAATTTATGTAAACGACTTTAGTCTAAAGGATGGAATAATAAGGATGTAACTTGTCAACTTTTTAAAGTTGCCAAAAGGTGCTCTTGTTATGTACATATTTTGTTGTGTACCGTAGCACGATGTTTCTAGATACAGACTGACAAATATTTGTTTTTTGTTTTTAAATTTTGCATATATTCATAGTGGAGACAACGGCGGACAAAATTTGAAAGTATAATGTATGGACAAGCAAAATCACTACGGTTTTGATTAGTGTTGCCCAAATGCAAGAACAAGACGAGACTTAGCCAGTCTTGGTCTTGGTCTTGCGCCAATACACCTGGTCTTGGTCTTGGTCTTGGTCTTGCGCTCCCAGTCTTGGTCTTGGTCTTGGTCTTGCAGCAAGAGTCTTGCAAGTCTTGCAATTACCTATTAGTCTATTACTATTTATTAAAGTTTACTTTAAATCTTAGAAAAACGTATTAGAATTGGAACATTGTGAGCTTGAATTAACATAGCCATAGTAAAGATCAAGCAGATTAATAAATAACTGAAGATTTGATAAGAAATTCGAAAAATCAACTGACCTATATGTCGTTTTCCATGGAAGTAACTGTTTCTTAATAAACATTTATGATTTATAAGCTTACATTTGCTAAAACATGTAAAAAAACAAATTAATTACAATAACTTGACTGTATTTTAAAGAACAATACTTATCTGTCTAGAAAGAGATTGAACCCTCAACTTATAAGAAATTTAATAAAAGAGTTTTACGATTTATCATTTATTTGAATAAAAAATAAAATACAACACAAATCAACAGCTTTATCATTAGGTTATGATACTTTATATCAATTTTCTTCAATCAACACAAAAATACAAAACTCTTATCGCAGGCTTTTTATTTTATTAGTAGGTAAGTACCTACGCTTTTTATATTATTTTATTAGTTTTGTAGAATTTTTTTACACGTTTCAAGCATATTTAAAAGTGGCTACAATATTTATTAAACGGGTGATATTTGAACACTTTTTGCTATTTTTTCTTGTAAAAACTTAAGAAATATAATGACTAAATGTACAATAATAGTACCTAAGTAATTAGTTTAAAACCATATAAGTAATCAATATTATAATATATACTTACTAGAATGAATTAATATGACATCTACTACCTATCCTTACCATTTTATTCTAATCATAATACTACTTGCGTGATCAGTATAATGTATTCATTTTCATTCTAAGCACTCTGAAACTTATTTATTCTTTGGAACACCTGTAGGTACTCTTAAAATTCGAAATTATTTTGCATGAGTATACCTACGCCCTATGGCGGCAATCAAATAGTGTCAAATGTTATGATTTCGGCGTGGCGGCAACTTAACCACGTACTTCCGAAAAGCGGCAAATTTCTTTGAGAAGTAAGTACAAAACCTTTGATGCCGCATTATCAAAGTGCCGATGGTTAAAACATAACTATGCATGCACTCAGTTTGATTTTAATAGATATTTTTTTATTCGCTATGTTTATGGTATTAGTCGTAATGCGCATAGGTCCAGTTTTTCATATTCTTTGATACAGTTTTTTGCGTCTCATAGAATTCCTAAGCGTACCTACCTATACACCGAACTGTTACACCTAACTACTCAGTGAAATAGCGCTAAGTCCTAGCTGCAAGACGCAAGAGTCTTGCAGGCTATGTCTTGTTCTTGCTCAAGTCTTGCACGGTCAGTCTTGGTCTTGGTCTTGCTAAAAATACGCGGTCTTGGTCTTGGTCTTGCAAAAACGCAAGAACAAGACCAAGACTGCAAGACCAAGACTGAATTTGGGCAACACTAGTTTTGATACAGAGTAAAATATGCACTTCTAGACTACGTGTGTCAAGATGAAACCAATATAGTTTATGTTAGACCCTTGGGATTCAGCGCACTTGTCCCAATTTTTCAATCCATAATAACCTAAATCAGTAAACTTTAAATAGATAGCGGAATGGATCTTGTCATTCTAGAGTTTTGCACTTTTCAACATATTTAGCGTTTCATTTTTAACCAACTCCAAAAAAGGATTAGGTTCTCAATTCGACTGAATTTTTTTTTTTTTTTTATATGCGTTACCTCATAAATTTTACTAGCTGGACTGATTTTAATTTTTTTTTATCGAAGGCTGGTATTTGCCATGTGGACCCACTAACATTTGATCGAGACTTGAAGAGTACTTTTTGAGTTATTCCTAATAATATGTATTAAAATTTATGTATATATATATATATATATATATATATATATATATATATATATATATATATATACACGTATACTACGTCGTATTACTTGTCGATGTAATTGAAGTCGATTTTTTGTTTACGAGTAAACACAATTATTATTTATTTACATATATATTTGGTAACTTATACTTGGTAGCTAGCTAGTTAGCATGTTGGTGACTTCTTTCAATATTTCACCTTCAGGCAATGTGCCAAGGCGATCGTCACTTCTCTAGCGAATACCGAGGTTAAATCTGTATGTTAGCTTAACCGCCTAAGTCGTCATTTAATGATCCAAATATTTCCTAACCAAAGGAAAATGCAGTATATATATAAAATTCTCGTGTCATGTTAGTTACAATACTCCTCCGAAACGGCTCGAACGATTTTAACGAAATTTTGTGTGCATATCGGGTAGGTCTGAATCGGCCAACATCTATTTTTGATACGCCTAAGTTATAGGGGGGCGGGATTAAGGGGGTTAATAACATATTTGGCAAAACAATGTTTGCGTGGTCAGCTAGTATATGTATATATACTCCAAAAGTGAATTTCACTGGTTAAGACTTGGTATGTACTGTGTATATATAACAAGAAGGTTGACCAGTTCTGATCCTTGTGTGATGTTTTAATGTTTTATATGGCGTTTGATCTCACTCAATACACCATATAGCTGTTACCCGCGACATCATATTTTCCTAATTAATGAGCTATCTAACACTAATGCAATTTTGAAATTCGAACCAATAATTTCTGAGATTAAAGCGTTCAACCGAACAAATTCTTCAGCTTTATATAATAAGTATAGGTCTGATTATATTTAAAATAAACTATAGGTAGATAGATATATGTTTATTATTTTCTCAAGACAAACTTCTATACCGACTTTCCATATAAATGTATGTATACCTAATACCTATCTTACCTTGCTCTTCTGACCTGTAACCTTATTATGAATAAAAGCTTAATACCTTAAAATATACAATTTATCATGCTAAATAATGCAAAGACGAATGAAAGAGACAAAAACCATATAGAATTAATGTAGATCTTAAATCCGGTTTATATTACAGCGCAACAACAAGCACCACTTTATATAACAGAATGTTTTGACAAATAGCGTAGTAAGTTTGTGACTTATATTTTAATGACGGTACACTTTACCGAAACGACATTGTTTTGTCATGACCTACTGAGAACCGGTTATAATAAATTTATAATCTTAGTTCATGCTTTACGACGTAATACACACAACACACATGCACACACAGCAACTGACTTGCGCTAGTGGTCACCTGTTTAACAAATATCTGAAAAGACCATATATTTGTTTTTCTGGACATGGATGGAGTGTTTGTGTTTCTAGAAACCTAGACCATGCACATGTATCTCCAGGATTGTTTTTTTTTGTCTTTCTGGAAACCTGACACAGGACTCCTATTAAGTTATAGTAATGTTATATATAGACTAGCGACCAGCTCAGGCTTTGTACGGGTGCAATGCTGATACTAAATATAAATACAAAATAAATATTAGCAATGTAAGCGTAAAACAATGTGTTTATTTACGACATCACATTAGAAATCTCTAAAACTATTAGTGTTCCTCTACTATACATGCATATATTATACATATAACCATATACCTTCATATACCTTCCTCTGAAATCACTATTTACTAATTAATCTAGATTTAAGCATACAGACAGTACATAACATGCATATCAGAAATATATTCTATACAATATACATATATTATTCTACGCTTAGCAGCCGTAGTCTATAAGGCTACATCTAGGTAAAACTACTACTACTCAAAATAATTTAAATCTTTTTGTTTCATAGGTTTAAACCCCTTGAGTAGTAAATAATATGTTGTTAAAATACTCGTATTAAAATATACAAGTCATCCATATCGAGCAAGTTTAACATTTACCAGCATGACGCAGGTAACTTGTGTAATATTTTTTTTTTTACAATTAAATACATCACCGCGTTAATTATACGAATAAATATATTACACTCAGCACTACTTGTATATTACGCTATGTTTGCTTTTTTAATCCTCGATAATATTCTAACTTCATAAATGTATTTAGTATCATAAATTCATTAGTGGTCGCCCAGTGGTTTAAATTCTATCATAATTAATTTAAATGATAAGTTAGAACTCTTTATGGGTTCTGTTGTCAAAGACTATACTTCTATAATAATAAACAAAAGAGTAGGTATACATGCGTGTGTGTTTTAAAAACACCATGTATTGTATGTACAATACAGTGTGTGTAATTTTTTTTTATAGATTTGATGTATTTTTATGCATAATTTAAAAATTACTAGCATTCTGCACTCTTTCTCTATATAAATTACTAGCTGACCCCGCAAACGTTGTTTTGCCGTATATGTTATAAACCCCCCCCCCCTATCCCCCCCCTCCCCCATAACTTAGGGGTATGAAAAATAGATGTTGTTCGATTCTCAGACCTACCCAATATGCACACAAAATTTCATGAGAATCGGTCAAGCCGTTTCGGAGGAGTTTAACTACAAACACAGCGACACGAGAATTTTATACCTATATTAGATAAACTAAAATTTCATACTCCTTCGTTCGCTCAATTTTCGTAAAAAGGGGTACAAAATTTTTGCTTCACGTATTATAATTAGATTATTATATTTTTGTTAAATCGATTTTAATAAGTTATAATATTCTTTGGAACGGTTATTACTAGATAATTTCAATGTAATGCTACAAAAAACTAATTATAAATTAATTAAATGGCTATTACTTATCGTTTCTACTAAAGAAGTTACTCAAATAGAAAATATCAAACACTTTTTCTTACAATACAAATAACCACCATTATAATTAAAAGATTTAAACATTAATTATATTTATTATTCTTATGTTTAAATTATTGTCATAATTGTCCTTTTCATTCACGATATAAGTTAGTGGTATGATACGTATATTTAAATAAAATTTGTTTAAATATTTTAGTACATATAATTTATACTAAGATGTAATTAGGCTTTACTTTATATTGTTCAATTTTCTCCTGAACTACGAGTAGTAGTAATTAGTAGTTTACTTAACCTGTATAAATAAATAAAAAAGTATAATAGATTCTATTTTTTTCTTTAATAAACCAACAAATGAGGTTACAAACTCAAGTTAATAACAAGAAGCAATAACAATTAGCAAATAGCGTGTTTGACAATGAAAGACGATGTCCTGTGTATAACTGTCCATTGTCCACTGTGTACTGTGTACTTGATAACGAACAATATCAATAGCGTTCAAGTCATTAAAAATTTCTCAAGATACTCAAACCGGCGAGCATTATAGGCGTAATTATAATTAATTTGGTAAATTACTATAATAATATTACGTTAGGCTTTAGAGGCCATGATTACGATTATTATGCTTTGAACTTACCTGTATTCGTTCGTTTTTATTAAGCGACTTCAAAATAATTGTGTTTGCTCGCAAACGAAAAAAAAAACCGACTTCAATTACATCGTATATATATATATCATCGTATAATACAACGTAGATCGACGAAAAAATAGTCAAGTAACAACGCATTATCAAAGATTACTTAAAAAGTAGTTATCAGATCTCGATGAAATTTAAATGTGACCACATGATAAACATCGGCTTTCGATTAAATTAAAAATCATTAAAATCGCTACACCTAATAAAAAGTTATTGCGGATTTTCAAGAAGTTCCCTCGATTTCTTTGGGATCCCATCATCAGATCCTGGTTTCCTTATCATGGTACTAAACTAGGGATATCTTCTTTCCAACAAAAAAAGAATTATCAAAATCGGTACACCCAGTAAAAAGTTATTGCGGATTTTCAAGAGTTTCCCTCGATTTCTCTAGGATCCCATCATCAGATCCTGGTTTCCTTATTATGGTACTAAACTTGAGATATTCCCTTTCCAACCAAAAAAGAATTATCAAAATCGGTACACCCAGTAAAAAGTTATTACGGATTTTCGAGAGTTTCCCTCGATTTCTCTGGGATCCCATCATCAGATCCTGGTTTCCTTATCACGGTACCAAACTAGGGATATCCCCTTTCCAACAAAAAAAGAATTATCAAAATCGGTACATCCAGTAGAAAGTTATGCGGTATAATACAACGTAGGTCGACGAAAAAAGCGTCAAGTAAAAACGCATTATTAGATATAGCTCGAAAAGTAGTTGTTAGATCTCAAATAAATTTAAATGGGACCAATTGGCACACACCACCTTTCGATTAAAAGAAAATTTGTCGAAATCGCTCCACCCAGTCAAAAGTTCTGATGTAACTCGGTTAAAAAGAGAAGATTCTCAATTCGACTAATTACTACTACTCGTATTTTTAATGTGTTTTACCTCATAACTTTTTACTAGGCGTACCTACCCTTTTACTTGGTGTACCGATACTTTTTTTACCCGGCTACCATCGTCGCATTACTTGTCGGTTTAATTAAATTCGTTTTTCGCTTGCAAGTAAACACAATTATTTTTTAGTTTGTACTTGACGATGAGAAATATTTTTTGCTCCGGTTTTATACATCCTTGATCTCCAAGTTATTTGTTTTTTTTATTATTATTATTACTTTATTTGTTTAATATTTATTATTTTATTATTTTTATATTTATTATTTTAATATTCCATTTTTAACCGACTTCCAAAAAAGGAGGAGGTTCTCAATTCGACTGTATTTTTTTTTATGTATGTTACTTCAGAACTTTTGACTGGGTGGACCGATTTCGACAATTTTCTTTTAATGGAAAGGTGATGTGTGTCATTTGGTCCCATTTAAATTTATTTGAGATCTAAAAACTACTTTTCGAGTTATATCTAACGATGCGTTTTTACTTGACGCTTTTTTCGTCGACCTACGTTATATTATACCGCATAACTTTCTACTGGATGTACCGATTTTGATAATTCTTTTTTTATTGGAAAGAAGATATCCCTAGTTTGGTACCAACCAGGAAACCAGGATCTGATGATGGGATCCCAGAGAAATCGAGGGACTCTTGAAAATCCGTAATAAATTTTTACTGGGTGTACCAATTTTGATAATTTTTAATTTTATCGAAGCTGATGTTTATCATGTGGTCACATATAAATTTCATTGAGATCTAATATCTACTTTTTGAGTAATCTTTGATAACGCGTAGTTACTTGACTATTTTTTCGTGGATCTACGTTGTATTACTCGTCGATGTAATTGAAGTCGTTTTTTTTTCGTTTGCGAGCAAACTCATTATTCTTGTTCAAAAGTTGAGATTTCTTTTCAAAGTACTTTCTTTTTAGTAAAAAAGCTTAAAGAATAGGTAAATGATATTTTTTTTCTTCATTAATTTTAATCATTTTGTCTATTTGAGACAATTGTGTGAAAAGTTCAAAAAATAACCTAACTTTTTATAAAACTCGTTTAAAACGTTGGCCTTATGGGGCACTATGGAACGGGGCATAGTGGAATACTGTTCTAATGAACCTTAGATAATAAACTATTATCTAATAAGATAATAATTGTGTTTGCAGGCAAACGAAAAAAACTAACTCCAATTATATCGACAAGTAATACAACGTAGGTAGACGAAAAAATAGTCAAGTAAATACGCATTATCAAAGATCAATCAAAAAGTTGTAATCGGGTTTGGATGAAATTTAAATGTGACTACATGATAAACATCGGCTTTCGATTAAATTAAAAATTATCAAAATCGGTGCACCCAGTAAAAGTTCGAGATCTCATTATCAAATCCTGGTTTCCTTAGCATGGTACTACACCGGGGTTATCTTCTTTCCAACAAAAAAAGAATTATCAAAATCGTTTCATAAACGACAAAGTTATCCCCGAACGTAAATAAAAAAATATAAAATATATATCGAATCGGTCGAATTGAGTAACCTCCTCCTTTTTTGAAGTCGGTTAAAAAATTACAAATTTGAATTCGGTTAATTTTTTCTAAATTACTATTCATGTATATATCGATTCGATTCGAAATCGATATATATCCTGCGGCTTCCTTGCGTGCGACACAGCACGTCTCTAAAGAGAGTTTCAAAACCGTAGGTCAGCTGCGCCGTAGTCGTCCAGTCGTGACAATGACGTCATGGCGATAGAAAAGAGTGTTGTGCTTTACTACAATTATTTTGGTAATGTTTGTTTTTTATTTATGTTGTTTAAGTATATATAACGAGTGCAAGATAACACAAGAAAAATATTAAAAAATAAACCTTCCTAGATTATATAAGTAGTCATTTATTGCATAAAAACCAGCAAAAACAAGTCACTGTGTGGTACTCGATAACGACTCTTGGCAGCACTATTTTTTTCGTAGGTATTTTTGTTTATTTTATGCCTTGGCGTACAGGGCACGGGAATGGTTTTGAGGCGTGGCGGTCAAAAGGTTAACAATGTTCTCGGCTTTTTGGCTAAGATAAAAAGTGTATATCTAATTTAAAAAATCTAATATGGAAAATAAAACGGCGTAAGTAAATGAATTTAATTATATATGTACTTAAAACAATATGCTCGTGTTGTGCTTTATATCTTGTCGCACATTAGATAATTGTAATTCTATCACGCATTGTATTTTTTTTTTTTAATTTTTAAAATTTTTTGAATTTTTGAATTTTTTTTTTTTGAATATTGATTTTACTTTTATTCTATTCAATTTTATTTTTAGTTATTGATTTTTTTAATATAATTTTGTTTTGTTTTTTATTCTGAATGTTGTCTTGTCTTGTTGTACTAACCCAATATGGACTTATACTTTGGTCTGAAATAAAGTATTATTATTATTATTATTTAGAATAAGAAGCAACAGGGCGCAAATACGTTTTTTGTGTCATTATATGGCACACTTCACTCGTCTTTTCGCATTTCCCGCTCTTCGTATACCGAAATTATATAATTATAATAGGGAAACGCCATGGTATACAAAAAATAGGCACCCGGTTTTATTTATTTTTTATTTATCGTCTTTCTCGTCGATAATATTGAAGACGAGAAGTTTCTCTTCCTAAAACGACAAAATTCGACAAAATTACGATGTCATGTTAGCTTCCGTAGAGATAAATATCACAGATCACTAAAATTTAATGATTATCTCTTCTTGACGTAACGAGAAGAGTATCGCGTGCACGCATGTTAGCTACTGTAGACATAGAGAGATAATACGAGAAAAGGGGTAGACAAAATTTTGTCGTGGCGCGCATGCTAGGCCTGCTGGTGTTGCATGTTGCAAGCGTCTATAAGCTATGGTAATCGCTTACCATTAGGTGAGCCGTACGATTGTTTGCCGACCTAGTTGTATAAAAAATATAGCAAGAAACGTGTGGGTTGTTGAGTTGACGATGAGATTGCAATCTTAATGATGGATATAATTATAATATAACACTATCGATACACGTTATTTATTTATCTGAACGAAGATTAGCGGAAGCTTTATTGAATAATAATTTATTTATAACATTTGATAAATTATTTTTGTTACGTACCTAAATATTATGTTCGTGTGAAATCTAATATATAAAAATTCTCGTGTCGCGGTGTTTGTAGTAAACCTCCTCCGAAACGGCTTGACTGATTCTCATGAAATTTTGTGTGCATATTGGGTAAATCTGAGAATCGAACAGCATCTATTTTTCATCCCCCTAAATGTTAAGGGTAGTCCACCCATATTTATTTTTAATTTTTAGATAAATTATTATTTTTTATGATAAAACATTAAAAAATACATACAAGCCTAAATTTTCAACCCTCTACGATCAACCCCTATTTTTAAATAGCGTTTAGCGGCAAGACAACGTTTGCCGAGTCAGCTAGTATATTTCTAAAACGCAATTATCTATACATACATATAATGAAACTGTATCTCGAACTGATAGCAAAAATGTAAATTATACGACGTGAACAATTTTGTTATCGCGAATACAAGATTGGCTTAGAACAAATAACTTAGTTTTGAACGTCGAGAAAATGTGTTATTTTATATTTTGTCCAATGTTAAGTATCCGACTTCTAATTTTCAGATAAATAACGAGAATCTTATTGTAGGTAGTGAATTTATTAATCTTCGGTAAGTTATTGTATAAATTAAGCTTTGTTATATTTTTTAAAGCAATTTGCATGCATGTGTCCAATAAATTATTTTAATCAATAAATAAATATTTGATAATATTAATATCTGCTCAAAATGTACAATACAAAAAATTACAATGCTGTTAACGTTATGACTTTCCTTAAGATAAGAAATAACGTGATTAGTCTCTTAAATAAAGAAATTCTGCTTGATATGAAATAAATAAATAAATATATATTTATTTGTCAATACTTTATGTCTGTGTGTGTGTATGTATATATATATTTATTACTAGCAATGCTCGCGACGTCGACCTCGTGGGATTGAACAAAAAAGTTATTGTTCAGTTCGCAGAGTTATTAAATAAATAAATTTCTAAAATAAAAGTAAACTAAGTTACTCCTTATTGAATCGGCTATGTGCAAGTGAAAGTCCAGTCAAAATCGGTCCAGCCGTTTTAGAGATTAGCCGGAACAAACAGACAGACAAAAATTGTAAAAAATGTTATTTGGTATATATAAACATCTATACACATTTAGTAAAAAGCGGTTATTTTAATATTACAGACAGACACTCCAATTTTTTTCTATTTATATAGATTAATATTATTCCAATTGCTTGAAAGGCAAAGAAGATATATTTGTACAAATACTATATCCATCCTAAGCAGGGATCGAACCCTCAAACTGTTGGTGTCGGAGCGGTTGTTACGTAATTAAAATACAAAAAAAAAAAAAATATCTTTTTCTGGACGTTACTTCTATCTTTTTTAATTATATGTATGTATTGGTATTTATGTTTATAAAATGACAATTAAAAAGTATTTGCCCGTTTTAATGAAGTTTATTTAGAGTTTCAATGGTTGAACCGATATAACTGCCATGATGTTATAAACTAGTAGTTTTATCTTGTATTTTAATTTTACTTGTATTTTTATTTTATTTTGTAGTTTATCTTGCTATAAATTTCACAATATTGTGTTATATTACGTTTCATTTTTTCCAATCTGAGATTAAATGGCTTCGGTTTTCCCGAATTCAAAACTGTTTTTGAATTTTTTTTTAATTATTAAATAACAACCTATAAAACGACTTATTTAGAAAAAGCTACTACACGAATCTTACAAAAAATTTAAGAGTCATTGTCCAGTGAATATAGTCATCAGAATAAAATTGACTATATATAAATATAGTTTTTTAATACATAATACTATTGGTATAATCCTGGTAAACTGTGACATTAAACAAAGAAGTTTAGTGTTATCACAAATTATGTCCGGTTTAACGAAAACATTTAAAAAATTTAAAACCATTTTTCGTACAATATAATCGGTACTAGGTGAATGCAATCTCAATTTTGTTTTTTAAGTGATTGCAAGGTTAAAGTTACTTTGTTTTAAAACTTACAGTTGATAGGTACGTACGACGAAGCCGTATTAAACAAACAAAAGTGCACACAGAAAAATATTCTTTTTAACGTCGACTACCTTAAACAGGTAAAATCAATAAATAATAAAAATATTTTTACGTCTCTGTTCTTATCAACACTGCGCTGTGGGTATGACACATACTCATAGAAGGGTAAGCAATACTTACTGAGCATTAAAATCAAAGCGGTTAAAACCGCACGGGTCGCTTAGTTGTAAATAAAATCCTTATTACACCTGGTAACGAAAATGCCT
The DNA here is from genome assembly GCF_905220565.1 of Melitaea cinxia. Lineage (NCBI taxonomy): Eukaryota > Metazoa > Arthropoda > Insecta > Lepidoptera > Nymphalidae > Melitaea > Melitaea cinxia. The sequence continues at coordinate 6,084,382 of NC_059416.1, forward strand.
CGGTTTTCTCAACGAAATCTGTATTCAAGGACAACAATATCAAAGTCGCGTAATAAACGCACGACCAACTTTCTGATTTTAAAGAGCTTTTTATAAAGGTTTTTTTTCAACCTCGATATAATGCGAAATAATATTATTGTTATCGTGATTATTTTGCTAAATTCCGCATTTATTTATTAAAAAAGTTGATGTTTTGAAGAGGTAATATTTTAAACATTAATCATAGAAAATAATGTTAAAAATATATTTACTTACTACAGCTGACCCCGCAAACGTTGTTTTGCCATATATCTTATAAACTCCCCCTTAATCCCCCTCCCCTCCTTTATAACTTAGGAGTATGAAAAATAGATGTTGGTCAATTCTCAGACCTACCCGATGTGCACACAAAATATCATAAAAATCGGTCCAGCCGTTTCGGAGGAGTATTGTAACTAACATCTAATCTATCATCTATCTAATTTTATATATAAGATAGTAAAACTAGAAGGCTAGCGAACATATTTTATTTTATATGCTTAACAAAAGGGTTGCTAATAGCGAATTAAGTCGCTATTACAGCTAGTATACACACACATCAGCCTATCGCAGTCCACTGCTGGACATAGGCCTCCACAAGTTCTCGCCAAAAATGGCGTGAACTCATGTGTTACCCATAGTCACCACGCTGGGCAGGCAAGTTGGTGACCGCAGGGCTGGCTTTGTCGCACCGAAGACGCTGCTGCCCGTCTTCGGCCTGTGAATTTCAAAGCCAGCAGTTAGTCGCCTCTCGCAACGACACCCATGGGAAGAGAGGGGCTGGCTATTTTCTTAACTACCGTAACCATACAGCTAAGCTAGTATACAGTTTGAGCTTTTTTTTTCTTTTCTATGAAACTAATAAAACAATTAAAATCACATATATGAATTTCAAAAGATATGCAGATATAAAATCTTTTATATTGCTAAAAGTGGTAGGTAATTATTATTTATTGATAAACTTTGCTAAATACATTCTTATCATTGGTTATCTCTACGTGACGGCTGCCACGGCTAAAGACAGATTTTTTATCAATTGTCAACCTTATATACCTTCGTCATAAGTGAAAAACGTTTATGAATAGGGTGAATTTATTTAATTGATCTTTATTAATTTATTCAGCTCTCTTCGAGTCTGGCCGTGGGTGTAACCAGACATAATATTGTTTAAAATGTGTTTATAATTAGTACTTATATTGAGGATTTTTTTGATATTACAAATAGTAAATTAGTGTTAATTTTAAAATAAGTGAGTTTTAGTAATGTTTGTTTTAGATCATCTCTTTTTTTTATAACAGTAGGTACAATTAGGATTAATGGTTTTCAATTATTCAAAAATGAAACGAATGATTTCGCCATATCACGTAGTTCTTACAGCACTACAGAATAACTAATTTACATATATTGAAGAATAACTAAGTGAACTGCATTGTACTATTACGAATATAACTTTTTAACGATATTTTTTTGTTTCAGTGTACGCAACAAGAATGTGTCCGATATGGCCGTTGCATCTAATAATACTCTACATATTGGCTATATGCCCCATGTGGGTCATATGCCAGGCTGCGCCGAAACTGCTAGCTACATTTCTAACAGATACCGCGGAAGTCCACATGAATCAATACTATTATGTCAATTTAAACGTTACAGGTAAGAAGAAGTCTAATACTAATACTAATAATTATAAGGAAAGTTTTTATGAATTTTGTCCACTACTAAAAAATTACATAATTCCTGAATGATAAAGGATTTATTTTCATAATGAGTTCACGCATAGCGGTGGGCTTAGGTCAGCTAGGAATAAATATAATTGTGTTTGCTCGTAAATGAAAAAAAAAACCGACCTCAATTACATCGACGAGTTATTCAACGTAGCTAGGCGAAAACATAGTCAAGTAAATATGTATTATAAGATATTACTCGATTACTTATCAGATCTCGATTAAATTGAAGTGAACCACATGATAAGCAGCACCTTTTGATTAAAAAAAAAACATCGACATCGGTTCATCCAGTCAAAAGTTCTGAGGTAACATACATAAAAAAAACAGTCGAATAAGAACTTCCTTTTTTGAAATCGGTTAAAAAGAAACTTAAAAGTCAATTATAATATACTAGCTGTGCCCGCGGCTTCGCCCGCGTTGAAATCAGTTTGTCACAAAGTTTTCCCGGCAAACTTCCAGTGAAACTCTCATCAAAATCGGCTTTGCCGTTCCGTAAACCTTCCTCTTGAAGCCCTCTCTCCATTTGTGAAACCGCATGAAAATCCGTTAAGTAGATTTTGAGGGAATCGGTCACATACGCTTTTGGGAACTTTGTTTTATAATACACTAACTGTTGCCCGCGACTACGTCCACGTGGTTATGAAGATATGCATTACTATTAAGATGCTTAACGCAAATTATTTTATTATTTCAGTCACTTGAAATGCTTATCACTCTGAGTAACTTTTTCAAAGGCACAATTTAGTATAATTTAATAGTTATTTTTATAAAACCTCTCTATACACCACATTTTTAGTTTTATTTTCAGGCTGCAGTATGAATAACCTATCAGGCGAACTTGTTGCTACTGTATATGTTTCATACAAACTATCAACCCCAATTAAACCCCCTTAGCGATGGAATATCGCAAAATCCGTTCTTAGCGGACGTCTACTAACTATAATCTACCTCCCTGCCAAATTTCATCTTTGTCCATCTTGGATGGATGGACCATCCAGCAGTTTTTGAGTTCTCGTGATGTCAATCAGTGACCTTTCTCTTTTATATATATAGATTACGATGTATTATTTGGACACTTCCTCGCCGTCTATAGAGCATACATTTTAAATTTCAAGTCTCTTACCTTAATAACATATGACTTTCATATAAACTTCCAACCCCCGTTTTATCCCCTTATGGATCGAGTTTCGTAAAATCCGTTCTCAGCGGATGTTTACGCCCTATAAGGAACCTATCTGCAAAATTTCAAGTTTGTAGCTGTTATAGTTTCAGAGATTTCGTGATGAGTGAGTCAACCTACCATACCCCATTTTAACCCCAAAAGGGAGTTGATTTCTAAAGATACATTATTTAAACACCTTCTCAACATCTATAGAGCATACATTTTAAATTTCTAGTCTCTTACTTCAAAAACATAGGACTTTCATACAAACTTCCAACCCCCGTTTTATCACGTTAGGGGTCGAGTTTCATAAAATTCGTTCTTAGCAAATGTATATGCTCTATAAGGAACCTACTTGCCAATTTTCAAATTTGTAGCTGTTATAGTTTCGGAGATTTCGAGATGAGTAAGTCAACCTACCATCCCCCGTTTTAACCCCAAAAGGGAGTTGATTTCTAAAGATACATTATTTGAACACCTTCTCACTATCTATAGAGCATACATTTTAAATTTCAAGTCTCTTCCTCCAAAAACATAGGAATTTCATACAAACTTCCAACACCTGTTTTATCCCTTTAGGGGTAGATTTTCATAAAATTCGTTCTTAGCAAATGTATACGCCCTATAAGAAACGTACCTGCCAAATTTCAAGTTTGTAGGTATTATAGTTTCGGAGATTTCGTGATGAGTGAATCAACCTACCATCCCCCGTTTTAGCCCCAAAAGGGAGTTGATTTCTAAATATACATTATTTGGACACCTTCTCACCATCTATAGAGCATACATTTTAAATTTTAAGTCTCTTACTTCAAAAACATAGGACTTTCATACAAACTTCCAAACCCCGTTTTACCCTCTTAGGGGTCGAGTTTTGTAAAACCCCTTCTTAGCGAATGTCTACGCCCTATACGAAGCTTATCTGCCAAATTTCAAGTTTGTAGATGTTATAGTTTCGGAGATTTCGTGATGAGTGAGTAAACCTACCATCCCCCGTTTTAACCCCAAAAGGGAGTTGATTTCTAAAGATTCATTATTTGAACATCTTCTCATCATCTATAAGGTATACATTTTAAATTTCAAGTCTCTTACTTCAAAAACATGGGACTTTCATACAAACTTCCAACCCCCTTTTTACCCCCTTAAGGGTCGAATTTTGTAAAATTCGTTCTTAGCGGATGTCTACGCCCTATAAGGAGCCTTTCTGCTAAATTTCAAGTTTGTAACTGTTATAGTTTCGGAGATTTCGTGATCAGTGAGCCGATCTACTATCCCCCGTTTTAACCCAAAAAGGGGTTGATTTCTAAAGATACATTATTTGGACACCTTTTCACCATCTATCTATAGAGCTTACATTTGAAATTTCAAGTCTCTTACGTCAAAAACATGGGACTCTCATACAAACTTCCAACCCCCATTTTACCCCCTTAGGGGTTGAGTTTCGTAAAATCCGTTCTTAGCGGATGTCTACTTCCTATAAGGAGCCTACCTGCCAAATTTCAAGTTTGTAGGTGTTATAGTTTCAGAGATTTCGTGATGAATGACCTTTCGCGTTTATATATATTATAGAATAGATAGATAGATTATAGATTATAGATAAAGCGATATTTTGCTTTATAAGTACTACTAGTGGTCGGCCAGTGGTCAAAATTCGACGATATTTCATTTAAATTATAAGTTTGAATATTGTTAAGATTATGTTGTCAAACGTGCACACAGTGCGTGTGTGTGTCAAATACATAGTAGTGTGTGTAGTGTTTTTTTATATATTTATTATATTTTAATCCATAATTAAAAAAAAATTGCATTCTGCACTGCTTCTCTATATGAACTATAAGTGTGCGAAATTTCATACTCCTCCGTCCGCGCAACTTTCATAAAAAAGGTACAAAGTTTTTGCTTCACGTATTAATATATAAGTAGATTTTATTATACACGTTCTATAAGGATACAAAAAGCTATCCTCTATCTCATTTACTAGATCTTTCGTCCATAAAGTTTTATACATAAACTTTAAACATATAATGAAAATTATGTTTATTTAAATTAATATAATTACATATACGCAGTTGCAAAGAGGATGAGCAGCACACAAACCTATTATTCAATATTTAGCATGCAATTTTATTTTCAATTCTAACTTTAATTATACTTATTATAAGTACAAAATAATTAAATATTGTACAATTGTATAAAGGTAAACGTTTTATAAAGATAATAATTGAGTTTGCTCGCAAACGAAAAATAAAACGGACTTCAATTACATTGACGAGTAAATCAACGTAGATAGACGAAAAAATAGTCAAGTAAAGTTACGCGTTATCAAAGATTACTCAAAAACTAGTTATCAGATCTCAATAAAATTTATATGTGACCACATGACAAACATAAGCTTTCGATGAAATTAAAAATTATTAAAATCGGTACACCCAGTAAAAAGTTATTGCCGATTTTCAAGAGATTCCCTCGATTTCTGTGGGATCCCATCATCAGATCTTGGTTTCCATATCATTGTACTAAACTAGGGATATCTTCTTTCTAACAAAAAAAGAATTATCAAAATCGGTACACCCAGTAAAAAGTTATTGCGGATTTTCAAGAATTTCCCTCGATTTCTCTGGGATTCCATCATCAGATCCTGGTTTCCTTATTATGGTACTAAACTAGGGATATCTCCTTTCCAACAAGAACAAGAATTATCAAAATCGGTACATCCAGTAGAAAGTTATGCGGTATAATACAAAGTAGGTCGACGAAAAAAGCGTCATGTAAAAACGCATTATTAGATATAGCTCGAAAAGTAGTTGTTAGATCTCAAATAAATTCAAATGGGACCAATTGACACACACCACCTTTCGATTTAAAAAAAAATTGTCGAAATCGGTCCACGCGGTCAAAAGTTCTGATGTAACATACATAAAAAAAATACAGTCGAATTGAGAACCTCCTCCTTTTTTGGAAGTCGGTTAAAAAAGGGTTGAATTCTTAAATTATGTTACATTTTGACTCTCGTGACAGTTGCTAAGTAATAATAATTGAGATAGAGTGACACCATATTCTACCTGCCTCTTAAATTACAAACGCCAAAAATGGCGTGAACTCATGTTTTTTTTTTTGTATTGATACCTTGTAAATATTTATCTGTTCAGTTATTATAAGTGATAGCGTGTCTTAGTCACGAATAATATAACCTTCCAATAATAATATAACGAATAATAGAACACGCAAAAATTTTATACATAAACCGAATGAGTATGAGCGAAGATTAGCCCTAAACCACGAATACATAATCTTTATCGACCTTTAAAAGAAATCTTCATTGTATATCTATCTATCTCTGCATATTTCAAGGACAAATATCTATGAACAATTAATTTAACCGTTAATCACAAATTCATAATGTTTCAAATATTCTTTTCTATTACAAATTTGGTAAACAAGCGTACGATCCGTTTGAGGGTAAGCGGATATCGTAGCTTATGGACGCTTGTAACACCTAACACCTGTATTATAAACTGCTGGCTCTACCCCCACAGGAATACACCACTATTTGAGAGCAGTGTTCCTTGGCTGTGATCTTCAACTTCGAACCTAATTGAGAATCATGTTTTTTTAAACCGGTTAAAATACATTTTGTGGATCATTTTCATTCCTTTGTAACACTGTCCAGTGTTACCCAATTACTTATATTTAACAATTTTGCATCCACAGGTTCGGATCTTCAAGTAGGCGATCAGTTGTCACTAAGAACTGTCAATGAACACATAGCAACAGCAGAATGGAACTCAACGTCACAGTTCACAAGTGAAGATGTAAACACGGGTCGTTTTCAAGGCAGATTTAGGGTAGATGGACATTTTCTTGGTAAGTTGTATATGACTTCTTAGTTTCCCTCTTTTTTTACTTAGTTAAACCACTTTTCCATGATTCATCTACAGTAAAATTTGAAAGTACTAATAACTAATTTGTAATAGAGTGGTTTTAAAATAGGTAGGAACTTAAAATTAGGTACTTTTTATTAAGACTTGGTTTAAAATTACTTGAATTGGTTTCTGAGTAGAAGCTTCTGAAAATGACGTCCTGGACTAATGGATAAGTAATGGACGTTTCCATTACTTATTCAGTTTAGAATTAACCTCCCTATAAACTTAGTGGTTGGTAACTCTTGTCTTTCTGTCTATAATAAAGAATATAAGATCATCTTTGTATATAAATTACTATAGTTGTACCTTGAGCATGTTTCTACGCTTTTTTATTATTATTTTTTTTTGTTTTTTTTTTTGGTCATACCAACTCAGAAACCTTTGTAGGCTCATTCACAACACTTTGCTGAAGATCATGACAGTCATGATCAAATGCATGGCTTACGATTCTATAAAGGGCATACAGACAATCATTCATATATATATATATATATATATATATATATATATATATATATATATATATATATATACATACACCTGTCTTCTCACAGTCTTATAACAGTGTTACACTAAAAAACAAAGATAAAATTTTAAGTAAAAAAACGTTATTACAGTAGTTGTAATTTATGTAATCAGGTAATTCGATAACTTCGGAATATACATTGCAACTTTAATGTTTTCGAGTTCATCGATCTTTCGCCCTCACTTATAATCACCTTCATATTGTACAAGTACTTACAACAATTGCGTAAGTTTTGATAAAATATATACATGTTATTAACATATTTTACTTTTATTTAAATTTACATTATGATTTTCAAAATTTTAAATATTACTTGAAATAAAATTGATGAAGTGTTAAAAATCGGAGGTTAAATAAAATACCAACTATAGTTATTAATGAGATTAAATATATTAAAATATAAATATCTTTATATATATTTAAATATAATTTTAATCAAAGTGACTTGTATACATAAGTATCCATTTCACATTATTTATACATTTATCCATTAAGTTAGAATTAAGAAATAGGCTGAAACATGTAATGTGAACTAGACCATTTTATGGGACAAAGCATTGGTAAAGCGTAAAATTATCTGTATATTAGATATCAAATCACAAATTAGTTTATTCAAGTAGTATTTAAGGGCAATCGAATCATCACCGTACAAAGTAGGTTTATTTATTTTATTAATTCAGTAAATTCAGCCTACTGCAGTCCACTTCTGGATATAGGCCTCTGGTCTTCCCAAGTTCGCGCCAGACATTCCGGTTTTCCGCAATCCTTATCCAGCCTACACCTAATAATTTAATTAATTAAAGTTAATGTAATGATTCCGAATGTAGATTCTGCTGAAAAGAAACTTAACATTCAGTCATATGTTCTGCTTCAAAGTTAGCGTTACTAAACATATTATTGATAGAGTAGTAATTTGTGTTCTTCGAACATCTATATGCATTTTTTTCGTGTATATAATTTTGTATCAAATAATATACTTTGTCTTTTAATAGATTACTTGAATTATTTTTACAGGCAGGACAGAGGTAGTCGTCGAGGGGAGACGTGGCTCTGAAACACTTCTCGTGGAGAATGGCACTCTACCCGTGACAGTGACGAGGCCTCAGCGGGTTATAGACACTATATTTACTACCAGTGTTGCTGTTTTTGTAAGTTATTTTATATTAGCTCCGTTCCGCGGTTTCACCCGCTTTAATTTGAGGAAACGCGTACTTTTTATTTTATTTTATATAGCCTATAGCCTTCCTCGGTAAACGGCCTATCCAACAGAAAAATAATTTTTAACTCGATCTTAGCGCGTTCAAACAAATAGACAAGTTTTCAGATTTATAATATTACTGCTGCTACAATGCGAGTTGGCGGATATTATTATTATCCGCCAACACGCATTGTAGCAGCGTGGTAGATTAAGCTCTGATTGTTTTCCAACATGGGGAAAGAGGCCTATTCCCAGCTGTGGGATATTACAGGCTGACGCGTAGCGTAGATAAATGTATCGATACCTAAACAGTAAAACTGTAACTGACCGATGTCTGTAGTTTTGTACATGAGATGTTTACGAAAAAATAATTATGGCGAGTATCGGTGTTTCCCATAAAAACTAAAACATTTATATTACAATATATCTATCTGTCTATATCTGAGTTCCCCAATCATACGGAACCTGCATTCGATTTGATCCTGTTTTTGCATTTTTTGATAAAGTGAAACCAAAATCTTGTGTAGGTTTAATCTTGATACACTGTCTATAGTGCGTTCAACGAGCCGAGATACCAAATGTAAACAAACCAAATGCGAGGTCATTTAACTATGCAGGATTTTGTAACCTTTTTTTTTCTTACACAAAAATTTTAAATGTAAAATATATTTATATTTTGTAATTACTGAATTAAATATAATTATGTATTTAAGATTTGATACTTCTTAAATAATAATTATCAAAATATAAAAAATCACCCAAGCGCTTCAGGACACGAAATGAAATAAAAATAAATAATACAAATTCAAAGGGCCGTACGCGGTCCGATTGTTTTCAAGGCCAGTTAAAATATCGTTCGACCTTGCAGAGAGACGTGCAGCAGATAGCAAACAAACAAGATAGAAAGAGAAAGACTATATTTTGTTTGTTCCGTCGTCGCTACGAAAAAATGATGGGCTTTGTTTACATTTGGTATCTCTTCTCGTTGAACAGACTATAGTAGTGGAGTTATTACTCTATAAATAAACAAAATAAAGAAATTCTTAGGCTTCAGCTAGAATTCAGATTTCACCCGTACTAAAAACACATGAGAATTGAGAGCGCTTGGTTATTCATCGCGCGAATTATATGTATTTTCTCGCCACAAACATTACCAATAGTTATTTTTTTAAAAACGCAACATATAAAATGTTCTTCATACTTATTTCAATTACCATGCTTAATCTTAAGTCCATAACTTCTATATTTACTGAGATATTAAGGTTTTAATACAAAAATAGAAGTAACTTTACGATTTTTTTGTATCGAGAAAATTTTATGGAATCGTGTTTTCGAAACATATGAAAGATAGTTTATGTCCTATACTTTACCATACATAAATTTCAAACTTAAATATTCAGTAGTTTGGAAGATATGAAAATACTGCCGAGTGGAAAATAAGCAATTTGAGGTAGCATACACTCTTAACGAATGAAAATTAAATTATTTTTTTTAATAAATGAATCAGTGTTAGTAATTATCATTGTATTGCATATTTGTATCATTGTACTGAAATCATAACGAAGTCGTTTTGTACGACAAATATTCTTGAAAATTTTTTTAGTAATAATTTTATTTCCAGATATCGTTAATTTTCATTAATTTCGGATGCGCTATGCACTGGCCGTCAGTTAAGGGTGTTCTGAAGAGACCTATCGGGCCACTTATCGGGGTTTGTGGACAGTTCATATTCATGCCTCTGGTAAGATAATTTTTAAATAAATATCTTTAACATACGCACACATACATATAGCAAATAACACTGCTCCCAAGTCGTGTCGTGGTCCTGTGGTGAGTAAGGTAGCTTAATACAACTTACCTTCACTTAGGCCGTATACGTGTTTGCCACGTAGTAATCTCACTCAAGTGCTTTAACTATTCCGTTAGAGCAGTTTGTAGTGCTTTCTACCCCGCATTTGATATCTAGCCTGATTCTAAATGTACTATTTATATTAATGTATACCTTTATGTAATTGTCGAAAAAAAAATGTAACTATATCAGTCAGCTGTTACCTTGAACACAGGCATTAAATTCCTTACTTTAGGAACAGATGACTATATGTATGTTAAAAGGTGAAATGATTGAGATGCTCTGTAACTGTATGTATCATCTGTAAAACTACATATATATGTGGGGATGGAAATAATAGGCGTAAACTCACTAAACAACTTTATTACAAAAAAAGAACACCTTGATCACCTTTACTTCGTCGTACCGAATCCGCCATAACTCATCCTCCCCGCTCTCGACCAATCACAAGCCGTTTCCCTTATCGTTCCATTTTACACAATTTATTACATCGTATTAATTACATAATCACCTTAAATTAAATTAAATAATATCTAATTATATAAAATAAAAATCCTACAGTTTCGGTCATCCTGCTGAAGTCTGTCCCCAGACTTCCCTCAACCAACTACTTTTTACAGAGTTTTAATTTTAAACTAGCTGAAAATAACAAATTTTGAATAAATACAACAATTTTAATACATCACAATCTCTTAATTTTAATCTCTCACATAGTACAATGCAATGGATAGACACTATTTTATTAAACTCACTAAATATAAAGTTTTCAACACTATATATTAATTTTACAATTTACACAACAGTAGTTATTAGAAATAAACATTAAATTATGAAAGGTAAATAGTTCATTGAGAATCTGCACCATATTTCTGACCTCAAAGACGCTATGCCTTGGACAACCATTTGAACTGAGCTCATACTACAACTCAACTGAAAAAATAACGAAAAAAAATGAAATTAGATGTGATTCAATATATGTACCTAGCTTTAAGGAACTGGCCACTGCTTCATGTACTCAGCACAGGTAGACGTCACATATGGTCACATACCTTCTGTTGACCTATCTACTTTTTCAACATGATATCTATCATTCCCCTTTACTTTAGTTATCCGATAAGGTCCCAAATATTTTGATTTTAATTTCATGCCTGGACCGAACTGTGTCCTCTTAATAGCCACCATATCTCCTATGTTATATTTCTTACTCTCCCTTCTATTCTTATTAAACTGTTTTTTGTTTTCCTCTTGAATTTTGAATATATGCTCCTTTGCCTTTATCCTTAATTGTTCTCTATCATCATTATAAATTTCTGCGGCTTCTTGTTGTAACAAAATCACTAGCTCCATATCCTCTTTATTTTTCATGTCTCTTCCAATCAAGAGTTTAAAAGGTGTTGTATTTATACTTCTATGATACGTGCAATTGAGTGCTCGCTGTACTTTACTGACATGTTGATACCATAAACCTGGATCTTGAATACACAGTTTTGTCAACATTGGTATTATGATACGATGAATACGCTCCACCTGTCCGTTACCACGAGGCACTCCCGTTGTAACTTCTATATGCAATATAGTCTCATCTTCACAATACTGCTTAAATTCACTGCTGGTGAATGCAGTCCTCTTATCTGTAATTATTCTATCTGGATTTCCAAACATTTGCTGTAAAATATAGATGTGGTCGACTTGGTAGGAAATAACCATACAAATTTTGTAAAGGCATCTACAATTGTCAGAATGTAATTATACTGCTTATGTGTTGCTGTCAGTGGACCTACATGATCAAGATGTAAAGTTTGGAGTGGTAATGATTCCTTCTCTATTGGGCTTAAGAATCCCTCCTGTTTTCCATTCTTTCTTGATGCTAGTATGCAAGGTATGCACGTCAACATATAGTCATCTAGCTTCTTATCTACATCTGAAATAAAATAATCCCTGTTAATCAAATCTTTCATTTTTCTGATAGAAAAATGACCATTGTTATGTATTTTCGCAATTATTTCCTTCTCCATATCTCTTGGTACAACAATCAAACGTTGATTTCCTTTGTAGAGTATATTGTTTTCCATCCAGTAATCCTTGTATGTACTTGTTTTTAGAATTTCCTTAATAGCCTTTAAACCTTCGTCTCTGTCTTGAGCTTCTTTTAGTTGATTATGAATGCTATTCACCATAACTCCAATGTATGGACTTCTACTTAAAGCATCGACATGCCTCATCCTCGAACCTGCTCGGTGTTCCACCTTATAATCATATTCTTGTAGCAGTAAAACCCATCTTGCAACCCTGGTTACCAAGTCTTTTTTCTTTAATGTCATCTCAAAAGCTAAACAGTCAGTCACAATTGTGAAGGGAATACCAATTAAATATTTACGGAACTTCTTAACACCTTCTACCACTGCTAGAGCTTCTAATTCGTAGCTGGAATACTTCATCTCCGCTTCAGATGTTTTTCTACTCATGTAGTAAACTGGGTGATAAAGAGATTCATTGGGGTCTTTTTTGCATGAGAATAGCAGAATATGCTACCTGAGAAGCATCCGTGTGCAACTGTGTCTCCAAAGCTGGGTCAAAAATTCTCAACACGGGATGTTCTGTTAACTTCTGCTTCAACATCTGAAAAGCATGAGTTTCTTTTATGCCAAAATAAAAATGTTTATCCTTTTTGAGTAGATCTGTAAGAGGTTTCGCTATCATTGAATAATCCAAAATAAATTTTCGAAAGTACGAGGTAAGTCCAACAAAACTTTGTAACTCCTTCTGATTTTTAGGTTGTGGAAATCTAATCACTGCATCTGTCTTATCAGTAGATGGTTTTATAGTATTATTTTCAATCACATGTCCTAGATACTCAACTCTAGTTGTAAGTAACTCACTCTTTCGCCAGTTGATTTGCAAACCATACTCAGCCGCTCTTTGCAGGACTTTCCTTAGCTTCTCTACTCCTTGCTTATACGATATTGCTGGTATTATTACATCGTCAATGAATATCAGCACTCCATCCTCCGCAATCTGGTTCCTAAAAATAGAATTTATGAACCGAGTAAAATAGTTAGGGCAAATAGATAAGCCAAAAGGTGCTCGGGTGAATTCATATTGTCCGTTCTGGGTTACAAATGATGTATACTTTGTACACTTTTCATTAATTTTTAGGTGGAAAAATGCATCTTTCAAATCTAGTTTACTATAAATTTTTGCTCCTAATAATTTATCAATGTGGTCTTCTATTACTGGAAGTGGAAATTCATCTTTAACTATTTTAGCATTAATTTTTCTGTAATCTACGCATATCCTTGTCGAACCATCCTTTTTTCTTACCAGTACTAAAGGACTTGCATATTCTGAATAACTAGATTTAATAATACCATTACGTAACCACTCACTTACTTGATTATCTACCAACTGTTGTTCTTTGATAGCCAAACGCCTTGGTCTCTGTGCGACAGGAATGTCATCCTTCATAACAATGTGCATCTCAATAGGTGCCTCCTTGGTTTGAACAGGAGAATATTTTTTCACAAGATCCTCCACTTCAGTCTTTAGCTTCTGATCTGGCACATACACAATTGGTTCTTCTGTAACACCTGTAAACAAGCAATGTGACATACCACCATTCTCTTGTGACCAAACATTCACTACCCCTTTATTGAAAACAAGGTTTGTGTTTTGCAGAAATGGTTGACCTAAAATTACATTATAAGGCATAACCCCTTTGGGCACAACATAAAATATATAACTAAAGCAGTGTCCATCAAAGTCTACTTCACATTCAATCTTCCCTAATGAATAAATCTTTGTAGCACCAAGTCCAGTAAATTCTATATTTTCCTTTACGTAGGAGGTAACACTTAGTTCGAAAAACAAGTCTTGCGATATTAAATTTAGATCACTACCGGAATCTATTAAACATTCAACTTTTAAACCACCAATTTCAATTAATTTCACTGATTTATTATTCCTACACTGTATGTTCACATTTAACGCCTGTTGACATTGACAGCTTTGACAGATACGCCTTTCAGAGCTGTCGCTTGCGCCGCCATTTTGATCAGTAGTGTCAGAACGCTCTCCGGCTGTGACGTCATCACCACCGGAAGTCGCCTGCGCATTCGCTGCCGACTTCAAGTACATAGCGCGAGGCTGCCATCTTGCCGCGCGAGCTTCACTAACGCCAACTTCATGTCGTTTGTTGAACTTCTCACCATCCCGCCCTTCAACGCATGACGTCGCAATATGGCCGAACTCGTTACATTTGTAGCATTTAACACCATTTTTACATTTACTTGCTATGTGATCTTTTTCACCACACTTGAAACAGCGTCGAACCGATGCACAATCGGCTTTCTTTTCTTTTGATGATAATTGTGGTGAATCCTGACGATTTTTTGCTATCTTCTTTTTCATATTTTCATAAATAGTCAATTTTTCTTTTAGCATAGGATATGTAGTGACACCATACAAAATAGCTTTATTACACTCATAATCAATTATTCCATCAACTATATACTGTATCGCTATATAGTCAGGGATTTTTCCTCTCCTTCCCAACTCCTTCATAACGAGCATATACTAATAATAAGTCTCATCTTTTTTTTTCTTCCTTGCCGACATTAGCTCATGCAGTTCTTTAATATTGACCGAGTCGGGAAATTCCTTTAATAACGCCGTTTTAAAATCATCATAACTTTTAAATACTTTTTCTGACCTGACCCACAGCTCCGCGCTGCCCGTCAGACAACGCCGCGCCACGATAAGTTTTTGTGCCGGTGTCCACCCAAATAGCTCGCCGTTTTCATCTAAATCTAGCAGCCATTTAGAAGAGCTGAGTGTTTTGTCGTTACCGTTAAATTTAGAAATTATACCTTCGTAAAGATGTGAGGCCATCGCATTCAAATGGCTCGCCACGTGGATTCGCCCGCCATCACCGTTACTTTTGTCTTCGTCCGCCATCTCCTTACTTTCTTCACCTTTTACGCCTTGAATACTCCTTCCTCGCCTTTAATACACCTCCTTGCCACCGTAGATATGACCTTGCCCGGCATGCGACGAAAAATGTTATTTGACTTCTTCCCATACACCTATACTATATTTCCATCCCGGACGAACCCCCAAAATTGTGGGGATGGAAATAATAGGCGTAAACTCACTAAACAACTTTATTACAAAAAAAGAACACCTTGATCACCTTTACTTCGTCGTACCGAATCCGCCATAACTCATCCTCCCCGCTCTCGACCAATCACAAGCCGTTTCCCTTATCGTTCCATTTTACACAATTTATTACATCGTATTAATTACATAATCACATTAAATTAAATTAAATAATATCTAATTATATAAAATAAAAATCCTACATATATATATATATATATATATATATATATATATATATATATATATATATATATATATATATGTGCTGTGTGGCTACGGCACTAAAGAATTTAGCCACCCCCTCTCTTCCCGTGGGTGTCGTAAGAGGCGACTAAGGGATAACAAGGTTCCACAACCATCTTGGAACTTAAGAAGCCGACCGATGGCGGGATAACCATCCAACTGCTGGCTTTGAAATACACAGGCCGAAGACGGGCAGCAGCGTCTTTGGTGCGACAAAGCCAGTACTGCGGTCACCAACCCGCCTGCCCAGCGTGGTGACTATGGGCAAAACACATGAGTTCACGTTATTTTTGACGTAAACTTGTGGAGGCCTATGTCCAGCAGTGGACTGTATAGGCTGTAATGATGATATATATATATATATATATATATATATATATATATATATATATATATTTAAATCTTTATTTAATTAAAATAGTTGGGTCACGAAGTGATGGCGCTCCTGTAGGAGCAGCTTCTATACAATTAATCTCTATAACAATCTTTTTATTACAAATATCGATGTCTTAATCCTATCAACACTAATTTATATAGCATTCTCGCCTCTCCAGACGTTGGAAAGGCCAGAATACTATTCCGTATTCCTGTGTCAAAAGAATTTACACGGCTTCTGATAAAAAATTCTGCCCTTTCTGCTTTGTTCCGGACGCATTCACCGTCTTCTATTTTCAACCGACTTCAAAAAAGGAGGAGGTTACTTATTATTTATGTATGTTCGGGGATAACTTCGTCGTTTATGAACCGATTTTGACAATTCTTTTTTTGTTAGAAAGGAGATATCCTAAGTGTGGTACCATGTTAAGGAAGGAAACTAGGATCTGATGATAGGATCCCAGAGAAATACATACATTACTTGCAAACAAATGATTTATAATAGACTATATATTTATATTATAAAGATATTTATTTAGTGTTATTTCCTCCACAGATATCGTTCGGGCTCGGTTTCCTTATCTTCCCGGACACTCCAGCCATGAGACTGGGAATGTTCTTTACCGGAGTGGCCCCAGGGGGCGGAGCCTCCAACATCTGGACTTTTATTTTGGGAGGAAACCTCAACCTGTCACTGGCTATGACCACCATCTCAACCTTGGCTGCATTTGGTATGCCAATATCTGATTCATACTAGTTTGCTGATGTATTTGATCCTGTCGCTGTCTAATTTCAGGGTAAAAATTAACCTATGTTTGAATCCAGGTCCTTAATATACTCTATAAATAAAAATGGACCACTACCTGCACTGGACCAGCATAAAGGAAAAAAATTCCAACCCTTCTGTTATTACTTTATGAAAGTAGATTTGTGCTCCGCAACTACCTGTACTGACTGGCCTATGCCAAGTTATACAATAATTAAAAAACAATTAATATATCCATATAAGAACAATAAGTAATACCTTTTTTATTGTAAAATTACTATAATAATAATAATACTTTTTCACGATTTTTTTGCGGTTGCTCTAAAATTAAAATTGAATTTGCTCCAAAAAGGGAATCATTAAAGTTAACTAACATTGTTTTAAACCTACAATTTTTACGTAACTGTATATGTCTTTTTCAGGTTTCATGCCAGCTTGGCTTTTCTCTCTCGGCCAAGTGGTATTCGCTGACGCAAATATCGTAGTGCCATACACCCGTATCGCCACATTTGTAGTTGGTCTATTAATACCTTTAGCCATTGGTGTTGGCATGCAGAAGGTGACTCCAAGAATAGCAACCTTCATGGTCAAAATTCTTAAGGGATTCTCGACCACTATACTGCTTTTCATCATAATCTTCGCGATAGTCACCAATTTGTATATCTTCGAGTTGTTCACTTGGCAGGTCAGTGTGAAATTTGATTTAATAATATTGAGATAGGTTACGAATTTATTTAAGCCTATTTATATTTTAAAAAATATTCATTTTTCCTTCTATTTATTGGGGCATACTAGTATTCAAAATAGTATATAAAATAATATTTAAAGTAATACAAACTCCTTTTACCACATTTTAATAGAAAACTGTAAGACGATCATAATTCCCAGACCGACGAGCCACAATAACATAATATACCTATTAAACTAATAGTTGCCGCACAATTAATTTGCTATTACGGTTTTATTGAACAAAACGATTGTCTTTTTTGTGTATAGGAACCAGGATATAGTGTTCATACAACATAATCAATGTGGAATTAAAAAAAAGCATTATTAGTTTCAATTAATGATGTTACGGAGCTTCGGCTCCGACTCCGACTCTGATAAGTTGGAACTCACGATTATTATTGCACTGATTGAACTTTCAATGAAAACCACCGTCTCAAAAGCTTAGGAATCGAAGGTGCCATAATAATCGGAAGTTTCTACTTACTGGAGTCGGAGTCAAAGCTCTGTAACATCCCTAGTTTCAAGTATGTGGTTTCCAGATTGTAGTAGCTGGCGTGTGTATCCCCTGGCTGGGCTACCTGGCGGGCTACGTGGGGGCCCGGCTCCTCCAACAGTCCCATGAAGACGCCATCGCAATCTCAATGGAGATTGGCATCCAGAACACCGGCATTTCCATCTTTTTACTGCGATACGCGCTACCGCAACCCGAGGCTGACCTCACCACTGGTATAAGCTTCTTCATACCTTCGATACCTCTTGATACTTCTCGACACCTCGTGATATTTCTCGATGCCTCTCGTTACCTCTTAACACATATTCATTTCTCTTGACACATTTAGATACCTCTCATTAGCTCTTGACACGTCTTAATAACTCTTGACACCTCTCAATATCTCTTGATACTTTTAAATACTTCTCGTTAGCTCTTGACAACTCTTGATACCTCTCAATGCCTTTTCAATCTTTTTCCAAGCCAATTGTGAGAAGTGATTTATTATAACCTACCGTTTGGCTTTTCTGCAATAATTGCTGTCATTACTTGTGTTATTGTTGTGACAATCTGATAGAGACTTGCCATCCAACAATATTGTATGATAAAACAATAAGTGATTCAGGATTTTCATTTATACTAAATAAACATATTTAATTTAATATTGTTAGTAGCATAGGTGTCCATGGATCATGTCTTTAATGTACTTCATTTCACTTCAGCCTATCGCAGACCACTGCTGGACATAGGCCTCCACAAGTTCGCGCCAAAAATGGCGTGAACTCATGTGTTGCCCATAGTCACCACGCTGGGCAGGCGGGTTGGTGACCGCAGGGCTGGCTTTGTCGCACCGAAGACGCTGATGCCCGTCTTCGGCCTGTGAATTTCAAAGCCAGCAGTTGGATGGTTATCCCGCCACCGGTCGGCTTTTTAAGTTCCAAGGTGGTAATGGAACTGTGCTATCCCTTAGTCGCCTCTTACGACACCCTCGGGAAGAGAGGAGGTGGCTATATTCTTTACTGCCGTAACCACACAGCATATACTACATATATACAGCATGTACTTCATTTAATTAAATATAATTAATTAATTTATTCTTTCCTATTTCAGTGGTACCAGTCGCAGTGGCGATCATGACACCGATCCCAAATACAATTGTATACATTATACAAAAGATCATGGGCTGGTATGTATAAATGATTTAACTAAAGTGTGATGTTAGTGTGTTGTTTATTATATAGGTGTCATTTTATAATTAATTTTAAGTCAGTAATTTTAATATAATTTTCTTTTTTTTTAATAATCAAATTGGTTGTAGACGCTTTTTCAAGGGATTCATGTAGTCATATGATCAATTATTATTTGTTTTGGTTCATTTTATGTTCAAGCTCCAGGAGAGACTAAGTTTACAGCGGGACCTTTTTTCTACGTGATTTTTGACGTACTTATAAATTTTGTAATAAGTCTTGTGTTTACGAAAAATTTGCTGGAAAATGTTTTTTTTTTTTTTTTTACTGTACCATTTAAAATATACAAGCCAAAATATGTAGTTTGATGTTTTTAACTTAGTTATCATTATGTGTAAGCTGCTAAAATTTTGTTAAATTTCATCAAAGTCGGTTGCTTGTAAAAACTAACAAGAATATTGAAATTTACTCTTTTGGCCGCGGCAGCAAACTTTGTAACGTAACAGTTATTTATTTATTTTTATAATAATTAGAAACTCAATACTACATAATAATAAAAAGACTGTTAACTTAAACGTTACTACACTTTTGACCGCGGTATAATATATTAATTGAATTTCTTAAAAAATGAATCAACAAAAATATTCATTAAAAATCAAATAGTATAACATAAATACAAAAAATAGGAATATTGTCTCATGTACTCGTCTATAAATTACTGGGTTAATGTTACCTGTGGGTTAGTTGTGTCCACTACCCCGTAGTTTACCATGATCAAGTTTTAAAAGGGTATGTTTTTGTTTTCCATACAATGTCATCATTACCATACGCGCGTTAGCCGGGGATGTAAGCGTACGTATTCTACACCATACCGGTGGTGGTCGCTTGGGTTTCTGTATGTTTACCGTGAACATGAGAAATGGTTGCTTTGGTGTTTTGTAATGCATATATTTCTGCTTCATTCTGTATTGTCCTTTTTTATGTTCTTTCTTCTTACATTGTAGGTTTGTCATTTATTTTCATAAACCTCCTCCACCTCTTACATCGGTTGTAGATAAATTCCATTTACGTAGATATATTTATTTACAGGCCATATTGAATAGAATAAGCCCATTAAGGCCTGTTTCGCCTTAATTAAGAAACATAAACCTAACCTGTAAATCACGGAAGTGGAATTTTCTTCAAAGTTGTAATGAATCAGTCTTTCTTTTTATACAACTAGGTCGGCAAACAAGCCAACGGCTCACCTGATTGTAAGCGATTGCTGTAGCTTATAGACGTATGCAACACTAGAAGCATCCCAAGCGCGTTGCCGACCCTAACCCCTATTTCCCCCGGGAGCTCTGGTTACTCACCAACAGGAATACAACACTGCTTGAAAAAAGCATTATTTAGCTGTGACCTTCTGTGAGGTCGAGGTACGACCCCGGGCTGCTCCATATTTTGAGATGGAAATTTCCTGCTGTGCCCTACACTCTGTCTGATCGAGTAAGATTGTCTGTGACAGATATTTAAATACACTAAACTATACAAATAAAATTTATTCGTTTCTCTCTTTTTTCTCTATCTTTCTTTACCTTTTAAGTTATTTGATCTTAACTCTTATCACAGTACTTTATATTTTTCATAAAAAAATTTAACCCGTAATAAAAGTGAAGGTCAAATAATTTTAATTACTATTTCTCATGTTCTAATTGAGATTCGAATACTGTAAGTACTTTTTTAAATAAATTTATAATTATGTAATCTTGTAAAAGAAACTAAACAATGCTTTTTATATACAATGTATATTTATGTGGGTATTTCTACAAACATTTTTCTAGTTATATTATATCTTTATATATATTATCATACGTTATTATAATTTCCAAAATTTGTAGAACCACCCTCATAAAATTCAATTCAAATATAAGCTTTGTAAATAGCGAAAATATTTATAATGCTTATATAATAATCGTATTATTTATATCCACAGCTTTAGAAACCGAAATGCCCACAAAAAAATGTCAGAAGACGACCTCAAGCAAGTGTCCCCGGCCGCTGAGCCCGGCGTCGTCGCAACCATTGATGTTAAATAAACAGGTCACTCGTCTTGGATAGCATACTTTTAGCCTTAAAAATAATGCCCATAACGATAAAAAAAGAATTAAAAAAAAAAAAGTACCTGTGTGTGTGTGTGCAATTCACGCACGGTAGAAGTGAAACTTTTGAAAAGTTGTGGGAAGGCCGTTGCGATTTATTCTATCGACGATGATGACGGTCACCTGAAAAAAGTCATAAGCGCCATGCAAAACGCGTTACGTGTTTGTTTCTTTATCGTGACGCATTTTTGTTTCATCGCGTTTTAAATCATAACGATTCTAAAGAAGTTTATTTTCAAAAACGTTATTTAAATTTAATTTTAGGCTGTATGGTTTATATAACTTTGCCTCGTTGCTACCGTTGATGTCCAATAAACAGGTTTTGTGTCTTGCGATAGCGCAGTTATAGCGTAGAGGCTAAGATTACATGACTTACTTGACTTAATATCTTATGGCCCCTAGGTGAGGTAGAGGGCTTCCACAGGGCTTCACAGTACACCTTAGGTTACATACGACCAATTAAATAAAAGAATAAAAAATTGTGTGAAGAACTTTTTGGGCTGTATAATTTTATCAGGAAATTTACACTTTAAGCGTGAAATCTAAGGTTACAGTTAATTAAAAAAAAAGTAAATTGAAGAATTTTTTAGAAAGCATATAAAAACAGTTTGACTCCAGAGAAGAATTAATAGAGCACCAAATGTCTCTATAGTACGTATTTATGTATGTATGTTCAATATATAAATCATGTCTGTTATATAAAATGATATGATATATTTGGGCTGGTACCTATATAGTCATGTATTAATATTTATTTTTTATTTATTTATTGTAAATAATTTAAAGAATCTATTTAAGATGTACCGCGAGGACTAAGAAAAAATATTTGATGTGTTATTTACTTAACATTTTAAATAATATATTATTTACTTTCGAATCACGTAGGACTACTTTAATAAGAGGGATTTTTAATGCTTACTTCAAACTAACAATACTTGTCTTCTTAACCCCTTGTTTCGTTTACTGTAGCTATCATAAGTAATGGTAAATAGTTTTGTAGCCTCTATTTAAATGAGCCTATTAGTAGAAGTACAAACAAAAGTAAAATATGCATGCCAGCTTAAGGTGAATATTCCGGTCAAAGGTTTCTGTACATTCTGGGTTTCAAGTTGGGCTTACTATAGAGCTTTATGATTGCTGTAATTTTTCAACTGTTAAACCTAAATCCTTGAATTATTTCAAGGACACACTTTAAAGTGTCTGCTTTCTAGTAAATAAATAAAAAGATTGTCATCCCCTAGTGCAAAGAAACCGTGCCGAATTCCAGAATATAAGATTTTTTTTACTAATGCTCAAGCTCGTAGTATACACTAAAATGTTGCCTGGTTTCATTTTAATTTACTCAGTAGGTTTAGTGGGATAGATATAATCAGAGAGATAGAAAAAAATGAAAATATAAATTTGTAATATAGAAATTTTTTTTTTTTTTTTATTTAACTTCAATTATATGCCCTGGATGAAATGTTCGAAAAAATCTGTAAAATTGCCCTTGTTACAGTTTTATTTTGAATAAAGATGTTAATCTTTAAATATTTTTTTACTTACTATTGTATTTATTTAATTTATAGGAGGAGAATTGGTCATCATCTTCGTAAACTAGCCGTATACAAGATTTGTTATAAAACTAACAAACCTCAACAGAAACTACATGTTTAAACTGGATCTGTAATTTTACTTACTTTTTTATATTTATAAAACATGTGTGATTTGGAAATATCTTTTCAAAAAGTGGTCTATGGAGCTTCTTTTTTTTATATACAATTCCATCATTAGATAACAATGACTTTAAATATCTACACAAAGAACAAATTTTGATAACATTTACATCTTTAAAAATTAATTTGTGAACGCATTGCGTATTTTATATAAATACTTACTTTACATATCGTAGCGGAGCCTTCATATGTTTTGGCTGAGTATTGTGTATGAATTGAATAAAGTCAAATTGACATTCCTTTTAAGAGACACAAAAATCTCGTATGTGACTTATACATGTATAAAAAGATTTTACTACATGTTTTTATTTTTTAAATCACGTAAATTTTACAGTCCTTTGCAGCAGTTAAATGAAATTTTTCTTTTTTTTTTGTATACATGTTCGTTGCCTGTTAATTTTCTTATAATAAATTTTATTTTTAATAACTAAGAACCATTTACGAGATGTTTTATGTAAATTTATTTGAATTCACCTATAAAATTTTTGATCGCGTTTTTTTAATACTATATATTATACACTTGTAATACTGTTGAAATATTTTCTTTTTTAATTATTTTTCCAATGTTCATAGTTAATTTCAGTAGAATATGCATTTTAAATACTTTAACAAATAATTTAAGGTTGCCTGGAAGAGATCGCTCATTAGCGATAAGGCCGCCTTTTGTACTTAATTCCTGTTTTTATTTTTGTAATTTTGCTCTCTTGGTGTACAATATAGAGTTTTTATTATTATCATTATTATTTAAATGGAAACAAAATTAACGAAACTAAAATGATAACAAATTTTGTTGCCTGTTAATGTGTTATACATTTTTGATATTAGATTTTTGGATTGGATTTTGAGATTTGGATTGTAAGCATGTGTTGTTTACACGTATAAATTCTATTGAAATTAACTATAAATATAGTAGAAGAATATAATAAGAACAATTTATAATTTAAGATTGTAATTGAAACAAGCTCATACAAAAGAAATATTTTCAATTTATAAATAAAAATAAACACCAATCAATAACGTACTGTATTCATTATATTGAATACCGATATTTTTGCAAAACTATTTTTAACTTAAATGGATATTTTTTTTTGTGTATTTTGATTTTTTGTTAGTCGTAGTGATCTCAAGCTGGACTTGTTGGATTTTCACATGACTGGTTTTATAGGTGAAACAGATGTGAATAGACTGCTTATTTAATAAGATTGTTATGAGATCAGTATAGTGTTATGGGTTGTCAATGTATTTATGAAAGAAATAAAATTATCGAAACATAATATGAAGTTTTATTGACTTTAACGAAGTTTTTTATCTAATTGTTTTTAAAGTATATGTAGAGAACATTTTAAATTTTATTTTTTTGGTGTAAATCCTATTTTCTATGACATAAAAACTTTTTTTGTTAAAAATTTGACATAAAAAAAATCATTCAAAAACAACACTGAAATGGCGATTGCACTAACAAAGTAAATAATAAAATGTAAGTCCTAACCATCTCCCACGAACCGTATAACTCTCTGAGTAGCTAGCACAATGGGTAAACCAAAGTTTGATCTGCCAACCCCTACCTTCCCGTATAAAATACCGAAGAGATTAAATATTCTCAGTGTTCCTAGAAAGTATATTATCGATACAGGAGAAGGAATGCCCGCTTTAACGACCAGAGGAATACGGAAATCTGCGTTAAATAGTCAAATATCGGATAGAGTGAATGATGCTTCGTGGCCATATTTACGGTGGGTATAGATAAGAACCGCATTTTGAAGTTAGATAGGTTAGGGTTATTTTTTTTTTGTAACCAAATTATGTCGATAAACAGTCTAATTTGGTAGTTAGATAGGTTAGGGTTATTATTATTATTATTTTTGTAACGAAATTATGCCGATAAACGGTCAAATTTTGAGCTTAGTTATTTCGACGGTTCTTAATCTAAAGCCTTACCGATAATAATTATTCTATAATATGAACGCCACGTTGGCGCAACGGTCTCAGTCATGGATTGTACATGTTGCGCTGGCGGTTGCGGGTTCGATCCCCGCACATGACAAACATTTGTATTGGCCATTTGCGGTCTCAGTCATGGATTGTACATGTTGCGCTGGCGGTTGCGGGTTCGATCCCCGCACATGACAAACATTTGTATTGGCCATACAGGTGTTTGCCATGGTCTCGGTGTTTGTGCGATCCTTGTGAGTCTCCGACCGTGCCTCGGAGAGCACGTTGAGCCGTCGGTACCGGTTGTTAACATCTACGCCTGATAGCGATCGTTACTCATAGTAGGGAATATATCCGCCAACCCACATTGGAGCAGCGTAGTGCATTAAGCTCTGATCCTTCCCCAACATGGGGAAAGAGGCCTATGCCCAGTAGTGGAATATTACAGGCTGAAGCGCAATATGAAATACTAGTATTAACACACATTTAAACGGAACAGAGATGACTCATCCCGCAACCAGAACATCTGTCGCCTGAATAAATTTCTTTCTTTCTAAATATTGAGAATTATAAAAGTAATGAAGGAAAATCCCATCTAAATTAGAGTGTCAGTAAACCATTTATAAAACTATTGAAAGTAACATAATCTACTTCATAAATAGTCTTTAGATTCTATCACTTAATAAATCTTTTATCTTAAAGACCAATTCGCAGGACAAATGTAGTTCTTTCGATTATCTATAGCAACATTTTTACATAATGTTTTAGTCGCTTCCTGATTATAAAAAGAATGTACAAGAACAGATTTAGTCCAGAACGCTTAGAGCGAATTGATCGTATGATTGAAGCGGCTAATGCGACTTGTTATTCTAAACTCGCAAACTGTGTGCTTGATCTCAAGAAACAAGATACGAAAGACATGAAAAAGAAACGAGGATGGACGGAGAGCGAATGGAAAAAGCATATGGATTACATCGGCCAAATTGCAGCACCGAAAAAAGATTTTAGAGCCAGTCCAGTTAGGGTAAGTAAAAATAACTTTTGGTATACACAAATCTCAGAGTATTTTTGAAACATTCTGTTTTAAAATCAAGCTAACAGAATATATTAAGTGGCGTATCCAGTGGTGTTTTAGAAGGTAGACCAAATTCAATAATCTCAATGTCGAGTTAAAAAAATATATTAAAATCTGTAATGACATACATAATGAAATTGGTTCAAAACAGATACATAATTGTTTTTGACATGACTACGCCTAATAAATCGATTAACGCCGGCGGCATGCACGAAAAAGGATGACTCATTGCGTTACGCTCATTGTCCCGTTGCGCTCAGTGATATTGTCGCAAGCCGCATTTTTTTCGCCGATTGGCCTATATGTCCGAAATGTTTTGTTATGACGTTTTCACGTTAAACTTTCGTCCGTAAACCAACTTTACAGTCAACCAATTTTACGTAACTTTTTATAATTTAACAGAGAGGACAATGCAAGCCTTTGGAACAATTGCTTCCAAGAATAAACAAAATCTGTCACTTGCCCGAATTTAAGGTTTATAGAAGGTTGTCGAAAGAGGTTTGGTACAGAGATCCTGAAAAGGTATGCGATTTTAAATGATTTTTATAATATTCTTATTACCAAGGAATTGTGTTGGTAAAATTAAAAGTATTATAGTATCAAGAGAGAGAAGATTGTATAAAGACAGTGTCAAATGTACTTGATCTTTTAAAATGGGCTATCACTGAATTTTGCAACGGATGTAGAATGTTGTTCCTTTACTGTAAAGGTTTTCGGATACCTACCTACTAAGTAGCCATTTCTGTTATAATTTTATATTAAAAGATGTCTGTGAGAGAGAATCTACCTTTTATCTTCTATAAATACAATGCAAGTGAGAATGTTATAAATTATTGATATTATAGTTTCATTAATAATAACGTTATATTTCTCCTAGGTACCGCCGAACGCTCTTAAATATGTAATATCAGATAGAATAAAGAAGCTAGCTGCTCATAGAGTTATACCACAGGCGTACTGACCGACCAAAGATAACAAATTTATAAACACAATAATAGGTATGAGTCCTGTAACATGTAAAAAATTCGTAAGATTATAATGAAACAAATAAAACAACTATAAAATATTTTGGGATTTATTTCTGGTAACAATAAATACTTAAACAATATTGACACAATCTTTGATTATTGTAGATCACATTTAACAAAAGATATATAAATAAATTACGCTTATTACTCTAGGGAGTGAATTCGCTACATTGTTGAGGGGGTTGGTTTAAGCCAGGCAGTGAATAACGGCGTTTGTGAAGTCTTTAGTGGTGGACTGACCGCCGAGGTCCTTTGTTCTGACTTTACCATCAACCAGAACTCTGCAAATTAAAATTTTAATTAATAAACCTTTATCTTCCATAAGTTATAATAATTGAAGAATTTAAATTCTATTATTCTTTGTCTAAATTCTAATATGAAAATAAGTGTGCTTCATAAAGTTCTATAGAATAAATGGGTACCTAAGTCATCTAAACTGATAAGTTCAAACTATTCGCCTAAGAGAAGAAAGATGTTTTGTTTTCGATTAAACATTATTGTTTGATTATTATTTACTTAACACAATGTAATGGTATTTGACAATATGTTGGTGCAGTAGCTACACTCACAATAACTGAATGATGCAAATAGCAGTCAGGGTTTCGATTACCACCCATGGCATACATTTGAATAGGCCATACAGTCGTTTGCTACGGTTTGGGCGTTTGTCCTTGTGTATTGTGTGTGTACCCTGTATCTGACACAGGAATAAATCCTAGTGGGGGCTGTTGAGTTTCTTTTTTGTAGGTGAGGTCGGCAAACCATAACTTATAGATGGTTGTGGCACCAGAAGCATCACGAGCGCGTTGCCGACCCTATCCCTGACCCTCTCTTCGAGCTCTGGCTACCTTACCACAGGAACACGTGTAAGGCCGAGTTACTTGCCCAGTCGGCTTCTCTAGATTTTGATCTGGATATATCCCGCTGAACTCTACCAGTAAAAGTGTGAGCATACTATTCCCCTCCCGCCCGAGACACACACGGAGGACTCAGAGCTACGTACTTGTCGATGGCGTTCTTGATCATGTCGGAGTAGGAGTGCAGGTTGACGTGCGCCAGCAGGTTGGCGGAGCACAGCAGCATGGCCGTGGGGTTGGCGATGTTCTTGCCCACGGCGCCCGAGAACACGTGCCGCGCGCCCTACACACGCTACTATTATTGGCGGCTAGTCAAAACATATACATAAACATATACTTTCATAGGTGTGCGGGTACCATGATAACCTTTTGTCCACTGTAACACCCAAACATTTTAATGAGACAACTTTATCCATTAGTCACTTTTTATTTTATATGTCCCCGCATATGTGTATTTTAATAAATAGCTCATTATATTATTTATTATAGTTCATAGTATGACACAGTATGGCACAATGTGGCACAGTATGGCACATTACCTGCTCGAAGACAGCACAGTCAGCACTGTAAGAGGCACCGGCTACCACACCAGCACCGCCCACTAGCCCACTAGCGAGATTGTCAACAATGTTGCCATACAGGTTGGGTGTCACCATCACATCGAACTGGTTGGGGTTAGAGACCATCTGCATGGTACAATTGTCCACAATCATCTTCTCAAACTGGATGCGGGGGTACAGCTTCGCCATCTGGTAAGAAGACCAAACAATGTTAATTTAAGCAAAAGTATGTCTTAAGTATTCTGAGAATTAAAGTAGTTAAGAGTAGATTAAAAAGACGAGATTGTTGTGTTCCTGTGGTAAGTATTGTACTAAAACTCCTGGAGTGGGGTAGGATACATGTTTGCAATGCTGTTGTTGCAGGTGTCCATTAGCTATGGTATCCGCTTACCACTAGTTGTACCATAATTATGTTTGTTTACCACCTTTATAGTATAAAAAAAAATAATGTATGTATGATGAATGAGTGTGTATGTACCTTGATGTAATTATTTCATCAAAATTTAAATTCTTGTTTAAAGATTATCAAGTGTTCTAAGAATATTTTTGTTTGCTTCTTTCAAATAAATGATTTAACTGTACTGTTTTGTAATTTGATAACAGACTGATTACATTTAATTAGTAGTATATTTTAGCGTCTTCGTTGTGACAAAGCCAGTCCTGCGGTCACCAACCCGCCTGCCCAGCGTGGTGACTATGGGCAAAACACATGAGTTCACGTTATTTTTGGCGTAAACTTGTGGAGGCCTATGTCCAGCAGTGGACTGTGATAGGCTGAAATGATGAAATGATGAGTAGCATATTTGAATTGGATATTGTACTCGGTTGACACTGAAACACAAATTTAGAAGTATGAATTATGTTGCAATTTTGTATTGATTGTATTGATTTGTTTAGTTTCCGTACCAAATACCAAACCCAAATACCAATACCAAATAAATAAATAAATAATAATCTGCAAGTGTCCTACCTCCTCACAGCTCCTCAAGAACAGCCCGTCTCCAAGTTTCATGATGTTGGCCTTGTGTACAGCCGTGACTTTGCGTCGGCGGAGCTTCACAGCATAGTCGAACGCGAATTTAGCAATACGTTCCGACTTAGCGGCTGTGATGATTTTCAGGCATTCCACCACTCCTGGAATATTTGACGAGTCATATATTATGTTGACACCATTTTTTCATGTGGTACGTGATTACCAATAAACGTTCCAAACGATTAAAAAGAAAGACCAAAACAAGAACAATATTATAATTAAATTATAGTATAATAAACAACTTTTTCGGATCATATCGCGGTTTATCATCTTTTTTGAAAAGAAACTGTTTACAACTGCGGTTGAGGATGTCTTCATGACGTTGGATTGGGGGAGGGGAGGCATCAACGGCGAATACATCTCGCACCTTTGTTGTTTCACCGACGATATCGTCATCTTTGCGGAGACGTTGGATGAGCTACGCCAAATGCTGGCCGGCCTAAACAAGTTCTTCCCACGAGTCGGTCTCAGTATGAACTTGGACAAAACGAAAGTTATGTTTAACAACCAAGTCATACCACGACCGGTATCGGTCGACGGTACCCTTCTCGAAGTTGTTCAGGATTATGTTTTTTTTTTCGCGAGGAAATGCTTTTACCCAACCCGCCGACGAAGCCGGCGGGAGTGTGGGACTCCTGGCCAACCCAGACTACCCACTTAAAACCCAGCGGTGCCCTTATCGCCATAGCGGGGCGCCACGGGATCGCTTTCGCGTGCTACCGCGACACCCCGACGGTAGGCCCGCCGTGTGCGCGCCGCCTTCGTCCATAGAGCGCCCGCGGGCACTGTGACCCCGGCGGCTCGTGGGAGCAATAGTGGTGCCCTTCTCCCTCTCTACTGCGAAGGGTGAAGGAGCGCATAACGTCGTCTCCTTCCCCCTGGTCGCCTCCAGCAGAGCGCGTGGGCGTCAGCCTCGCGCTGCCGCTCCCCAGCCTCCTGTAGCACCATGACCTCCTCGCAGGAGGTTCCGCCCGACCAGCACCTCTCGCTGCCGAGCACGCTGCGGACTCGCCTATTACAGCCACCAGGGCGCAGCGTTTGGGCCCCCAAGCGACACAGTCTTCGAGAGTGTGACGCACCGTATCACGTGGCCACCACACGCGTGACAGGCAGGGGTGGCCTCCCTGCCCGCGATTTGATGCAGGTACTTACTGAAGCATCCGTGCCCGTGTAAGTACCTGTGTCAGTCTAAAGGATAGCACAGTAGGAGAGGACATATGACATCCACCGTCGCTAGACCCGCCGCTGGAGACCCCGAATCCTTCAGCCACCAATCGGTCACGGCTCTCTGAGCCTGAGCCCAGATCCTACGCATCTGGTCGGCACTCGGAATTAGTCCTCGAGCTCAGAAGCTCGACCAATACCGGTACACTTCCGCAAGCATCTGCGCCTGGAGTTCCCAAGGCGAATCGCTTGCAAGAAGTGTCGCCGCCGTCCATGACACCGTACGGTACCCACGTATGGCTCTCACCGCTAAGACCCTCTGCGGAAGATTATGTTTACCTAGGTCATACCAACTTTTTACTAGGCAACATCAACTTGGTGAAGGAGGCTGATAAGAGGATTCGGTTGGACTAGCCGCCGTTTGACAGGCTTCGTCGAGTCTTCACTTCGAAGATTCCGTAATGCTGAAGACAAAAGTCTTCGCGCAATACGTCTTGACTGTGTTAACATAAAAAGCCGAGACGTAGACACGGACTAAAGGACTGGTCCACAAGTTTAGTCACTCAACGTGCAATGGAATGGACTATGCTTGGTGTTTCTCTCAAAGATAGGATTAAAAATGAGACTAACCACGAGAGAGCGAAAGTAATTGACGTAGCACACAGAATAAGCAAGTCGAAATATCAGTGGGCTGGTCATCTGTGTCGCAGTACCAATGGCCGTTGGAGCAGACGAGACCTGGAGTGGAGACCGCGTCTTGGCAAACGCAGTGTGGACCGACCTCCAGCCCATTGGACCGACGATTTACGTAAGATTGCCGGTGTAGGCTAGATAAGGATTGCGGAAAACCGCATGTCTGGCGCAAATTTGGGAAGGCCCATGTCCAGCAGTGGACTGCAATAGGCTGAACTGACTGACTGAATTATTATGCTCTTTAGATGCTCGACGTTTCGAATACTTTATAGCAACCAAGTCCGCGTGGAATTTAACAAAAAAGTTATTGTTCAGTTCGCAGAGTTAAAAAATAAATAAATTTAATATAATTAAAAGTAGCCTAAGTTACTCCTTATTACATCAGCTATCTGCCAGTGAAAGTCCCGTCAAAATTGGTCCGGCCGTTTCAAAGAATAGCCGGAACAAATAATCAGATAGACAGACAGGCACACAGAAATTGTAAAAATGTTATTTTGGTATATGTACTGTGTATATACAAACAGACACTCCAATTTTATTTATTTGTATAAATGCATAGATATAGATAACATATATTACCAACCGGGCACAGACTCATGCTCGAGCGCAGAGTATTCGCCTTCTGTCTGCTCTCTGATGATAATGCAGTCCACATCACGGTGACGACTCTTAACATTCGGTAGAGATTTCACATGCACCACATTTGCGTACAAGTCTAAAGCGTTACGGAGTTTCATGTTCAGGGTTTGAAGCTCGCCGGTGTGAGAAAAATCTGGCGTCGCTAGGATACCCTGGAATAAATAAGTTTATTTTAAGGTATATAATATATACTGAATGGATTTTAATATTTATCTACTTTATCCAAATTTCCTCACTTGCTTTGCTATCTCGCAATGCAAATTAAAAAAATATAACATATCGAGGAAACTTCTGCTGTAGGTCAAAAATTTTTTACTTCGCTAAATCTGTCCCAAATTTCTCAGAAATTTTAGAAGCCTAATCAAAGAAACTCCAGAGATATTATAAGCCGGCTGAAGGCTTTTAGCAGGTATACGTGCTTAGCGAGCGAGCGCTTATTGAGCCCATTATTATAGGAATTTCTTACCTGAACAGGTTCAAAACTCTATCCAAAATAATTTAGAAATTATTGAAGTAAAACTTCTTTGCGCACGCTTGTCTTGGGAAGTAAGCTGATGAATACGTGACGAGAGCGTTACGAAAAGTATAATCGACCGAGGCGAACGGAGCAACAGAGAGTGAGAGAGGGGCGCTAGTGCACATTTTCTATCTCTTTTTCTCTAATAGCCAGTTACGGTTCATATATCTTAAGACAGTGCAGGCGTATTTATATGCAAAAGTTTTACTTCAGTTTGTGGTCTAAAGCACAGTCATTTTTTTATTGTTAGCTTTATAGTTGTACATATTAAACAATATAATATAAATGCTTTAACGCATCGCAAGAAGCGCGACTTCGCGAGTTACAATTTTTACGATTTATTTGATAAATTTCTGACCTTTATACAAATTTTATTTCTTGCAATCGAACCGACGACATCTTCTAGTGGCGCGCTCAATGTTGGGTTAACCTCAGAGAAGAAAAATGGTTCAAAATCCACTGGGATACTTGCGGCCTAAAAATAAAAATGGTCATATACAAAAAATGAATCTCTGAAATGTGTGAATTTTTTTTTTTTCATTTTGTGTTATCCAATTTGGTGCAGTCGCTTACGAAAGACTGCACCAAATTGGATAACACAAAATAGAAAAAATTAATTTATAATAAAAAAAAATCATACTAATTTACGACAGTATAACTAGTTTACAATCTGCATTGAGGAATAGACTCGTAAATACATATTAAATAATAGCAAACTGATGTAATGGCAACATAAACATACCTGGAACACTTCTTGAACGGAGTAAACGAGTTCTGGACCGACGCCATCGCCCGGGATGAGAGTACATTTGACACGACCCTCCTTGCTCGTTTGCTGTTTTATAAAATTACATTTTATACACTGCATATTACTTATAATATCTGTTGATGGACAATACGAACTTTAAAAAAATACTAGGTATATATATTTAAAAACGATTATATAAAAATATTGGCATCAAGTTCTTGTCATCCTTGTGATGATTAACCATTACACAGTCTTTAACTGTATTATACTTGCACTAGATATAGAGTATATTTTTTCGACGATTAAAAAATGCCTCAAATTTAGATTAAACATAAAGTTTTGTTTAAATTCCTTTAATTTATTATACAAAAATAGGATATAACATACATTACCTACCTGTTAACACAATTGCACTGGGTTTAATAATTTAACTAAATAATTATAACAAACATTGTATTCTTCTTCAGTCCATTTCTTCAGACTTAAGATTCCCATCTGTTGGTATGACTCTAATATATTTATACTCTATACTCTAATATATTTTAACAAATCATAAATAAGTATTTTTGTTAAGGATTATGTTTGTGGATGACACACAATGTTTTATTATTTGTTACAATGCTTTGGACAACACAAATGCATTGCATATCAAAATGTAGGAAACATGCTATTGACAGATCCAGAAAAATTTAAATCAAATCAATAATTATTTTATTTCAAACAAAAATAACAATAGTGTGTAACTGTGTAGTTAAATAAAAAAATTCAAAATTACCACTAAGTTCATACTGAGTTACAGGTGACAAAGTTTGAATAGGTAAGTAATTGCATATTCTGCAATTTAAAAATTAAATTATTAAATACTAGCTGACCCCGCAAACGTTGTTTTGCCATATATGTAATTAACCCCCCTTAATTCTCCCCCCCCACCATTATAGCTTAGCTGTATGAAAAATAGATGTTGGCCGATTCTCAGACCTACCCGATATGCATACAAAATTTCATAAAAATCAGTCTAGCCGATCTGTTTCTGAGGAGTATTGTAACTAACATTGTGACACGAAAATTTCATATATAAGATTTTTCACTGAATTTTTTGTTTAATCACAATAAAATATAGCCTATGTCACTCCTGAATAGTGTAGTTTTCCGTTAGTGAAAGAATTTTCGTGATTGGATCGGTATTTGTGAAGATTACCCCCTACAAACAAACAACGTTAGAAACTTTTTATAATATTAGTATAGATAATAGATTAGGTCAAATTATTAAACATATAATTAAATATAATAGATATCAAATCCTGCCAATTCTTAAAAATGTCACATTGTATCTCAGTATAAGCCGATAAGTGAGCCGGTAGTAACTGGACCTGCCTTATGCAATAAATCGGACATATACATAAATGTACAACACTTAATATTAATTAACGGCGATCAACCAGACCTCTTATTTCATGCTTATATGTAACCATTCTATGCTTTCATTAAATTTAATAACTCAAACCAATTGATAAACCTGATTATATTTCTTAAAAAATCAATTCTTTTATTTGTTTTGTGTATTTTTCATATCTTCACCAAATTTGATTTTTTTATATGTTTCATCTACTTAAATTTAGCCAGTCTAACTAGAAAAAAGGGTACATTTAATATGAGCAAGGTTATTTAATATGAGCAAGGTTATTTAATATGAGCAAGGTTTTAAGGACACATTCAAATATACAGTTGTTTTAACAGTTTAACAGTCTACATCAAGTAGATTACTTCTCCATATAAAAACGCAATTAATTTTGTTTCATATTTGACTACTATTGCATTAAATAGAATGGCAACTTTTTTACCCCAGTTTAGCATGCATTTAAAACCATACAATCTTACATCTTCGTTTTAAGATGAACTTCTCGATCCTGGTAAATAAACTAATAAATTATTGTATTCCTTATATTTTATTACATATAAGTATTAATTTAGAATTTTGATGCCAAATGAGCATAAAATAATTTATAAGCCAATAATGTTTTTTGAAATAATAACAGAACATTGATTTTTCTACAACAATTACTCCAGTATAGATTTTAAAATAAAACAGAAATTTTCAATTTATTAATATTTTTAATACCCCATAGGGCTGTATAAAAACTAATATAAATTCTATTAGAATCTATTTGCATGATTAGGTACTTGTAATGAAAAAAAAAATAGAACAATTCTCCTTTCTCATTGAATCCATATTTAACGTAATTACTAAGATTATTTTAAATAAAATTAATGACTTTATATTGTAATTGCTCACTAACATGACTAATAAAGTTGTGTTTAAGTTGTGTTGACTTTAGAAAGAATAAGGTGCAATCATTAGTAAAAGTTAGTATTCTCACCAAACTGCTCAAGGAAAGTGGCGCGAAACATACGTTTTTGTCAGCGTTTACCGCACTCGTATGCAAACCTTTGCTAACATGCTGCGATCCCTGAAAGTTATTGAATTTTATATCAATAAGACTGACATCGCGTGAGTCAAAGTTGAAATATGCTAAAGCCGCAGGAAAAACGGAAATAAAGTACAGAAGATTCATCTAATTTAACTACTTATATATAATATTCTTTGACTAATACCGAAATAAATTACAACTTTAAGAACGTAGTAGTTACGAAACACATTTTTAGAAATATCTTTCAGACCAAGAAGGCTATTTATAAAACATTGTACGTTACCTGGACCAAGGTGCGGAATATGTTTCGGGTTATTAGAGACATCGTAAAAATATTTAAGACCTTTAAAAAAGGTTAATTTTTAACAAACTATTTTTGGATCGTCTCAGCTGACAAGACGTAATTTCACCGAGTGCATTTGACATAAGTATTCTGACAAACAACCAAAGAGTAGCAAAGACCTCCCTGAACCTGGCGGCTGAAAAATAAGAACAAACGACGAACAAATCAACAAACGGTTTGTTTATTAAAAAATAGTAAAAATAGCTTTTCAGCCGCCAGGCACAAGGAGGTGTAGCAAAATAATAAGGAAAACTGTCTTGTCCGTACAAGATCAGTTGAAAAGTGTCCATTTTCCAACGGTCAAAGTCAAAAATTAAATATCTCTCCAAAAAAATGCAGGCGTATGAAACACTACGATATAAACTCAGCTCTTGTAAATAATATGAACTACCTATGTTGATTGTTGAGTTCAAATATTTAATTAAATGTCAATTTTAAAAACTTGCTAACACTAACACCATGAGAAAAGCTTTTAATTAAATTATTGGTTTTATTTCATGAAATGACTATTAATATTACTTATTATTACTCGGTTTTAGAATATACAATTATTTCAAAATGCTAAATCTATTACACTGCGTTTTTTCATATTTTTTTCAGAACGAAGCCTAAATTGGCAATTTTATTTAAGCATATAAAACAAATATAATATACTATTATTATCTTTTTTTATTGTATGTTTAAGTTAATTTTATTATTAATAAGAAGAAATTCTTATAATCGTAATTCAAATATGAAAAATATATAGATATCTTTTTATTTACTTTAAGAACTGGCAACTCTCAAAGTATCTGTACAGCGAACGATTGATTTTTACGTCATTTTTCGAGGTCTTTTGACGGCGCAACATTTGAACTTAATATTACGATAAATTTATAAAGTGAAGATAAAACAGAAAAACATGTGTGTATGGATTTAACGGTTGTTAAAACATATTCTTAATTATTAAGATTTTAGCTTAATAAAATTGTTCATAAAAATAATTGGTAAGTGAATTTTTAATTATATTTTTATTTTCAAACGTTAAATAATGTTAAGTTATTATTGTTCAACAATAATAATTATTTTTTAGTAGTAATTATAAGCTAAGTATTAGCTTAACTAACTTTTTATACATTTTACTTATTTGAAATGGAGAGAGTGTTTGGTATATTTATTGATTTATCAGAAATAGTCGAACTAGTAAAATAAAAAAGTATCATTTAAATGCTTACAAATATTGTCTGAAACTTGTTAATGAAATATTATTTATAAATTGAATTATAAATTATAAATTCGTAATATATTTATCAGTAACGAAACGAAAGGTCATACCGGTTCGGCGATTTTTACTGATAAAAGTTGAAATAGTTATCTATCTGAAGTAATAAACGCATAACATTAATTAGATAAATAAAAGCTAATAATGATTACGAATTTATCAATTTTACACGTAATTAAATGAATTTTAACCTTCTACTTTACTTACAAGTTTGAGGTGTTTAAATAAATATATACATAAATTAAAATTATGAATGAAGTTCGCAAAGCTGAGTTCGATGAACTGTCGCTTATTTTTCAGTAAGACATTTTTTGTGTAAAGATTTCAAAATTAAATGCTTAGTTATATAATACATAACTTAATGTTAGCTTTAAGAAAACCGTTAATTGATAATTTTGTTGATTTTAACTACTATTTTATTAAGGCCTTTTTACGATACCTATTTGTTTTATTTGTATTTTAAATTAACTGGTAATTAATTAATTTTCTTATTTTACTGTGTCAATTTATTTACTTTTTTAATTATCACGACATTCCTTAATTAATATTTTTTGTATCTTTGTCCTATTCGACTGCTTTTGATGCCAAAAGTCTGGTCATTTCATTTTACTTACATAACTGCTACCCGCAACGTCTCGTTATTTTATAACGCTAAGAATCGCGCGCGACTCTGCGTAGATATCGGCTCCTTGATATATGTAAATTATCTAAATATAATACATAGCAACCAAACGTAAATTATTTTTTGTATTCGAACCAGTACTTCCCGAGATTAGCGGGTTCAACCAAATAAACTTTTCAGCTTTAAAAATAGAATAGTATTGATTTCACGAATAATTCATATCGCTTTTTAGTAAATAATAATTAAATAATATATTCATATGATAACGCGATCGTGACATGTGTTTATATAATCATTTATTTATCGCGGTTCAATCTCCTTGTATATTATAGTTAGTATAATTATGCTATCATTAAATATATATTGTTTAAAATAAACATTTAAAATAAAAGTGTAATAATATATTCCCACGATTTGGACAGAAACAAACGATTTAAATAGTACTTAATAAGACAAAGAAATGACGCAAAGTAAGGTAAACGTCATAACATTATAATTTGATGACGAGTTGACGCAACGGTCACAGACGCATGACTATTGCGCGGGCGGTTACAGGTTCAGGTCTGGGCGTTTGTGCTTGTTTATTATGTTTCCAGACCCCCGAAACAAGAGCAAATCATTTATTTATCTATACTAATATTATAAAGAGGAAAGATTTGACTGTTTGTTTGTTTGCATTAAATAGGCTCCGAAACTACTGAACCGATTTGAAAAATTTGTTCACTGTTGGGAAGCTAAATTATCCGAGTGCGGCTATATTATATTTTCAAAAAAAGTAGGAATAAAATATTTTAATTTTTTTGTTGAATGTCCGTGCGAAGCCAGGTTGAGATGCTAGTTTATACTTCGCGCTTCACTTGCGTTTCATTTCGATAGATAGCTTTTTAATGTAAAAGCATTTACCCAGACGTATATAAGTATATTTTTTTAGACTCACCTGATGGTAAGCGATTGCCGTAGCTTATGGGCGCCTGCAACACCAAAAGCATTGCAAGCGCGTTATTGACCCTACCCCAAATCCCCTCCCCCTGGAGCCCCACCTTACCCACCGACAGAAAGACAACACTGCTTGAAAACATATTTTCATTATTTAGCTGTAATCTTCTGTAATGTCGAGGTACTACACCAGTCGGGCTGCCCCATACTTTGAGCAGGATATTTCCTGCTGTGCCCTACCTCAGTTCTCACTCACTTCAGCCTATCGCAGTCCACTGCTGGACATAGGCCTCCACAAGTTCGCGCCGAAAATGGCGTGAACTCATGTGCTTTGCCCACCTCTCCCTACCTCCTCTTCTTCCCTACCTCAGTTAATTGCCACGTATATGTAGATACCAAAACACGTCAACGCCCATAAATATTACCCAAAACAATGATTTATTTGTGTCACTTAACGGTGTACTTACGTTAGACGAACGAACGAATTCATCTCAGTTGACATATTCGGCTCAACTGAATTCATTAATCGCCTAGCCTGATTTACTCGGACATTATTTTGATATATCTGCGGTGTAAATTTGTCGTAATTCATTTTGTTTCAAACATAATTGTTAGTGCGATGCGATCATTGATGGCGGCAATCATGTTACCATAATACACAAAAAAATGTAGGTATACATGCTCAAGAATATTAACTTTTTTCGATGTTATTGAAAAACCTTAACGAATTTTATTCTACAAAGAGAATACAGCTACTATAACTATACTCCACCATCTTCGTTGGGTATTTTTTTTAATCAGAAAGCAATTTAGAAAGGTTGATTCATTCAGTTTGTAAATACTAGAGCTTTTACTCAAATAAAACTTTCATCGAGACGTTATCTTCGTACATATCTTTATTCCTACCTACTACCTAGCGACTCGTCCCGGCTTCGCACGGTTGCAATGCTGATACTTTGCCCTGCGGTTTCACACGCGTTAATTTGAAATAAAATAGCCTATAGCCTTCCTCGATAAATGGGCTATCTAACACTGAAATAATGTTTCAAATCAAACCAGTACTTTCTTATATTAGCGCGTTCAAACAAAAAAACAAACTCTTCAGCTTTATAATATTAGTATAGATAAAATAAAATAAATATAATAATATATGCGCGAAAAAAATGTGTTTATATAAGACATCACATTAGAAATCCCTAAAACTATCAGTGTTCCTCTACTATATTATGCGTGTATTATACATACATATAAACCGTCCTTATGAATCATTCTATATATTAAAAAATAAAATAGTTATTATAAAGTAATGTTAAAGATCTGAGCACACAGACAGCGGGAAGCGATTTTGTTTTATACTATGTAATGATAAGTTTCGATTCTTGAATTCCTAATATAATTTATATACTAATTTTATAAAAAGAAAACAATAGTAGGTACCTATAAATTTTGTGGAATGAAAGTGAAATTATAATTTACATTTATTTCCAAACAGTTTGTAATTAATATTCATAGCGCTTCCAAGTTGAACAATATTAACAATATATAGCATAAATTATTTATTATAACGGCCGGACAGACTTCGTTCTGTCAAAAGTTAATAGTAAAAAAATATTTTTTTTTTTGTTTTAAAACCTCCGGGCCTTAAGGGACATACAAAAAATAAATTTGCCGAATTGGACGAGCCATTCTCGGGTCAGTCACAGCTAAGTTGTTTGGCTAGCTTTTACATTGAAAAATGTATTTTAAATAATAGCCCAAATAAAGCCTTATCCGATTTATTTGAGATCTAACCTATTGGTAGTAAAGCTCCGGGTATCTCGAGTGTGTCAGAATAACATAATGGTGGTATCCGTGCACCTTGTGAAGTAAAAAAAAAAACGATTGTTAGAAAAATTCGAGCGCGTCAGATTATTAATATGCTATACGGACGCTGACCCAAAATCTGATGATTATGTGAAGAAAACTCATAATCTTACGGTTTAAAAAAAATATTTATATCCGTTAACGGTTACCACCACACAAACCGACAGATTAATATTTTTCTGTTACCAGAAACAGAAAGCGTGTATACCTACTATTAATATCTGACGAGCTCGAGTACCTACTTATTTGTGACTGACTAAAAGCTCTACCCACTGCTGAAAGGGCATCATCATATAACCTTTCTTATCATTAGCTTCACAATCTAATAGGTCCCCGCGACACTCGAGTAAATCCCTAGTTAGCTTTTTGACCTCTACTACCATATAGCTTTGTTTCTTGCTAAACAAATAACAGCTCAACGCTATCACTTTTCTGTCTTCATTTGAATACAAAAGTCTCGATCCCATTATCCTAGTCGGGTATTAGCTAGACGCTCAGCTAACTATACATATATATAACTTCGATGCTATTTCATGAAAAAAATAATTATAATAATAATAATAGTAAAAACTACTCGACTGTAATGCTAAACCTTATAAGACAATAAATCTTAATATCAAAAATCCGCTTTGAGACATAATAAGTATGATAAATTTTAAAGTTTGATAAACGACAGCAAACTCGTTAACTCAATTTATTAACTGGGCTTATCTCTAACCTTGTAACTATTACTTGTCTATCGTAGTTTATGTAAATAAAAATTAACTTAAGTTATATTGTTATAAACATAGTTGTTATAAACATTTTATATGTAACTAATTATTTTTTATGCATATTATTATGTAATTATATGTATGTCTCAATATAGTTATATATAAGTATGTATATATTTATGTATGTGTATGTATGTATTTGTGTGTATATGTGTATTATATATTATATACTAAAATATTTACTTATTTATATGTTTTTCTTTTCTTTTTTAATAATTTTATAGGTAAGTCTATCATCGTAGTTTTTGTCTATTTATTATTGAATTTTCCTCCTTAATTTGTGCACACCTTAA
Source organism: Melitaea cinxia (assembly GCF_905220565.1). Classification (NCBI taxonomy): domain Eukaryota; kingdom Metazoa; phylum Arthropoda; class Insecta; order Lepidoptera; family Nymphalidae; genus Melitaea; species Melitaea cinxia. Next base: position 6,126,351 of record NC_059416.1, read on the forward strand.
CCGCTGCTACTGTATCGTATCCAGTACCCAAAGGTTATCTGGAAGAAATCGCTATTTAGCGATAAGATCGCCTTTGTACATCTTGTATTGTATCTTCCATATATAAAATGTGTCTGTATTTTCATGTACATTACTTTCAGTCTATCAGAGAAGGGAAAGTTCTCATATAAAAATCAAAAATAAGAATGTTGTAGAGGCCGCAGACAATCTGTTTGGCTACGTTTTGACTTTAATTACACGCGTTCTTTTTTTCCATAAATAAAGTAAACAAATAATCAATCGTTGCGATTGATTATTGAGATTTTGATGTTTGAGTTTTCAAAATGATTCATCGCCTTTATGTCCTCTCTTTGGCGTGTGTTTTTTGCGATCTATTTTGTCTCAATGTAGCTTATTTTATAAAATTTTAATATTTAATATCGTAAAAGTCGATTCAGTCTATTAGCCATAATTACGATTACGTATCTAATGATATTCGTATCACAAGGTTACGTATCAATCTTTGCTATAAAAATTACATTGATTAGATTTTAATTAATAAATCAAATAATTAATTTATTAGATTATTAAGGTAGGTCATGATAACAATATTTATTTCAAAAATGTCATACGTATTTAAATTTTGTGTAATCGTAAGATCGCGTTTGTTCAAGTAGGTACTGTTTGAGAAGGCTTATGGGGTGGAAATGCAATGGATAGGGTATATTTTTTCTTTGTGTTGGTGACAAAAAGGGCGGGGTATAGCTTACTAAAACTTAAACTTGAGTGAAGTATATTAGCATAAAGTAGTAGACGACTTTGTTCATTTATTTTTCGCTCAAATTTTTTTCATGTTTCTTACGTTATTCCTACCGTAGTTAAAATAGAAATGATTTTATCACTTATTATAAAGAGACGATGTTTATTCACACTTTACTTTAAATTATAATCCTTACGTGCTGTGTGGCTACGGCACTAAAGAATTTGGCCACCCCCTCTCTTCCCGTGGGTGTCGTAAGAGGCGACTAAGGGATAACAAGGTTCCACAACCATCTTGGAACTTAAGAAGCCGACCGATGGCGGGATAGCCATCCAACTGCTGGCTTTGAAATACACAGGCCGAAGACGGGCAGCAGCGTCTTTGGTGCGACAAAGCCAGTACTGCGGTCACCAACCCGCCTGCCCAGCGTGTTGACTATGGGCAAAACACATGAGTCCACGTTATTTTTGACGTAAACTTGTGGAGGCCTATGTCCAGCAGTGGACTGTATAGGCTGTAATGATAATGATGATAATCCTTACATTTTGAACCTAATTCTTCGACTAAAGCTTAACGTTGTTCATAAATGATTGTCATTCATCACACTTCATCATCATGCCATTCCGTTAATAATAATATATTTTATTATGCACATACAATACCAAAAGTTCAAAAATGATATAGAAATTTATCATACCTACGATTACATCCACAATAATTCAGTGTTATCTATCGTTAACAGCGATTTCTCACAGAAATCCTTCGGAGTTCGGCATCAGTCATTTTACAGTAAAAATAACGCATTTATAAAACTATTAATAAAATAATAAAAGTAAAAGTAATAATAATCTTGTAATTAAAATTACACTTGATACAAAAGTTAATACCATTAATCCGTTTACATCACAATATTCAACATTAACATTGACCAATTCAATTACAGAATTTAATTGTTAATAAACGTATTTATTTTCAGGCTAGCCATCCTTTACAATGACAAATATTAATTTAGACAAGCCTCGTTATGACCAGAGCACATACCTCGGTCGTGCGAAGCACTTCCTACTTCTGACGAACCCATTGAACGCTTTCGCCAGCAACTCAGAACTGGAGGAAGCTAAGCGCATCGTCACTGAGTTCAGGTACCAATGTCTATGCTCGTTATTTCTTTTGTCTGTGTTCTTGCTCACTGCAGTGCCGGATTTATATTTTTTATGACTGTAGGCCACAAGAAACAAGATATACAACTTATTACGGGCCTTTTTAATAGCAAAATAATCTATAATATCATTATAGTTTATGGTATTCATTATATCTGCTTCTATGTAGAGAAGAGCCAGAGAATTCATTTTTTCTTGAGACAATGAAGACGGTCTTCATCAATCAAGTGACCGTCCTCTGAAATCTGCCGCCCCTAGGACGCTGCCGCCCCTAGGCCGCGGCCTATACGGCCTATTTATAAATCCAGGACTGGCTCACTGTTTGCTGCCTTAATACAAACAAATACTAAATTAACTTCTTCGTCATATTTGAATTGTGTAACCACCTTGCTGTAACTACTTTAAAATCAACTAACATCCCACCAATGGACAAAGGAAAAGAATGTGACCCGCCGTATTGCCAGTATAGGTTGACGGTGTGTCCAAATTTCTGTCATAAAGCAATGAATCTGGAAGGTCAATGGTGCTCGATTGTGAACCCATGATTGTCTACTATCATCATCTCGGTTCGGTCATACCCATATACATAGGTATAATTACAGAACATGAGCCTATATTTAAAAGCTATCGAATTGAAAGTCCTAATCTCAGAATCTATCAATCTGAAATACCCGAAACCTTTCGAAATTTGAAATCTTTCGTTAATCTAAGATTTATGTCGTTCAATATTTGATAATTTTTTATACTATTTGTAGTAAAAATATTCGGAATAGCCAAAGGATTTCCCTATATAGATTATGTAAGAGGAAAACATACTTGTTATTCGTAAATTATGTTAAACATAACACGGTTACGTAAGAGGGCTTGAGGATATTTACCTCCAGCCCTGTGACGTAATTATCAAACACGATCGCAGTACTTATTATATACAAGTTGCTGACTTGGTTTTATTAACGTTTACTATAAAGGTTACTGCTCGTTTTTATGTATCACGATGCTCATGTGGACAAACAGGTAGCCAATTATATTTTAATTGTATATATATTTGAAGTAAGTCTAACTGGGGTAGGGCACAGCAGGAATTTCCTGCTCAAAATATGGAGCAGCCCGACTGGGGTAGTACCTCGACCTTACAGAAGATCACAGCAAAATAATACTGTTTTCAAGCAGTATTGTGTTCCTGTTGGTGAGTAAGGTGACCAGAGCTCCTGGGGGGATTGGGGATTAGGTCGGCAACGCGCTTGCGATGCTTCTGGTGTTGCAGGTGTCTATAAGCTACGGTAATCGCTTACCATCAGGTGAGCCGTACGCTTGTTTGCCGACCTAGTGACATAAAAAAAAGTAAAGAAAGCAGCGTTGAAAATTATTATTATTATTTCTTTTTTTCTTTTTTTGTTAATAACTCCGCTCCTAGTCAGTGTATCAAGATTAAACCTAGACTACTTTTTAAATGAAACCTTGATAGTTACATCTATTGAAATCACGTCCAATTTCATGCAACTGATTTTGCATGGCGTGAAAAAATATACTAACAGGCAGATTGACATTCATAGATTTCAAAATTAACACAAACGTTTTTGTTATAAAATATAAACATACAAATTATTTTGATATTATTTTTTCTCTGTACCAATTCACACACACACACACACACACACACACACACAAACACACACAAACACACGCACGCTCGTACGCACGCACGGACGCACGGACGCACGGACGCACGGACGCACGGACGCACGGACGCACGTACGCACGGACGCACTGACGCACAGACGCACGCACGCACGCACGCACACACGCACACACACACGCACACAGATCAGCCTATCGCAGTCCACTACTGGACCTGCCCTGGTTTTGCCCATAGTCACCACGCTGGGCAGGCGTGTTGGTGACCGCAGGGCTGTCTTTGTTGCACCGAAGACGCTACTGCCCGTCTTCAGCCTGTGTATTTCAAAGCCAGTATTTGGGTGGTGTACCAATCAGTGTACCAATTAGGTACTTCCGTATAGAAAAATGACTATTCAACATCGTTCCCAAATTGCCTCATAAATCTAAAGGTAAAATTTAATTATCTCTATAGAAAATCACGCAAGCTCCCACCAGGCTACGATGAAGATAAGCTATGGGCGACGAAGTACCTTTATGACAGCGCGTTCCATCCGGATACAGGGGAGAAAATGTTTGTATTGGGTCGAATGGCAGCTCAAGCGCCGATGAATACCATCATCACTGGCTGTAAGTTAAACCAAATTGCTTTTTTTATGTCTAGGTCGGAAAACAAGCGTACGGGTCACCTGATGATAAGTGGTTACCGTAGCTTCTAGTACCGTAGTACTGCAATACCAGAAGCATCGCAAGTGCATTGCCGACCCTACCCCTGAACTTCTCCTGGAGCTTTGGCCACCTTACTCGTCACAGGAACACAACCCTACTTGAAAGCAGTACTCTTTAGGTATGATCTTAATTACGGTCGAGGTACTTTCCTAGTCGGCTGTTCTAGTTTTGCTACTTTTCATTTAGCTTCGATATAGCTAGTTTATCTTTCCGATTGGAAGATTGAATTAATCGCTACCCATTTTTAGTTTATGTCAGTTCTATGCTTAGAATAGTATCTACATCTTTCACAATTAAATTCTAAAATTGATCTTTAACTTCTTTTTCTGTACCATATTTTACAATGGTTGTGGTAAATAGCAAGACTTGAAAATTATATTAATAAGTTTACTAAGTTCTATAGTAAAATCACCGAATAAAATTACTTGGTAAAAAATCAAGGCCGCATTATGAAATACCATGTAAATTTTAATTGAGTAGAGTGACTAAAATAATCACAATACTCAAAAGAGCTAATGTCTGTCAGGTTATCGTTTATAGAAATTTTGGATCTCAACCTTACTCTTAAGAATACTTAATCTTACACTATTCCAAAACAACAATTCTGTCGTAATTTCACAAGATATACCTACATTTGAAGCTCATAGGAAAAAATGTCGCCAACTAAGCCTCAAAAAAATTATGATTTCTTTGAAGTACTATGTAAACGAGTGCGATTGTAATGCAGGTATATAAAACGTTTCCTTATCTGGCAAATCATCGTGCACAAACAAAAATACATCGTGCAAATCTATTAGTTTTAGTCTAAATTTTGTACCTAGTTGTTACGTCACTACGTAATTTAAGATTTACGGTATAATTATCGTTTGAACGGTTGACTTATGCTTTATTCTTATATTCAAAAGCCAATTCGATTTGTTCACGGTTTGTGAACAAATCGAAATGTAAGTAAGTAGTAAGTAAGTAGTAGTAATCGAAATGTTAGTAAGTAAACGTTCAGCCATTCCTATACAAATATCTATCTACATTTTTCTACTCAAAAATGTGGTTTTAATATTTTTTTTGTTTAAATTTGGATTTGCAATATAATCAACTTTTCCTTACAAAACCAGGTATGATAACATTTTACAAGACGAACGCAGCAACGGCTTTCTGGCAGTGGGTTAATCAGACATTCAACGCTGTAGTCAACTACACAAATAGATCTGGAGACGCACCGTTACCTACCTCGTGAGTATACCAAATTGTTTTCATCTCGAATTTAGCAGCGTATTAATAAATTCCGTAGAAAAATATAATATTGTGTTAATAATTAAATTTTAGCATTAGAACTTATAATAGCGAACCTTTAAATGAATGCCTTCGAAAAAAATAAAAATTATAGCGTAAACTTAGAACAATAATAATAATAACGGCCTGTTTCAACGGTTGTCGCTAACGCTATTTGACAGATGACGGTATCCGACGGATAACATTTTATGATGTTTAATTCCTTTACACCATTAAATTTCACTACATTTATGGCGTATTCCTGTACGCAATTTTGAAACTAAAAGTTTTAGTTTCTCAATTGTAGTAAAACATGTCTTGCCATATAACTTGTGTATGCCATAATAGTTGAAAGTTTTAGTAATTTTATCCATTGAATTCAACAGACAGTTGATAGCGTCGTACTGCGCCGCTTGCGGAGGCGCTCTCACAACCGCTCTCTACCTCAACAGCAAAGTTAAGGTAAGTCAACAAATGCACTGAAAAACTTGAAATATACTGAAGTATGTGAAGTACTGTACTGTGTGGCTACGGTACTAAAGAATATAGCCACCCCCTCTCTTCCTGTGGGTGTCGTAAGAGACGACTAAGGGATAACACAGTTCCACTACCACCTGGGAACTTAAAAAGCCGACCGGTGGCGGGATAATCATCCATCTGCTGGCTTTGAAATACACAGGCCGAAGACGGGCAGCAGCGTCTTCGGTGCGACAAAGCCAGTACTGCGGTCACCAACCCGCCTGCCCAGAGTGGTGACTATGGGCAACACACATGAGTTCACGCTATTTTTGGCGTAAACTTGTGGAGGCCTATGTCCAGCAGTGGACTGTATAGGCTGTAATGATGATGATGATGATGATGATGTGAAGTATATAATGAGTACATAAGGAATTTCAATTAATTAAATAAATATTTCTCAATTATAAAGTTTGAACGATTTTTTTAGGAGTAGAGCAATAGTCATAATGGTTCCAAATATGTAGATATAAGCCATATAAATAGATATCTGTTGAACACAAACACAAACGCCCAGATACGTTTTGTTTGTGCTAGTGAGTTGTGTGTTTTCGGAATCGCGACACAGAAGTAACATCCTATTGGGAGCCTATTAAATAAATTAAAGACAAATTATATGATAATATTATTTTAAATCAATCGTGAAAATTAGTAGTTAGAAATTATTATATTATATATTCTTTATTGCACTTTTAAAAAAATCATAATTACAAGTCATTTTTACAAAGAATGTTGGCAAGGGCGAACTTATCTCTGTAAGAGATCTCTACCAGTCTACCCATGGGGTATTATAATAAAATTAAACAACACAAATCGGATTTAAGTGAAATAATTTTATAAAAACTTAAGTCTGTAGTATAATTGGTCGCATTGTGTCATCTCGTTATATTGCACTACCTTTTAATTACACGCGTATCAGGGGCGAATTTAGGGGCAACAGCCTCGGAGTCTCCGCAAAAGGGGTCCCCACAATAGAGACTTTGGAAAAAATCTTTCAAATTCCGACGATTATAATTACACTAGTAAACAATTTTTCCTTTGACAATTTTTACGCTGTTTTACCTTCATCTAAAGAACGTTGTACAAACATGATTGTATTGGTCTTAAATATAAAAATAACGATTCATCTGTTATTAAAAAACTCGAATGAAAAAAACTTGTTCATTTTATTTGGAAAATAATTAAGGGTGTGTTCCACTCCTTTGTAGTCTCAAGGTCTCCAGACCTCTAAATTCGGTTCAATGATAAACGGTATTATTTTAAGTGTAAATTGTTTCTGATATTTTCACAAACGTAACACTAAGTTCGTGACTCAGACACACCTTCTAATCAACGCCTGTATCCGGAAGTTATGTATTTAGGCTGATTGAGTCTTCTTTTTTATTATTAATTTTTTTTTAGTAATATAAATAAATATCTTTATATACTAGAAAATTATTTTAAAGAAAAGAAATGTTTAATGAGGATGCGGTTGTAAACAAAAAAAATGTTTCTTAATTACAATTTTTTAAAAGTACATATAAAAATACACATTACACACACAATCTTTTTGAAACTATTTATAACTATCAAAACAATTGCTAATTGCTTTATACTATAACTTACATATACTAAAGGAAGATATAAAGTTATTTAAAACATAATAATAATAAATTAAAATATTCGTTCATAAAATTGTCAACAAAATGGTACGAACTAAAATATAAATAACCGAACATTCTTAGAAATCTATTGAAATTAACCAAAGTTAGGCTTTTTATTGAATACCTATAATTTCACCTACCTAAATTTTAGCAATCATTTCCAGTTACATAAACGGTCTAGACTTACTTTTTAACCGACTTCAAAAAAGGAGGAGGTTACTTAATTCCACCGTATATATATTATCTATGTTAGGGGGTAACTTCGACGTTTATGAACCGATTTTGATAATTCTTTTTTTGTTGGAAAGGAGATATCCTAAGTGTGGTACCTGAAAAAAACTAATTTGTTTGTAAATGTTTGCGACCCCTGCACAATGCGCAAGCCATCCCCTACTCGGTCGCCGAACGCTAAAAGTCCGTGACGAGTATATCTGGCTTTGGGAAACCACAAACACGACGCAATAGTATTGACAATATAAAAGGCAAACATTTGTAATAATCATTCTTATAATTGTTATGTAAACGAATTACGCATTCAACGTCATAATTACACAGATGTTAGTTATTTCGAATAATATAAAATATATTTATGCAGACCTTTCGATAACTTGTGTATTGAAAGGAGTCGGATAAATGTAAACATACACGTATACACATGCAAATACTCACACACAATCAACACTAACACTTAGATTCAATTTAAGCTTCAATTTTAACTTTAACTATAGTCTTAGCCATATGCCATACTACCTTGTAGTAGCGAGTCATTCCCAATACAAGTGTCTTTGACAACTTACTGGGAATACTCGGAGACAAATGACAACAAAGATTATAGAAATACCAGATTTTAATTTGTTAACATGACAACGTCTAATAAATCGATGAACGCCGGCTGCATGCACGAAAAATGATGACTCATTGCCCCGTTACCCTCATTGTCCCGTTGCGCTCGTTGTACGCTTGCGCCGCATCTATCTTTCTTCCACTCGATTGGCCTATGCGTCCGAGGAGATAGAGGTTTTGTTATTACATTGTCACGTTAAACTATCATCCGTAAACCAACTTTACATGCAACCCATTTTTTTTAAATCTACACGAGATATTTATAGGTACTAAACTAATAAACTACAACTTTTGGATTAAAAGTTGTGAATACAAATATCTGTAAATATTTATAAATAAAGTAGAGTTTGATGATGAGAAAGAAAAATGAATCATATACTTTATACATCTATTCATTATTTTTAACCGACTTCCGAAAAAGGAGGAGGTTCTCAATTCGACTGTATTTTTTTTTAATGTATGTTACATCAGAACTTTTGACCGTGTGGACCGATTTTGACAAATTTTTTTTTAATCGAAAGGTGGTGTGTGCCAATTGGTCCCATTTAAATTTATTTAAGATCTAACAACTACTTTTCGAGTTATATCTAATAATGCGTTTTTACTTGACGCTTTTTTCGTCGACCTACGTTGTATTATACCGCATAACTTTCTTTTTTTGTTGGAAAGGAGATATCCTAAATTTAGGACCATGATAAGGAAACCAGGATCTGAGGATGGGATCCTAGAGAAATCGAAGGAAACTCTTGAAAATCTGCAATAACTTTTTACTGGGTGTACCGATTTTGATAATTCTTTTTTTGTTGGAAAGAAGATATCCCTAGTTTAGTACCATGATAATGAAACCAGGATCCGATGATGGGATCCCAGAGAAATCGAGGGAACTTCTTGAAAATCCGCAATAACTTTTTACTGGGTGTACCTATTTTAATAATTTTTAATTTAATCGATAGCTGATGTTTGTCATGTGGTTACATAAAAAATTATTGAGATCTGATAACTACTTTTTGAGTAATCTTTAATAACGCGTAGTTACTTGACTATTTTTTCGTCGATCTACGTTGTATTACTCGTCGATGTAATTGAAGTCGGTTTTTTTCGTTTGCGAGCAAACACAATTATTCATTTAAAACATCAAAGTACAAAAAAACTATTGCTTACTTTTGAATTAGCATAATTTAAAAGCCATCACGCGTCATCGTCTTGATAAGATCAGCTAAATTGCAATTCCTCTACAAACACGTTAAATGCTATCTTATCAAAGATACGTGAGCAAGCGACGTCAGAGAGGTGTGTGTATGTCGTGTAAATAATTCTGTACCTATATTGAATTATGTTTATTTAAGTTTTTAAGTTTTTCTAATTTGATATTCTTAGTCATTTGAGTCATTTGAGTTTCCAGTTAGCAAGTCTATTTTCCGCTATTTATATGTTACACCTGAGATTGTGATTCATATTAAAATTTTATTAATGTCGTATTAAAATTAGAAATTAGATGGTCTAATATTCGTAGGCCTTTTTTATCGTCCTGTGGTATCATTTTGTTATTTATGTATCATTTCACTTTTGTAATTTGTAAACTGTGAATGGCCAATAAAAAAGCTTTCTTTCTTTCAATATTAGTGAATTAGTTTAATTAATTATTGTTAAATGTGTATGAAACCAATGTTCAACAATATCTGTAGATTCATTTTTGTTTAGTTACAACATTCTTAATATTTATGGAATGTCCGAAAGAAATGTAGCCATTAGCCAAATCCGCCTATTGTACTAAACAATTTAAAAGTGCTCGACAATGTATTTGTAGTGTACAATAATGTAATAATAAATAAATAAAAGTAAATATGTAATAATATTTTCACTTAAATTGTGTTAAAGGCATATGCCCAGCAGTGGGATGTTAGAGACTGAACCGTAAATGGTGTTTATTTTAATAATTTATAACTTAACTATTATCGAGTAACAAATTATGGCTTTATCTTTCTTGTAAAAGAAAGTGAATTTTTTACCATCAATCATGGAAGATAAGAGATTGCTGTCCTTATTTTAGTGTCAGATAAGTTCGATAATTTTTTATCACATATTCTATCTTATTGCTTTATTTTGATATGTAAAGACATTTATATAAAACTTCATATAAATAACTAGATCATCTTACATCAATTAAATATATCGGTAATTTATTTACCGGGTACCCATCAAGGCTTATAGCTTCAAGGCTTATAGCTTCTTCTGTGTGGAATCCTCAGTCGAAGAATCAGATCGTTAATAATCGTTAGGTCAGGGCCCTAAAGTCGACCACAACTTTATAAATTTAACAGTTTTGTTACAATGATGACGGCCGCTGACCGATGTGTTCAACGAGATCAAGTACAACTGTATAAAATCATAAAAAATCATGTTCGTTCGCCTTATCTGCTCTCGAGATTGTTTTCCCAATGTCCGCGAATTAGTGCTACACGTAAGGAAACATTCTGCGTTGTGCAACCATATTATTTATTTAATAGAAATTTTTATAAGTAAAACAAGTTTTTTCTAGACTGCGATATATTTGATGTTTCTTTAACCAAGTTTAATTGGCATATTAAAAATATTTTATGTAACGGTAATTCTATTTGAAACTATTTATTACTGTCATTTTATATTTAAATTTTAGTCCATAGTCTAAAGTTATTATTGATCGATACAATTGTTATTTAATATTACTAGCTATACCCGTGCAAACAATTCGCACTAAATGAGTATAATAATTATCACTTTACAAAGTTACAAAAAAGTATTTATACGTGAGTTGATTTGAAACTGAACAAAAAATTTTCCGACCGTCAATCATGTTGAGGTTGTTTCAAAATTCAAGCCGTCATATATAATTTTAATAATTAATTAATTTGCAATAACAAAAGCAATAATAAATTTTTGAGTTGTCGATGTTGGTATAGCAAGCAATTATCTATAAAATGGTATATAATTTGAGACAAACATCTTAACCTTTGCGTATTCATATATATGATTCTTTTTAATATTAATCGATAATTTGAATAAGTCTGTAATCTCAATTAAGTTATGCTTGGTTTCAAAAGGCGCATACTTTATTATATGTTAAATAATAATCATTGGAAACCGTTTGATAATGATTTTTAAATATTTGCTATGTATAAAATTCATAAATACAAATAGGTCTCAATCAAAGAGATTTGTAGAGATTATTGAAATTTTACTTATTTGTATGAAATGTAGAGATCTCTTTTAGAGATAAGTTAGTCCTTGCAAACTGCCTATGTAATGAAAACTTGTGATAATATTTAGTGTAATAAAGAACACATGAAAAGGTTACTAAGCTATAACACATATTTTTTTTCTTTTGAAACGAAAAGTTGGTCTAGGGAGCAGCTCATTGTTTTGGGTTTATTATTTATCTACTAACGTAAAGTCTTGAGAGTGCCAATTAAGCAGTCTTCGAATGCTATTAAGAAACTCTGTTTCTTGTATAAATCAGACTCTTACGTATCTTGTATACATACTTCTAAATAGACATAACATGACAATCTCGCAGATTACAATTATCTGAAAAACCAAAATAACCATAAGAATCTTTGGCGTCTGGAATTTTACCCCTGGTAAATATTTTGTGGACATTTTACTTAATAGTCAAATTGTGATAAAGTACCTACCATCCATCAAAATTGCGAAACATTGACATTGATTAATTATTTACTTTTCTATCCCTATTAATTGTTTTTCCATTTCGATAATAGCCGCTTAACAAATTGGGAATTTGTCAACTTGAGGGCGAGTTTTAATCGCCGCAAAGTACGATACGATTCAGCTTGTAATATGCCACTGCTGGACATAGGCCTCTTTCTCCATACAGGAGAAAGGTCAACGATATAATGGTTCTAATAACATCAGGTTTAAAGTTTAATAATAACCGTTCTCGGTCTTGTACTAGATTCGACCTTTTGCATATGGGGTCCACATCAACTCTTACTTATCGACGTACTCTGTTTCCTCGACTAATTTTCCGACCTCCTCTGGTTTGATTGGTTCACTCCACCTGCATAGATTTTTCATCGTCCACCTACTTATTACACCATTGATTCCGAATTTATTTTTATTTATTTATTTAACACCAACACGATAGACACTGACAATTTCGCCTTTTGTAAGCTTTTAAAGAACTTGCCTTGAAATTTAATTATTAATGAAACATTATCCGTGTTGCCGTTACGCGACGAATAATCTTATCACTTAAGTATAGTTAATTCGGACTTAAAAAAAATGTATGCTCAGCGTTCAATGTGTAAGCACTAACATGCGTTGACACTGAGTCAATAAATAAAGAATGTGCTATTATTATTTTAGTTATTAAAGTATTATTCGATTACTACTTTTACCTCCCTATCTACTAAATATGAAGTAATTGGGATTTTTTTAAATGAAATCATGGTAAATATCCAGTTTATGAATAGTTTTAGTAATAGAAGTAACCATTTTAATCTAAAATCTTATAAAAATTGATACATTTATTGCAAAACAGATACCAAAACTAAATAGACAATAGCCGTTACTTCCTTCATTAAATAGTCTTGACACAAAATTGCCAAATTGAAATCAATTTGTCGAGACATTTTGACCTATTCTAAACAATTCAGTGAAATTTCTTTGAAAATGGTTAAAAAAAACCAGGATGAAAATTTTCTTACTCTTCTAATGGGTTTCATCCTGTAATATTTCTTTTTTTTGGTCTCAAAAATTATCGACCGACTTTTTTGTAACGTTAGTTGCTAAACAACGTTTTCCTTACATAATTCTATTTAATATTGCAAATAGTCGACCTTTCAAATCGCAGTCGACAACAAATATTTATCAGTAAACAAAACGCCATGGTTAGTCACTTATCACAGCAATAATAATGACAAGACAAAGATTATTATAATACCTACACAAGTCATGGTGACGTATTATACATCAAAATATATTGTTTCTATTTATACAAACGTCACGGCCACCGCCTTCTTACGTAAAGATTGATAAAATTACTATCATTATTTAAATTAGAAATTATTAAACAAATGATTTTATGCTCTTGGTTTGATTGAAGACTCTCAACGTATAATATAGCAGTTTTTTTAACTAGGTACTTAAGTTTCTAGGGCCGTCCTGACCAAAATGATCTGTCCTAACAAGACGAGGCCTCGTTTTTCAACCACTTATTATAAAGTTGGACAAATACCGTTTTTGTTGAAAAGAGGTTGATGCTTTCGGAATTCACGCCTTAACAAGAGTTCAGGTAGGTTTTCCCGCCACGGTTCCCAAAACGATACCATAAAAAGAGCTCTTGCCACCATCGACGTTCCTGCTCTTATCGAGTCTACTGGAATTAGTCGCGATGATGGCAAGAGACCTGATGGATTGACGTTGGTTCCCTGGGATAGGGTACGGGCACTTTTGTGGGACGCAACCTCCGTTGACACACTTGCTCCGTCTCATGTCAGGGAAACAGCTTTAAAAGCGGGAGCCGCAGCGGAAAAAGCTGAAATGACTAAACGGCACAAATATTGGTCACTAATTCCAAATTACATCTTTGTGCCGTTTGCAGTCGAAACACTTGGATTTTGGAGTAGCAGTGCTAAAAAAAAAAATTAAATGAGATAACTCCTCGCCTTATTGCCTCCACAAGTGACAAGAGGGCTGGTGAATTTTTTGCCCAGAGAATCGGCATAGCGATTCAACGGGGAAATGCTGCCAGTATTCTTGGCACAATTCCATGCGGACATGATTTATCCTAAAACTATCTGTAAATAATCTTAAATTGTGAATTTTAAATATGCATAATGTTTAACAAAATTTTCTCCCAAATAGATATTAAATTATGTTGAGTATTTCCTTGTCTTATCATTTGCTAAATGCTTCGTAGTTCGTGAGTACTCACTAGCCCCCAGTAGGATGACAATCTTATGTGAAGTCCAGAAGTATTACATACAGCACAAATCCCAAATACCTGTATAACCCACATAAAACCATACATTATTATTAATGCGAAAGTTCAGACAGAGTTCTATTTATTTGTTACGCCTTCACGGCAAAACTACAAAAATGGAGTTTGATTAAATTAGTATAAGATAGAGTAAATATTGAAAAAGGACATAGCCATATTATGGTGAAAAATAAAAGGTTTGAAGGGGGTAATTAAATAAAGGGCGTCGCGGCTCCCTATTTATAAATATACATTGTTATTGCTTAGTGAATTGTAACATTTCTGGTGTACAAGCTACAGAAGAAAGTTATAACTAAGCTTTCCAACTATTATAGACAAACATACGCAACCAAAGGTAGGAAACACTAATACGCCTATTCGGCAGACGGTAACAAATCCAAGTACTTGTCAAATCTCTGAAGTTTCGCCCGAAATGTCAGGCGTCACTACACGTAAAAAGTTTAGTAAAACTCAGGTTACTAAAATAAGTAGTGACGATTGCGGACCTGTTACCGAGAGTAGACTACGCGAAATTATTAAGGAGGAGCTCTCAAATTCCATAAATGCGCTAGTAACATCTCAGTTAAAATCAATTAACGAACAAATGACAAATTTTAGCGATTCTCTTTCTTTCATTAATGTGCAATATGAGGAAATAAAAACAATACTGGAAGAAAAAACTGCCATAATAGATCAGTTAAAAAAAGACAACGAGCTCCTTAAATCTTCAGTGAGACATCTTAGCAATAAACTTAACATCGTCGAAATGCATATGAGGGAGAGTAATGTCGAAATAAATGGTATTCCTGAACACAAATCGGAGAATTTAGTGAACACTGTACTTCAACTAGGAAAAGTAGTCAGCCATCAACTTTCTGTTGAGGATGTTCAATGTGTTACTCGAGTTGCTAAACTTAATAAAAATAATGATAAACCACGCTCCGTTGTTGTTAAACTACGCAATGCAAGGCAGCGTGATGAACTTCTTACGGCAGTGGTAAATTTTAACAAGGCCAATGTTAGCGACAAATTAAACTCTTATCATCTAGGTATTGGAGGCACGAAGAACCCTGTCTTTGTATCTGAACATTTAACTCCTGCCAATAAATCTCTCCATGCAGCTGCGCGTTTAAAGGCCAAACAATTAAACTACCGTTTTACTTGGGTTCGCAATGGAAGAATTTATATGAAAAAAGATGAATTCAGTCAAGCTAAATTAATAAAAAATGAAGATTGTCTAAAATTAATAAATTAAGAAACAAATGGTTCACGCAAGTTATAGTGTTTTATTCTATTCTAATGCTTGAAATTTACTATCAAAACGTTAGAGGTCTAAGATCAAAGACAGACGAAGTATTTAAGAATATTTTAATTTCGGATTATAAAGTAATAGCTTTAACAGAAACTTGGCTGAACTCTAATATTTATAGTAAGGAATTATTCGATACTCGTTATGTTGTGTATAGAAAGGATCGGTTATGTTCTCAGACTGGGAAGAAGGATGGAGGAGGGGTACTGATTGCGATAACACGTGAAATATCTTCTTCTCGTATACTTAATTGGGAAGGTGATTTAGAGACATTATGGGTTGTTATAGAGGTAACTATACAAAACGTTGTTAAAAAAATTGCGATCTGTGTAGTATACTTACCTCCACCAGTGAAAATAGAAACTTTGAATAAATTTCTTGAGAGTGTTGATAACGTAATTAATCATGTAGAAGATATAGTTATTTTGGGAGACTTTAATATGAGCTTCATAAATTGGAATTGTAATGAAAATTTTTTATATACTACTCCGTCAAATTATGCTTCTACATTGGGTTATGCTTTGGTTGACTTCTTATCTATTAATAGGTTTCACCAATATAATTGTGTTAAAAATTGTAACGATAAGATTCTAGACCTAGTATTAAGTAATTTATCGAGCATTTCAGTACGCAACTCTAGATATGCTTAGTAAACTAGATCCGTTTCATCCAAATTTGTTAATAGTTATTAGTGATACTCACATGCCCTGTCTTCGGTCGAAATGTTGTTCAAGGTATGACTATTTTAAAGCCGATTATGAATCCATTATTAATGACATAAAAAGCATAGATTGGTTAGAGAAGTTTTGTGCCTGTAATGATGTTAATGCCATGGTTGCAATGTTTTATACTTCTCTGTCTAGTGTTATTGAAAAATTTGTACCGACTCGTAAACCACGTAATGCCAAGTACCCCGTATGGTTTAATAGAAATTTGATTAGATTATTGGTGGAAAAAGATAAAATTCGTGCAAAACTAAATAAGTACAAAAATCCTAGAGATAAATTAGAATTTAAAATACTGCGGAAGCGCTGTCATAAGCTTTTTAATAATTGTTACGCTGAATATATAGACAGGACTCAAACTAATATTCATAAAAAACCTAAAGCTTTCTGGAGTTTTTTCAAAAATAAGAAGGATGCCGAATCGTCTATACCTGCATCAATGACATTGAATAACGTAACAGCTAACTCTGGTTCCGAGATCGCAAATCTCTTTGCCGTTCATTTTTCGTCCGTTTTCACACATAACAATAATGCTTCTCCAACCAGATTTTCTAATCCTAACATCCCATATATAGGTAAAATAAAGTTTAACGAAAAAGAAGTATTAAAAGTAATAAAATCTCTGGATATACAAAAAGGTGCTGGTCCGGATAATCTTCCTCCTCTTTTCATCAAGCGGTGTAGTTCAGCTATTGCTTTTCCACTAACCCTTATTTTTAATCGATCGTTAAGGGAGGGAGTTTTCCCTGAAGAGTGGAAAAAGGCGAGAATTGTTCCCGTACACAAAAAAGGTGATCGCATGGATATACAGAACTATCGTCCAATATCGATTCTCTCGTGCTTTGCAAAGCTATTCGAAAAGATATTATATCCGGTATTATCGAACCATTTTGAACGTTTTCTTACAGGTGCACAGCATGGTTTTAGGAGGGGTCTTTCTGTTCAAACCAATTTATCAGTATTTATCTCTGATTTGTCGCGCGCGATTGATGGTGGACAGGAGGTTGATGCAATTTATACTGACTTCAGCAGTGCTTTTGACAAAGTCGATCATGTTTTGCTGATCCAAAAGCTGGGTCAGTATGGGATTGAGAGTGCTTTATTAAAATGGTTTGAGTCGTATTTAAGCAAGCGGCCCCAAAGTGTTGCTATCAATGGCTTTGAGTCTGGTACATATTTGGCAAATTCCGGTGTACCACAAGGTTCACATTTGGGACCACTCTTATTTCTGGTGTTTATTAACGATATTACGAGTAAAATAAAACATTGCAAAATTTCTTTGTTCGCTGACGATTTAAAAATTTATAAAACAATAAATAATAATGTAGATGCAAGTTTAGTTCAGGAAGATCTTAATGCTATTTCCACATGGTGCTATACCAATAACATGACTCTCAATGTTAACAAATGTTTCTTTATCAAATACACAAGGAAAAAAAAAACCGCTTGTTTCAAGCTACTTAATTGGTAATAAATCACTTCAGGAAGTGGCGGAAATTAGAGATTTGGGAGTCATTATTGATAAGAAATTGACATTTAGATCCCACATTGACAAAGTGGTTACGAAAGCGGCTCGTTTGCTAGGTTTTATTAGACGTAATACCAACGGTTTCTCTTGGTCTACAAAAATTGTTTTGTATAATGCCTTGGTTCGCAGCCTTCTCGAATATGCTAGTGTTGTTTGGAACCCCACCTATATTGTGCACTCACAGCGCGTAGAAAGTATACAACGTACTTTTACGAGGTATCTTGCTTTTTCTGCCAGTGGCATCTCACACAGACAGCCATACAATCAACGATTGGCTTGGTTTGGGATGATGAGCCTTCGGGACAGGCGCGCACTTCTCGAGCTATGCTTTTTATATAAAATTCTGCATCATGATGTACATTGTAGCAGCTTGGCTGAGCGTATATCTCTTTCAGTCCCACGTAGGTACCCAAGAAATAAAATCCATAACATCTTTTATATTCCAAAATCAAAAACTCATATGGGAAATCAGGCGCCCGTGGTTAAACTGTGTTTGAATTATAACAAAATTGCAAAAGATTTACCAGGCATTGACATATTTGGTGATCATTATAATGCATTTAAAAAGAAACTTATTGCTCATTTTCACAAATAATATAGTTTTTTTTTTTTTTCTTTTTTAATATTCTCTTTTGTAAACCTTTTTTATATTCTACTTGTAATCCTTTTTTTAAGTAATTAATAGTTTTATTTTGTGTTATGCAAGCTGAAAAAAAAAATTGAATGTTATGCATGCTAGTTATTGATATATGTATTAAGGACCTTACTGTATACCTAATGTGCTTATTATAACAATGTAAAAATATGTATATTGTTAGTATGCTTAAATAAATAAATAAATAAATAAATATAATTATCATATATTTCCTTTAATTTCCTTTCCCGTGGGAGTGTCAGGAACTCAGGATTAATTAAATTAGTCTATGATATTCTTAATTTGCAAATATTTATAAATTGTATATCTTAAGACACAGGGCATACCTATTGCTAAAGAAGTTTTACTTCAGTCGTGTGGTCTAAGGCACACTCGTTTTTTGTTTTTTTTTTTTATATAACTAGCTTTTGCCCGCGGCTTCGCACGCGCAGGACACCTACCTAAGGAAGTACCTAAGGGTTAAGACTATTTATTTTTATTTAATATTACAATGATGTATTTGAACTTTAAAAACTTGTAATTACTTATTTTTTTATTGGAGTACACTTACGAAGGTTCGCATTGAATAGTCACCCCATAGTGGTGAAACGGGAGTTCAGAGTTTGTATTGGGAAACAATTTAATTAATTTTATATGACGTTTTAGGGCAACTAAAGGTATTTTTAAATAAACGATAATTTATCCTTACAGAACATGAGCCCAATCTACGCTCGCTTGGTGCCCTTCGCAGCTGTTTGCGGTGCCAACTTCATTAATATACCGATGATGAGAAGCGGGTAAATATATATTAATAGCATAAACATGGTTTATATTTATTTAATTAGGACTATCAACAAATGTACAATATTATTATTGGCTTAATACACGATAGACCGATAACAACGACAAAGATTCTTATACTTATTTTTATAAGTACCTAATCAGTGTATGCTAAATTCATAACAAGCACAGTTCATAATTAATTACTAAAATGATAATAATAATACGACTGTACATCGAAAACTTTTGTAGGTACCTTTCGTAATTTTATTGTACCTAACACCAAGATTAAGAATGAAACAAAAAATCAATTTTAAACCATCTTAGATGACACTAAACAAAAAAATAGTTTTTCTTAGGCTAAAACAGTATAATTCAAACGCCTGTAAGATCCGCCAACCCGCAATAGAGCAGCGTGCTGGATTAAGCTCTAATCCTACTCTAACATGGAGAAAGAGGCCAATATCCAGTAGTGGGATGTAACAGGCTGAATTGAGTCAAAAGTTCATCAATTAGGGATTACACAATGTTAAGATTTGCGTTGAATAGATTTTAAACTAATCTATACGATAATATACGGGATATACGCATTTTTTTTAATACAAAGGTGGCAAACAAGCGTAGGTGTGGTCCGCTAGAAGCATCGCAAGGGCATTGCCGACCCTAACCCCTTATCCTACCCCGAAACTCTGACTATTCTACTCACCACAGGAACACAACACTATTTTAAAGGAGTGTTATTTAGCTGTGATCTTCATATATACTAGACTTTCTAATATCTTTTCAGGGAATTATTAAACGGAACCCCAGTGTTCACAGCCGATGGAACTCGAGTGGGGGAGTCTAAACGTGCAGCTAAGTACGGCATTGGCTTGGTTTGCATATCTCGTGTGCTAATGGCGTTGCCCGGAATGAGTAAGTATGGTTTTATGGTATCTTATGGTATTATAATATACTTCTATATCTTATTTTATGGGAACTTTTTAGCTGTTAGCTATGACACTTAAAAACTGATTTCTCATTATCTTTAATGTTGGAATTTTCACAACTTAAGATAAAGTTTTATATTAAGTTCATTTTTATTTTAATACACATGAACCATAGGAACAATCTTAAGTTTGCGAATTCAATTTCAAAAAATATTCGTTTTATAAAATACCTACCCCACAGGTCGAATACATATCTTGCATTCTAACTTCAGTCACTCATAGTAAATGGTGATGATGAATTTGTATTTAGAATCCACTGAGAATTATACGAAAACATTGCAAGTCGGTCATATGAATGAATTTGATGAAATTTATACTCTGTTAAAGATGTTATCTCTATAATATAAAAATGAGTCGCTGAATGTGTTGCTAAGCGCAAAACTCGAGAACGGTTGGACCGATTTCGCTAATTCTTTTTTTAAAATATTCCTTGAAGTACGAGGATGGTTCTTACGGAGAGAAAAATTCGAAAAAAAAAAAATAATAAAATTAAAGAATCGACTGTTAGGCGATACGAAGTTCGCCGGGTCAGCTAGTTTCTTAATAAATACCGTGTCAATTTTTGTAAACCCCTTTTCTCGTATTATCTCTCTATGTCTACAGTAGCTAACATGCGTGCACGCGATACTCTTCTCGTTACGTCAATAGAAGAGATAATCATTAAATTTTAGTGATCTGTGATATTTATCTCTACGGAAGCTAACATGACATCGTAATTTTGTCGAATTTTGTCGTTTTAGGAAGAGAAACTTCTCGTTTTCAATATTATCGACGAGAAAGACGATAAATAAAAAATAAATAAAACCGGGTGCCTATTTTTTGTATACCATGGCGTTTCCCTATTATAATTATATAATTTCGGTATACGAAGAGCGGGAAATGCGAAAAGTCCAGTGAAGTGTGCCATATAATGACACAAAAAACGTATTTGCGCCCTGTTGCTTCTTATTCTAAATAATAATAATCATAATACTTTATTACAGACCAAAGTATAAGTCCATATTGGGTTAGTACAACAAGACAAGACAACATTCAGAATAAAAAACAAAACAAAATTATATTTAAAAAATCAATAAGTAAAAATAAAATTAAATAGAATAAAAGTAAAATCAATAATCAAAAAAAAAAATCAAAAATTCAAAAAATTTTCAAAATTAAAAAAAAAACAATGCGTGATAGAATTACAATTATCTAATGTGCGACAAGATATAAAGCACAACACGAGCATATTGTTTTACATATATAATTAAATTCATTTACTTACGCCGTTTTATTTTCCATATTAGATTTTTTAAATTAGATATACACTTTTTATCTTACCCAAAAGGCCGAGAATGTGTCACTCGTTTGAAATTATACAAACGTTGGCTCATCCCGGTTTGGCACGATTGGTCAATAACCTTGTAAATTCAACTTTACGACATAAGAAATAAGAATGATATTCAGTTGTGATTATGGTTGATAATGTTTCTCTACTCGACAAGGCGAAGTCTTCGGAAGAGAATTTTGTCTCTCGTAGTGCGCATGTTAGGGTAATCGAGAAAATACTCGATGTAGACATTATCTCTCTCTCTCGTCAAGAGATATCTCGTTGTATGCATGCTAGGCCGGCTGGTCTCGATTCTTTAAGATATTTTAGTAAAAACTTTAATAATCAACAAAAGGTAATGTACCACTAGCACACGTGATTTAAACCCATTTCCAAGTTTTTTTCCATGACAAGTCTATCCCGCAATGATTGTGATGCGGAATTGCAAAAATTCAATTGAAATCGTCTATTATTAGCTACTGATCATACCGAATAACATATCAATATTTACATAGGTAATAAAGTTTTATGATTTATTTCTATTTATATTATTATTGTGTTGTTAATGTTAATAAATCCATGTGTGTAAGCAAGTCCAATGTTCTTTAAAGACCATAAATTATTACCATATTTCTCTAGAGCTCTGATAATATTGACAATGAAAGTATACTCGTAAAATTTTTTCCATACCATTTAATCGTCAGAAAATTCGACTACAAATCTGCTATTTTGTCTTTCTCAATTTTATTGCCTATTCTGCGTACAATCATTTTCATTGAACGTGAGCCAAAAATAATACAAAACTTAGATACCATTTAAAATAAAGTTATTATCAAACACTTTATTGACTACATCCAACCTAAACTGATCTATTTTTTTTTTATTGGCCAACTTAGACACTACTGTATCACATTTGATATTTTTAGCAATGATTTAACCTTCCAACTCCCGTGGGTGATATATGACGAGGTTTTAGAGTACAAACCCATAAACACTTTTATGTGCAAAGTATATTGACATTTTCAGATTAATGTCTTAAAATACAGGTTTAATCTGATCATATGTTGGAAAACTTAGCATCATGAGACAAATTTCCAGACAGACATCAAGGTTACAGGGTAATATTGGTTGTTTTTATGGTTTAGAAATCGCGCGTTCAACGAAAAATAAATAGGTACTACTCCACGTGATATCTAATTATAGCCCCTTTCTATCCTTGTGTTCGTGATTATTTTCCGACCGCGTGATTAATGGACGACCCTTTAGTAAATAGCATACATAGGTTTTGATTTGTACGAAATTCCAAAAGATAAGTAATAATTATCGAATCCTCCGTTATATCGCAGCGGTGACGCCACTAATCACGAGCTACGCAACAAAGCGCGGTCTGTTCTGCAAGCGGCCCGCCATGGTGGTGCCCTTCCAGCTGTTCCTGGTGGGGCTGTGCGTGACCTTCGCCACGCCGCTCTGCTGCGCCATCTTCGAGCAGCGCGCCTCGCTCTCCGTCGACAGCCTCGACCCCGACCTCAAGGTGACCTTAACTTCCCGCTACCATCTAGTGTCTCCGACTTGAAGGTGACCTGACCTTCCAGCTATCATCTAGTATCCCTGACCCGATTACTAAATTGATGTTTTATTTTTTTTCTCCAGTGTAATTAAAAATAGACCGGATCAAATACTAATTATTGCCAAAAATTATTACGTGTATACGACAGACAACGTAAAAATAAAAATAAAAATTTACTGTCAATAACAGTCCTTTAAATACTTTTTTAAAATGAATTATTTTACATTTCCAGGAGCGTGTAAAGAAGAACTACCCCAAAGTAAAAGAAGTTTACTTCAACAAGGGTCTATAAATTGTGACCGCAATAGTAAATTTTATAATAAAAAATTTGTAGCAGCAATCGATTCCGTTTTTTAGGTAGGAACGCATTTATTTATTAGAAAAAAAAATGCATTTAAATAACTGGCAACAAAACATTCCTTTATGTGATTTGTATACCTTAGATCTGAATATTATTTGGAGTGCTATATATTTTAAAATATTTATTTTTTATATTGTTAATTTTATATGTTGTTTTTGGTTGTGTCGATGTAAAATAGGAATTATGTTTGTATAACATCATAAGTGAGACAAAGCTCAAAGTCTAATTTAGCAATAAAAGCGAAATTTGATTTCATTATTTATTAGCCAATCGAGAGGTCAATTAAGCTAAGAGAAAGCGACAATAAGCAGCTGTTTTGTTTTGTTTGTTAGACATATAAAATTTATCTGTTATAAATAAATGTACAAAATAAATGTTATTATTTAAAAATGTATTTTACTATCACCCAAATATATGTTTTAAAAATATTTTACATCTTTTGATAGAATTTATTTGTATTT
Source organism: Melitaea cinxia (assembly GCF_905220565.1). NCBI lineage: Eukaryota > Metazoa > Arthropoda > Insecta > Lepidoptera > Nymphalidae > Melitaea > Melitaea cinxia. Next base: position 6,150,504 of record NC_059416.1, read on the forward strand.
GAAATGAAACAATCGTATAAAAGCAATATCATATGTTTAATATAGGTAATGTCAGAACATAATTAGTAAAACTAAATCATCATCATAATTAATATTATAAACTTTATACAATTTCAGAAAGTATGTCTTTATGTCCAATTTCATTTAATTATATTGCAAGATTTATTTCAACAAATACAAAAAATAGTATATACTTCAATTGAAATTATATTCAACTATAGAAAACTTGTACACACCACCTATGAAGTTTTCTTAAAACATATTTTTAACATTCTAGTTAGTCAATTATATATATTTTATTAGTACGAAATCACAATTATCATTTAAGTATATTTTTGAGTGACTTATAATTATTTTATTAGCCTTTTAATATTCTTTAAAAATATTTATAGTATTTTCAAGAATATACAAAAATCAAGCACATTTTATATAACAATATGTACACAATAAATTATTGTACAGCTACACATATACACACGTACAGATATAGGTATTAAGAAAATACTGTAAATATTATAAATACACTGAGTTACTAACATATAAGAGGAGTGGTTGCAAAACGGTATAAGTTAGTTATTGATAAAACTTAAACAGCACATAAATTGCAACCTTAAGTGATTTGTGAACATTTTAAAACACTTATATAAAATAACAAAGGACCTATGCGGTCATTAGCATCCCAAGCGTTGAAGATATTTATTGGAGATCCCTCTGATCGTTATTAAGAGGAAAGGATACCGGCTCTTTCTCCATACAAACGTAGTCGACTGTTTTCTCCTTGGCTAATGACACTAGATGAAATATTTTTTTAACATAAAACAAATAACTGCCATGACCATGCCCTTATGTCTTAGTTTTTTTCATATTCTTATTATCATAGACAGTAGGAGGAAACAAGAAATATTGCCTAATTTTTTATACATTTTCAGACACCCAGTAAAGAAAAATTACGCACTATTTTAATTTTTAGTTACATCAAAAAAAATTCAAAAAAATTGACATGTTTTGGGGAGAAAATAGTCGACTGCGAAATGCTATTTTTGGTCAATTATCTGCTTGAAACGGTCTGATTTGCAGTTGTCCCTTTCTAGTCTCGAGGCGCGGCGTTAGCATACAACGAGACAGGAACAATTATTTAATTAATATTATTATATTAACATTATTAATATATTATTTTAATACCTATTTTTCAAAAGTCTCTCAGGTACCCTTTCTTCTTAATATTACTCAATTTAATACATACTTATATTACGTCTTATCACCTATTAGTCAGACTCATGTCTATAAGTTGAACAATTGTTTCATTCATTTCAAAATTAATTAATAATAAGTACAAATTAAATAATCATTAAAGAAAAGCGAAAATTTACTTGGTTTATTGTATTTGTTTATAGATTAGAATTAAAATTTCAAAGTTATAATTTATTAACAATATCACAAAAACACGGGTGGCCCCTAAGCGAGGCATGACGTCTCATTCTTCTCTCTCCCCTTCTCTCTCTAATACATCTCAGTCGTCATGGAGAGGTCCCAAGAGGTGTAGAGTGCGCGGTTAGCTCACTCGTGGTGAGTTGGCCCCGAGACGCGAAGACGCACGAAGACACCCGCAGAGGCACGCAGAGGCGGGTCCGCTCACTCGTTGTAGGTGATGTAGGCGCTGAGGTAGAAGCGAGCCCCGCTAGTTGGCCTCGAGACGCGAAGACGCACGAAGACGCACGAAGACGCACGAAGACACCCGCAGAGGCACGCAGAGGCGGGTCCGCTCACTCGTTGTAGGTGATGTAGGCGCTGAGGTAGAAGCGAGCCCCGCTAGTTGGCCTCGAGACGCGAAGACGCACGAAGACGCACGAAGACACCCGCAGAGGCACGCAGAGGCGGGTCCGCTCACTCGTTGTAGGTGATGTAGGCGCTGAGGTAGAAGCGAGCCCCGCTAGTTGGCCTCGAGACGCGAAGACGCACGAAGACGCACGAAGACGCACGAAGACACCCGCAGAGGCACGCAGAGGCGGGTCCGCTCACTCGTTGTAGGTGATGTAGGCGCTGAGGTAGTTGCGCGCGGGCGGGCGCGGCTCGGGCGCGCGCGCGCGCGGGCGGCGGTTCTTGCGGTCCCAGGGCGCGTAGGGGATCTTCAGGTGCACCGTCTGGATGTGCAGCTTCACGGCGCTGCTCTGCGTGAAGCGCCGGCTGCAGTGCTGGCACTGGTAGCGCTTCTCGCCCGTGTGCACCTGCGCCGAGGCCTTCGTGTACTATTGCTAGGTCTACGTTCTACTGTATGACTCATTTATAACGATGATATGGGCTTACTCTTGACCTCAGTCTAGCTCTAGAGCACAGACGGGGTTGTGACGGGGGGTGAACATGTTCGGGTTGTATGAACTCGGAAATACAGACGCCGTGCGCATTAAAAAAGATGATTCGAAGCGCTTTGTACGTATGAAAGGTAGAAACTTATTAAAATATCACGATTCAGCCTGTAGCATCACGCTGCCGGGCATGGGCCTCTTTCTCCACGTGGGAGAAGGATTGGAGCTTAATCTACCACGCTGATCCAATACGGGTTAACGAATATATTCCCTACTGTGAGTAACGATAGCTATAAAGTGTACATGATAACAACTGACACCGACGGCTTAACGTACTCTCCGAGACACGATGGGGAGACCAAACAAGGACTGCATTGTCATTAGTGATGTACGGGGATCGAACCCACAATTGCCAGCGCAACAGCCACAAATCAATGCTGTGACCGTTGCGCGTCTAATAAGTAAGTCTCGTAAGTCACTAATACATTGTACATTAAATAATTTAAAATTTTCTAACAAAACACATGAGCTGCCTCCTTCTTAACTACCCGTTGTGATGAGTTCAAATATATATATATATATATATATATATATATATATATATATATATACTTATCTATTTAAGAGCCATTTCACAAAAATCGGTAACTATCCGCGAAATTGTAATATTTTGACGTAGTTAATCTCAGTACTGAGTGCAATAATGTAATTTATATTTTTGAAATATAATAGAGCAACCTTTGTTGTAGTAAGATAATGAATCAGAATTTTGATTTATATTGTGTGTACAAAATTATTAACCTTTTCATCAGTCGCCTCTCTGGGTAAACGGTCGAAACGTATACTTTGAAGTCCTATTTTTAAATAACCTCTACCTTAAAACTGTATTTAAAAAATATGGTAATATCTGAAATATGTTTTTGTTGATACATAATGCAGATTTTTTTCCATTTGTATCTCCATTAATCCGTAGTAAAATTTTAAACTTACAAATATTTTCCAAATAAGTATAATTTTAAAAGCGATATTTTTCTTAAAAAACAATGAAATTTTCAGGAACTACCTATACTAAACTAAACTTACATCATTTAGGAACATAAAAAAAATATTTTTAATTATGTTTAATACCTTTTGTATTGAAAATAAAAAGATAGTATATAATACCACGCATCAAACCCAGTAAATCAGTCGAGCGCTAGCGCTCTTAAAGGTAAGATCCACGCCAAATTCTGCGCAGCCGTCTCTTTCGCTCAACGCGCCAAGCAACTGTTGTTATAGTGTGATAAACCGCCTTTGATACTTTCAAAAAAATAAAAAATATGCGAAAATTACTTTAAAATAATATCATGATATAACATATTTATTAACATATATATATTAATTATAACAAGAGAAACGGATTTAAATGCCTATTTGTACTGATAATGTAAGAATAAAAATTATATTATACATTTGTTTACAGAAATTATCATTATATTACGCTACAGCCTGTAATAATAATAATAATAATACTTTATTTCAGACTAGATTTTAAGTCCATAATATCCCACTACTGGGCATAGGCCTCTTTCCCCATGTAGGAGAAGGATCAGAGCTTAATCCACCAAGCTGCTCCAATGCGGGTTGGCGGGTGCCTCGGAGAGCACGTTAAGCCGTCGGTCCCGGTTGTTATCATGTACACCTGATAGGGATCGTTACTCGTAGTAGGGAATATATCTTAACCCTTAAAACCACAGAATTATTACCGTTTGTCATTAAGTCCGCAAATTTTGATTTTTTTTTAATAAAAAAAATATCGTTTCCTTAAACTAATAATTGTCAAAAGGGATGATTTTTTTTACAGTAAATACTCTAAACATTACGTAAAGTGGAGAATCTTTTGTGATAAAATATAATCGAAATATAACATAATGGAAAGTAATCACTTGATTCACTTCAGCCTATCGCAGTCCACTGCTGGACATAGGCCTCCCCAAGTTCGCGCCACACATCCCGGTCTTCCGCAATCCTCATCCAGCCTACACCGGCAATCAAAGTAACCGACATAGCCTACAGAATTAGCAAGTTTAAGTGGCAGTGGGCTGGTCATCTGTGTCGCAGGACCGATGGCCGTTGGAGTAAACGGGTCCTAGAGTGGAGACCGCGTCTTGGCAAACGCAGTGTGGGACGTCCTCCGGCCCGTTGGACCGACGATCACTTGATTAACAACAACATATACAAAGACTAGGCCGCTCTGTCCCTAACAGACAGAGGAATATCGATAGGTATGGACACTTAAACCGTCTGCTTAGGAGTAAAATAATTAAGAAGTAAACGTAGATACGTGTACATGTACGTGAGAGTACACGTCCGATTGCCTGTACGTGTACGTGAGTATAGGCACGGGGTGTGTGCGTGTGTACATGCGTATACATGTAAATATATGTGTGCATGTGCGTGTGCATGAACATGTGCATATGCACAGAGACGTAGCGGGGTAGGGCATGGGCATCATGCCCCGGGCGCTACTCACATAGGGGCGCCAAATGGTCCGAAAAACAAAAAAATTGTTGAATAATTTTTATTTTTATTATATTTGATTTCTGGAAAATATATTTCAAATTTAGTGCGAGTGTAATATAATAAATGTTAATTCGTAAATAAAAAGGAACACTAATATAATAAATACAAACAGAAATGGCGCGTATTTTCTACTAGCAGGGCTGACGCATCAAATTAGGGAGAAGATTTGTTTTCTTTATTTATTTATTGATTTGCGAGTATATTTTACATATACTATTACATGGTTTGCGAATGGGGGGAGGGCGCTAAAAAGGTACTATGCCCCAGGCGCAAGTTAAGCGCAGTATGCTACTGCCTATGCATGTGCGTGTACATACTAAAATACTCACGACAAGATGCCGGTCGCGGTTGCTCGGCATACTAAACCGTCGCTCGCAGTGCGGACACGCGTAAGGTTTTTCACGCGTATGCGTACGCATATGCACTGTCAGGTTCGCGTATTGCTGCAAGAGAAACAAACAAGCAGACTTTTATAATTCTTACATACGTTCGATAGTGATGAAGCACGTGGCGAATGCCACACTATTTAGAAAGTATCAAAAATACGCCTTTTTTTATAAATATATAGACTAGCGCTTGACTGCGATCTCACCTGATGGTAAGTGAAGATGCAGCCTAAAAGTGCGCGCATGCCTAGAAGATGCCTATTCACTCTTGATTTAAAGATACCCAAGCCAAGATACCCAATTTTTTTATGTCTTCCTGTTTGATAGCTTTATTAAAATAGAGGACAAATGTGGGCCAACCACAAGACGTAACAGTAAGACGCAGTGTATAATAGTATACACACGAACCCGTGTAGTGTGTCCGCAGATGTCGCACATGTACCGCTTGAGGTAGGGCGCGCCGGGGTGCTCCGCGTCGTAGTGTCTTCGCGTCTCCAAGTCGTTGGGTAGGTATTCATTGCACTGTAGACCATAATTCATAATTTAAAGATTATCGTTTTAAACTTACAAATCATCATTACAGCCTATACAGTCCACTGCTGGACATAGGCCTCCACAAGTTCGCGCCGAAAATAACGTGAACTCATGTGTGTTGCCCATAGTCACCACGCTGGGCAGGCGGGTTGGTGACCGCAGGGCTGGCGATGTTGCACCGAAGACGCTGCTGCCCGTCTTCGGCCTTGTGTATATCAAAGCCAGCAGTTCGATGGTTATCCCGCCACCGATCGGCTTTTTAAGTTCTAAGGTGGTAGCTGAACTGTGTTATCCCTTAGTCGCCTCTTACGACACCCACGGGAAGAGAGGGAGAGGGGGTGGCTTTATTCTTTAGTACCGTAGCCACACAGTATAAATATTTGTGTTTAATACAAGACAAACCAATGATTTAATATCTTTCTTTTATAACGTACACACATGATTACACACAACACAACTTAACGCTTGTATTATATATTTATATAGCTTTTCATGTATCTGACGTTTAAATAACAGATAATCTAACGTACTAATATTTTATTACGTTTTGTATAGGAAGGAATTGTGACAAGTACCGTCGTCCAAGAAAGCGGTGTACCACCCTAAGGTTGAATGCCGCTTGCAGATCCATAGGTGATAAAGATTAGTTTCGCTTGCAGATCGATCTGACAACTTCTATTGCCGTCTTTATCTGATTATTGATAACTATATTATTTATACGTAATAGAGTTTAAAATGTCATGTATAATAATGACGTATGAATACTTATCAATTAGGTTTACGTCATTATTATCTGTCTCTTTCAGTAATATCTTTTAATAACGAACCTTGTTGTAATTTTCGATGACCAGGAAACTAACTTAAAACTGGTACACCACTTTCTTAGCCTTCACAACTGAAAGCCATTAAGCCCAAGAATAATAATAATAACCACTTTCTTGACCGACCGTACAATTAACCGACATATATTTATATATATCGTAAGCAAGTAAGTCAATATCCGTTCCCATGTGTTCGGAAACACATACTAAATATTGATGTGTAACATGGCTACAAATATATTTATAAAAAAAATAATAATAATAATTGACAGATAAAGAACATACTCCCTACCTAGACTCACTATAAACCGCGACAACGAGCTAATCATACATTTGAACTAAACTGAAACGAAATTGTTTACGAGATAGTGTTGAATAAAACTTACGATTTCGCATTTAGAAGACGTAGGTGTCCCAGTATTAACAATACCGCTGTTCGTCAGCCGCGGGCGGCCTCTACGACTCTTTGTCTGATCCGACGGCTTTATAGATCTGCAACATTAAAATAATAATTGAAATATATATTTCCTGGGGAGATTGGGGATTGGGTCGGCAACGCGCTTGCGATGCTTCTGGTGTTGCAGGCGTCTATAAGCTACGGTAATTGCCGAACTAGTGTTATAAAATATATATATATATATATATAACTGAATGCTGTGTGAATATGAATATGCTGTGTGAATAGTGTTATATAAAAAATATATATATATATATATATATATAACTGAATGCTGTGCACGTGTGTATATGGGCGGGCGGACTCACAGGTGGGTGTCGGCGTGCTTGTTGGAGGCGCCGAAGTGCGTGGCGAAGGCGGCGTCGTCGCGGAACTGGATGCCGCACTCCGCGCAGTACAGCGGGTGCGCGGGGTCCGCCACCGCCGGGCCCTGCTCCACCTCCTGCCGACCGTCAGCACGTCAACACTCACCGCCCTCCGCTAGGACTTCACTCCTGTGTAACTCGCTTCAGCCTGTAATATCCCACTACTGGGCATAGGCCTTTTTCCCCATGTAGGAGAAGGATCAGAGCAGGATCAGAGCTTAATCTATCACGCTGCTCCAATGCGGGTTGGCGGATATATTCCCTACTATGAGTAACGATCGCTATCAGGCGTACATGATAAGAACCGGGACCAACGGCTTAACGTGCTCTCCGAGGCACGGTGGGGAGACCCACAAGGACTGTACAAACACCCAGACCACGGCAAACACCTGTATTGCCAATACAAATGTTTGTCATGTACGGGGATCGAACCCGCAACCGCCAGCGCAACAGGTACAATCCACGGCTGTGACCTCTGTGCCAACGCGGCGTCACCTGCGTAGCGGCGGCGCCTGTGTAGCTCACAAACACAATAAACGAGCATAAACGCTCAGACCACGGCAAACGTCGGTATGGCCGGTACAAATGCGTGCCGTGTGCGGATATCAAACCCGCAACCGCCAGCGCAACAGTAACCAGCCAGTACTTTAACCTTTGCGCTACTTAACTTTTTGCGAATCTGGTTAGTTGAGGGTTTTAACTGCTTCAAAGACTTGAGGCCCCTGCATACGTACGGGTCGGCGTTAGAACGTGGACGGGGTGGGGGACGGAAAGTAATTAGTGTGACAGTGGCGGTAACTCAGTAACAGTAGGTGAGCACGTGCTTCCCTACTTTAGCTCTGCAGAGCGCCTACACACGCAACGGAGGCCGTGACATTTCTCTGTCGTTTATATTTTCTATGAAACGATATTTACAAAACTTCACGTCCCGTTCCATCCGGACAAATAAGACGTTACGTATGCAATGGCCTTTAAAGAAGGACTCGTAACCGACGATGAGACAATACATCGCCGAGAATACTTTTTAGTTAAAGACTATAGTCTACATTTAGTCTACGTGGCGCCCTCTTCGTTTCCTGTACCGAAAAAGGCAAAATTAGTAGAATGTGGAAACAAAGTAATAACTTTATATTAATTTTATTTACAAAAACAAGAGTTAATATTTTCTTCTCCTACTTTCCTATATCTTAAAAGGATTTGGGTTACATACTGTGTCAGTCGAATCTACCGTGTTATAATGCGAAAACAAATACAACACTAACCTCCTTGCTATGCGCTAGTTTCTTATGACAATACAAGCCAGTGACGCTGACAAAGCTCCGTCCGCACAAATTGCAAATATTCATAGATGGGTGCTTTATACGTATGTGGGTCAGTCTTGTGGATGCTTTGCTGAAAAGAAAATTACTTTTTCTTAAATATTTTCTTTTCTTTTTTGTGAAATACTAAAGCATTATTTTTACATAGTACTCTCATACAAGAACACTACAATTTTTCATCAAGCTGATAAAACTTATAACAAAGCGAAGTTCGACTAGTAATTAAAAATAATTGTTTTACTTACGAAAATTCTTTTTTACAATGAGGACAAGTGTATGTAACATTTTTATGCCATTGATAGTGCAGTTTAGCTTGACCTCTGTAACAACAGTTACAATACAATAATATAACCAGGGTTCCCAGAGTGGTAGATTTGCACCCCTTGGGGTCTAAATCGGTTCTTCAATAATATGAGATTAATGTGTGGCGGCATATATCTCGCGACATACAAACTAGAGAAGAACTGACGTATCCTACATCGCGATATCAAAGTTATCAGAGCGATTGAATATATAAAGAACCCGACAAAAACCGGTGGGGCGGTAGCCCGCCAGACGCAATATCCATCTGGTCGGAGGATCCTCTCTTTTCAATGGTGGATGAGGCACTTCACATTCCGTTCCTCACGCTCCGAAAATGTTTAAACCACACAACTGAAGTAAAACTTTCTATTTTCACCAACTTATACTCCCCAAGTCAACCATGTGTAAAGAATCTTTACTTGAGACGTTAACAAAAAGAATGGTTACATCTCCTATATCTAAGATACAGTGCAGGCCTATTGCTAAAGAAGTTTTACTTCAGTTGTGAAGTTTTGAAATGGAGTCTTTTCCCAAAAAGTTTGGGATTGCAGTGGTTCAAAACCATTCGTAAACTTTTAATTACCTGCTAAAGCAAACGTAGCTGCACATTTGACACGAATATTTGAACAAGTGACTCATATTCATATGTTTATACATTTTTCTAGTGTCCGGGCAATATATTTTGCAAGTATCACATTGGAGATTTCCAGAAATGGCCTGAAATCAAAACAAAAAAAAAATTACTATCTTTTATTTTACATCTGGTCAAAAAAATATATATTAATAATAATAATTAAAATTAATAATAACCTTTTTTTCTGTATTCTAACATAGATATAAGTTAAAAGCTTTTTAATAAAAAAAAAATATTTTTAATAATACTTCAGGGGTCACCGGAGAGGTGAGTGTTTTAAGCAAATAATAATATTAGTAACTAGCGGACCCAGCAGACGTTGTCCTGCCCAGAAAACAGCTACCAAATTTGATAGCTTACATACCGATAGCAGCGCCACCTACGGGTCCTATTGAGATAAAAACTACCATATCTTGCAAGTTAGACCAAATTACAGATGTTTAAAAAATTTGATAAAAATTGGTTCTATAGTTTCGGAGTTACATACATTTAAAATTTTCATTGTTAACGCCCAACCCCGTAATCCTTATTGGGCATGAGTTATCCTAAAATCCGCTCATCGATAATTTCTACATCACATATAGGAGATTCGTACCAAATTTGGAGTCGATAGCTTAAACACGGGATTTTTCCATTGTTCCATAAGTAATGTGAAATAGTTTGTTAATACCATTTTTACTGTATGTAAATTAAATTAAAATGCGGTCTACGAATAAGACCAATATAATCATTAATAACTTATGTAAAATGCGGCCTAATATATTATTTAACATGAACTTTTATTGAATAGCAATAAAGTTCAAATTGACTCTACATTTTAGTTAGAAAACGTTTGTATGGGATAAAGAAAAGGGCTGTTTTTAGGGTTTTCATGGAAATTATACGAATTTTTCTCGCCGTAAAAACCATCCTTGGGCTTCAACGAACATTTGAAAAATAGAAATGGTAAAATTGGTCCAGGCGTTGTTGAGTTATACGCTTACAACACACATTTTACGATTCATTTTTATATACAAGAAGATATGGGAGTTATTACATTGATTTGTTATACACTTTTTTGAGACCAAAAGGTGTTCAAATTTTAAACCCCTATTGCAAAAAATATAAATAAGACATTAGTAGCCTATATATATATGGACATTCCCATTTTTTTAAATTTGTTTACACTTCTAAGTACCTAATTAATAAAGTTGCTTTCATAATACAATACAGAAGATTACACATATTAGATTATATTAATATCTTACAGGATCATGTTTCTTCATGTGCTTTTCATATGTTGCCGATTCTCTGAAACCCTTAAAACAAAATTCACACTTGTATGGTGAATCTATATAATTTTTCGTCTTTTGTCTATCTTTAACCAAAGCATACTGTTCTTCTTGACTTATCGGAGAGTAAATTGGAAAATCTTGAGGTAGCTTTTTCGTATTTGTGATAGGACGTATAAACAGTTTGTTCTTTTTACTATCCTTAGTAACCCCTGAAGGGTGAGTCTCACACCAACTAGTATCTTTTTTTGAACCTTTTTGAAGATGACTCCAAATAAAATGCTGTTTGGCTGATGTCCTGAAATACATGACATTTATTTTATGGTGTTAACAAAAAAATTTACAAGAAGTTAAAATATATGTATAATGTACCTGTCAAAACTAACTTCAGGACACTTTTTACATAAATACTTGTACATATGCTTCTCAGTCATGTGTGTTTTTAGAAGAAATTCTGTTCTATAATAATAACTGCACAATTCACAGAAAAATGTTCCACTTGTATGCTGAAAGTAAAACATAATATGGTGAAACTTTTTATTCCTTAATATAAAAATGTACACTATTAATATGCAATAAATTAGCATTATTCTTAGACTTAGATAAACTACTAAAGCCTGAACATATTTTAAATAAAACTTCTACAATCAACGTTTTTGGTTTACCGTAGAGTAAAATTTTATTAAAAGTTGAATTTTTACTACAAAAGATATAACTATTTAACTTATTATTTACCATGTCATGCATTCTCATATGAGCAGCCAGTCGATTTTCATTATAATACGCCTTCCTACATACTTCACACTGATATTTGCCATGAGCAAACATTTTGTAGACATCTACGACAGCTTTAGCCTCTTTCATTGATATTGGTACCATAGTTGCATACTCCTCTTCCAAGTTCATTCCATCTACGTCAATTTGTTTATCTACTACTGGCTGTACATGATTTTCATATACATTCTCGTCGCCATCACAATCGTCAAAATTATCAAAGAAACTATCGTCATGTTTTACTGATTCTATAACTATGTTTTCTGGTTCAAGTATTTTTTCATAACTCTGTATACAATTTCCTTCCTCTTTTACACCATTTTCATCAATTTCCATTGTTGTTTTAGACGTTTCTAAAGGTATTAAAAAACCATAATCGTCAGACATTGTCGTATACTGTACGACAGGTATTTTTTCTTGGTTTTTTATACCTACTCTATTATCTTTAACCCATTTAAACTTAACACTTTCATAGCTTGTTCTAACGTGATCTGGAGCGAGATATGACAGAGCTGGTTTTATATTTAACACATTACAATTTAATTCCTCAATTATACATGTGGTTATCTGAAATTTTATTAAAAATCTTTAATCTTGTGTTGTACATACTTTTATTAAAAATTTTAGTTTTTTTAGGATCTAAAAAATAAATGTAAAATAACTAAAATAATATTTTTCTTGAAGTCATATACATTTCACGAAGAAACACAAGTTTCAAATGTTTGTAATGATATATACAAATAAATACTTGCATATTTAAGATAATCGAAAATTATAAATCAAATACCTCTTGGTTTTTGTGTAATATTTCTTGTAGTGCATAATATGTTCTTTGGCATTTATCACGAAACTTTTTGAAGTTTCTAACATACGCAACGCACTGATAACACAAGTATTCTGGTAGACCATTACGACTATGAGTCTGTAAAAAATTGTAATAAATCCTATAGTTAATTCTTACAATGTGTATTTATTTTATATTACTATTATTATATTCGACTAAGGATATTTCACGAAAAGATAAACATCAAGCTTTTAAGCTTATATTAATTAAGACAATACATGTTAAGCCTTAATTAATATGATAAGTATTAAAAAAAAAAAAAAAACATTAATAAATAGTCATATTTTTATTTATTAAACTAAGCTTACCTTTAAGCCTGATGCTAAATTGTATTCGTTTCTTAATTGGTCTATATTCATACTGAAAATTTTCACATCACTTTTCAAACACACAATACAGGCCTTTAAGTCGAACATTTCGACAATTTTATTTCAATATTTACATATAATAATAACAAATAAAATATAAGAAAATAACCACTAAACAAAAATCAACGCGTTGAAGTTTACTATTTATACAATAGACAATAGTAAGTAAAGTAGTAACAGATAATGTTAAACATAGACATAGACTACATAAATATGTCATAATTATGGTGACCAACCCATGCCTCACATCATAGTGTATACAATACATAATATTAATAATGAAATAAATGAATACATTATTAAACTCTCATTGATATTAATGCAAGTAAAACATCAACATTAATAGTATTGTACAATGCAATAAACTACATATTGAGAAAATAAAAAAATAATGATTAGGTACTACAAAATAAATTAATAACTTAATATGATCTTACTAGCAACTTAGCTAACTGTATTGGAATTTCAAGCTTTAAACTTCTGATTGTCACTTTTGACTGCTAAATTTGATTTTAATATTTGGAGTCGGTATTGTAGTGAAATTTAGTAAAAATGATAACTTGGGGATTATTTTTATTAATAAGGTGAATTTAAATACAAGTTGAATTAAATTGTCGGTATGTTTGCCTTAAAAGCTTGCACTGTGTGCTTGAAAACTGACGTGAAAGTGTTCAATATGAACACAGGACAACTAAGACATGAATATAATTTAGTGTCGAGCTTAATGGTATGTATTTTTTATCGCTATTTAAAACATATGTTTATTATTAAATGGTATGAAAAATCTGTAATTTAATAATAAACATGTACACACGGTTTATTTACTATTTTTAAAAAGTATTTTAATGTTTTATATTAATTTATGTCGAAATATACTGTCTTCATTGTTTGTTTACGTTTAATGTATAGTGATACATATAAATGCGATTAGTCTGCAAATATTTTTACATATTTATTACAGACTCACAGTCAAAATGGTTTACCTGAGTACTTATGTTATCAATGTGTGGCATATGTGAAAAATTTCATAAGATTCCGTGACAAATGCCAACGTACATATTATGCGCTACGAGAAATTCTAGAAAGAGATAAAAAGGTAACATCCTGCTTCAATTGATAACATTTTATTTTATTAATAATTTTCTTAGAAGTTAGGGAAAAAAATATCAATTATGTTCAATAAACTATGTATGTAACAATGTAAACGTGAAATTTGTATTCATATTATGAATATTTCATCGACAAATCCTGTTGTAATGAGATACATCAATCTATTGATGCATTTTCAATAAATCCACAAAAATGTAACAAATAGTTCTCCAAGCACTAATGAACAGATGAAGGAAGGTGACGTTAGAGAGGAGACTAAGGCGAGAGAAGCAAGTGCATTTGTACACCGCTACCGCCACTTCTTATTTCATTAAAAATTAACACAAATGCCAGCTGTCTAATCTACTCTAAATTATATACCAGTTGTTAAAGTTACATACAGTCCGCTCTTATTTATTTAACATCCTTATCACAGTAGTGTGCAGTCATAAATTTCAGCCTTATACTTACTTGCATTTTAATGAAATGTATTTTTCTCCTTCTGTATGTACAATAAAGTGTTCATACATTTCAGATAACCCAGTCTATCATCGAAGAACTAGATTCAAATGTGTTAAATATAGAACCCACCTTGTCTTACCTAGCTGCAGATCACACTAAAACTAAATATGAAAATGTTAAACACAAAAATTCAAAACATAATTTTGTAGATGTAAAACAACAGGAAAATATAACTACAGTTCACTATGACACTACTTCTGATGATCTGATATATGAAGTGCCCAAGAAAAAACCTAAACTTTGGGTGGACATAGAAGAAAATATTAAACAAGAAGAAGATCCTATAGTCAAAGATTTCGAAACATTCAATGCAGAAGGTGCTGATCTTGATTCTAAGGAAAATGAAGACAGTTACTTTGACACCAACTTTGATGACTTTGATGAACCACAAAATGAGATTGACAATAGTGATAAGATTGATATGCAAATTGACACAAGTGGTATGAATTTAGAAGAGGATTATGCTACAATATTACCGATATCTATGAAAGAGGCTAGAGCTGTCGTGGATGTTTATAAGCTACTCGCACAAGGCAAGTTTTCATGCAAAGTGTGTGGAAAAACCTATAACAGTGAATGTCGACTGAAAGCACATATGAGAATGCATGAAATGGTAAAAAATACTCATATTCCATTGACATTGTAGAAGTTTTATTGTATTAATCTGTATAAATTTATTTTCAGAGTATTAATGGTACCTTCTTCTGTACTCTGTGCAAATATTATTATAGATCAGAGCTTTTATTAAAAAGTCACATGACAGAGAAACATTTATACAAGTACTTGTGTAAGAAGTGTCCTGAAGTGAATTTTGACAGGTAAATCAATTTTAAATACGATTCGAATAGAACTATAGAGGTAGAGAAGCTAATAGCTAAAGCTAGCATAAGATGTACAGCTAAAACTGAAATAAAAATTTGTCTTGGATCTCAATTTTAGCCGAAACCAACAACTATTTGAAATTAATAAAATTGCTAAATATTGTGTGTATGCTGGAATAGTGTCATGTGAAGTTTATATAAAAAAATAAAAGATTTCTGAATAAATTACTTTAATTTTAAGAAATTAATTAATGATTGATCAATAAATAAACCACTAAAAGAGTAAAACAAATATTTTTGTTCTTTTATGTTGTATTTCATATTATTTATTTATATTTTCAGACATTCAGCTAAAAGACATTATTACTGGGGTCATTTCCAAGAAATTTCCAAAAAGGGATCCAGCTGGTCACGTACAAGTAAAGAAGCAAAGGGTAGTAGAAAGAATAAGTCTGCTATACGTAGGCTAGGAACTAAAGCAGAAGTACCACACGACTTTCCCATACAAACTGCTATAAGTCAAGATGAACAATATGCTTTAGTGCGAGATAGACAAAAAACCAAAAACTATATTGATTCACCGTTCAAATGTGAATATTGCTTTAAAGGCTTTAGAGTTGCAACGACATTTGAGACACATTTAAAAAAACATGACCCTGTAAGTATTGCTCATATTTTAATCGACTTCCAAAAAAGGAGGAAGTTCTCAATTCCATTGTATTTTTTCTTTACGTATGCTACCTCAGAATTTTTACTCGGTGGACCGATTTCGATGATGTGTCCCATTTAAATTTAATCGAAGTTTGAGAAGTACTTTTCGAGTTCAAGTCGAAAATTCATTAAATTCAAAAAGTTAGTATTGATCATCTTTACTTACGATGTATATGAAAAGAATGAGAAAGCTTGTACTTCTTTGGTTTATTCATTCATGATTATCTAAAGACAAATATTTATTCCAGGCATTATCAGGCAAATTGCAATGTGATGCGTGTAAAATATGCTATCCAAGCACTGGAAAGATGTACAAACACATGACTAGATGTCATATCTTCAAATATTCATGTCAGATGTGCGGCTATACGTGCTTTAACAGGTAATAATAATAATAAACGCCTCACACTCAACTTCCTCCACTATAATTTATTCCTGTGTCGGGAAACAATACACGCCCAGAACGCCCAGACCACGGAAAACATTTATATTGCCTATACAAATGTATGCCATGTGTGGAAATTGAACCACAACCATCAGCGCAACAGTCACAACCTAGTACTGTAACCGTTGCGCTAATGCGTTGTCTAAAGGTGTGTCTCAATTTATATAAAGTTTACATGAGGTAGGGCACAGCGGAAATATCTTGTTTTAAATCTGGAGCAGTTTGACTGAGAAAGTACCTCAACCTTACAAAAGATCACAGACAATACTGTTCTCAGGTATAGTTGTTTCCCTGTGATGCTTCTTGTGTTGTAGGCTATAGTAACTGCTTATAATAAGTTGAGTAGTATGTTAATTTGTTATCATAGTGGTGAAATTAAATCTATAAATTTTTAATTCTTAAATTATTGCGCTAAAATAAAAAATGTACAAATGGATATAAATTTTGGTGCATATTTGATGTGGTGAGCAGTGACGTAGCTAGGTAACCAAAGGCCCTGGGGCAAAATATAAACGAGGGCCCCAACTTAACTATTTAAAATCGTTTATTCCGTATTCGTCGTAGTCCGAATTCGACATACTCCAGAATTGTCGTAATACAGTCGACTCCGTAATAAACTTTAAAACCAAATACAAATTGTAACTTATTAACCGACTTCAAAAAAAGAGGAGGTTACTCAATTCGACCGTATATACATTACATTAGTTGATTATTTAAAATTGGAATCGGAAAATTATACAGTGTGTTGCTCTGAAAAAACAAAGATTTTTATTATACAATTTTTCTTTATAAATACATTATGATACAAAATTAATTATATAAACCCTTAACCTACCTGAAAAAACAAAGAAACGACATTTAAAGCTATTTACTAATTCCTATACATAAAATTAAAATTAAATATTTATTTTATAATGTGACCATAATGTAGTGTCAAAAATATCTTTATAAAACAATACATATTACTACTGCTATAAAAAAGGTACTATACAAATATACAAACTCAAAGGAATATATTCCTTTACATATATATATTTTTTTATGTATGTTCGGGGATAACTCCGTCGTTTATGAACCGATTTTGATAATTCTTTTTTTGTTGGAAAGAAGATATCCCTAGTTTGGTACCATGATAAGGAAACCAGGATCAGATGATGGGATCCCAGAGAAATCGAGGGAAACTCGAAAATCCGCATAACTTTTTACTGGGTGTACCGATTTGAATAATTTTTAATTTAATCGAAAGCCGATGTTTATCATGTGGTCACATTTAAATTTCATCGAGATCTGATTACAACTTTTGCAGTAATCTTTGATAATGCGTATTTACTTGACTATTTTTTCGTCTACCTACGTTATATTACTTGTCGATGTAATTGAAGTCGGTTTTTCTTCGTTTGCGAGCAAACACAATTATTGGAAGTCGATTAAGTTGGTGTTGGGAAATTGAATATTTAACTGACTGCATGACGTGCATTTAACTGAGTTATTATTATGTCTAGTTCATTATTGAAAAAAGTAATTTTAAATATATTTATATCGAGACTTGTTGGGAATTCCTCTGTAATATTTCAGATAAGTTACCATTCTTAAATGGCGTTCATGGAATGTGGTTTATTTATATTCCGAATGTGGGAGAAATTTTCATTAGTTCAATTTATAGTTTGTAAGTTAGAGTCAGAGAGGCCCCCTGAGCTTGGGAGACCCGGAGCACTGCCCCGTTTTGCCCCTTTGTACCTACGCCACTGAATCTGAGAATCGGTCGTAAACTGTTTTTAAACCCCTATGTTATAAAGATGCCCACCCCCAAAAAATTTTTTTATTTTTTATTTTTTCGGCAATTTTCTTTATTTCGCTATTTAGTATGATTTGTTATTGAAAAAATACATACAACCCTATATTTTCATTCTTCGACCACCAACACCTATTATTTAATAACGCTTAGCGGCAAAATAACGTTTGCCGGGTCAGCTAATATTCCTCTAAAATGAAACAACTTTTTCGGATTTGATTGCGGTTTATTAAGTTTTTTAAATGCCCGACGTTTCAGAAACTTTACAGCAACCATAGTCACGGGTGGACGTCCTCACGTGTTCCGTGATCCCGTGAAAAATTTCTTTCATTATAATGAGTGAAATTCGCGTAAACATTAAAAAACAACATCGTCTATAATTCAAACTATAATAATATCATATAACTATATTGTTCACATAATATGTATGTTATTCTATTAATTTTTTTTTACAGGGGTCAAGCTAAAGTTCATTATAGATGGCACAAAAAAGTTACATACCCATGTCCACATTGTAAAAAGGAGTTTTCGTGAGTATATGTTTTCGTTCTGCTAAATAGAGAACCGTTAGTTACAAAAATTAGTGTGCGGTCTTCCATTATTCACGTGAGGTCCAAAATTGGGTGGAGAGTTCCGAAAAAAATTACGAAATATCATAAGGAGGGGAGAGGCTGTAACTAGATATCACATGTATTTATTTTTTGATGAAAGCGCGATTTTTGTACCAAAAAAAAAAAAAAACCAACAAACACTGCAACATACAATACAATACAATACAAATACTCTTTATTGTACACTATCAGAGAATTTTTTTTACACCGGCGGTCTTATCGCTAAAAGAGCGATCTCTTCCAGACAACCTCTAGCATGAAAAGGACATGACAAAAGAATTAGACGGCATGGAGGTGTACATACATAATATATACATATAATACCTAAATATATAACATACATATACACATTACACACACACATATATTCACAACATTGATATCTATCTGGAAATTTGTATCATGATTCTTACGATTCCTTATTTTCTAAAATTTAATCAGACTATATCTGTACATTAAGATAATATTCTAAAACTATCCAAAAATACCCTATAAATTTTCAGACTTGAATTATATCTGCCTAACTTTTATTTGTTTTCCAATGTTTTAGTAATTACTTAACTATTTTTAGTAAGGAGTCCACGAAGCTAGGCCACATCCGTAAGATGCACCCATCGACCAACATTTGCAACTTGTGCGGACATAGCTTTGTGAGTGTCACCGGTCTACACATACACAAACTGAAGACCCATAGCAAGGAGGTTAGTAATTAGTTGAAATAAAAAAAAATCTTTTTATGTTAAGAGCCATTTCACAAAAATCGGTAACAATCTGCGAAATTGTAATATTTTTACGTCGTTAATCTCAGTGTTGGATGCAATAATGTAATTTATATTCTTGAAATATAATAGAGCAACCTTTGTTGTAGTCCATAGTCAGGTCAGAATTTTGATTTATATTATGTGTATAAAATTATTAACCTTTTCATCAGCCTCCTCCCTGGGTAAACGGTCGCAATGTATACTTTGAAGTCCTACTTTTCAATAACCTCTACGTTGAAACCATTTAAAAAAAATATCATAATATGTGGAATATAATTTTGTTGTCCACTATCATAGATTTTTATTCCATTTGTATCTCTATTAAACGATAAAAAAAATTTAAAGTTACGAATATTTTCCAAATAAGTACAATTTTAAAAGCGATATTTCTCTTAGAAAACTAAGAAATTTTAACGAACTATCTTCATCAAAGTAAACTTACATCATTAAGGAATATAAAAAAAATAATTAAAAGATGTAATTATTTTTAATACATTTTATATTAAATAATAAAAAGATAGTATATATTGCCACGCATCAAGCCCGGTAAATCAGTCGAGCGCTAGCGCTCTTAGAGGTAAGGTCCACGCCAAATTCTGCGCAGCCGTCTCTTTCGCTCACACGCGCCAAGCGCCTGTTGTTATAGCGGATAAAACGCATTTGATACTTTCATAATAAAATATAAATAAAATAAACATATTACGAAAATGACTGTAAAATAATATAATGATAATTTCTGTAAACAAATGTATAATTTAATTTTATTTTCTCACACTATCAATACAAATAGGCATTTCAATCTGTTTGTCTTGTTATTTGTTAATTAATATGTTTGTCGGTGTCGATGTCATTAAATGCTTTTTTATTCATATCGTAAATATTAGATTCATTCGTAAACTGAAAAAACTAAATCAATTTAAAAAAATTGTTTCATAAAATTGATTTTTTTAATTTTATTTTAAATTTATTGACTGTTGTTATATAACATACTTGAAATTTTTAACAAATTAATTATGTAAAAAACATTTTATACTATAGTTATAATTTTTATTATACATCAGAAAATGATCACGATGGTCTTTTGGTTGTCACACTATACGTACTAGCACAAAGATCGCGCGGCTCGTACGACTCGCGCGATGCGACCAAATTTACCTAAACTTGCAGAGCGTAAAATTGTGAAATGGCTCTTAACTTTTTAATCTTCAACAACTGTACCATAATCATCATATATATTAATACGCTAAGGTTAAGATGTTTTGGCTCCCTTTTTAGAAAAAACCTTATAATCACACCACATACATTATAGATCATTTTATAGACAATTGCTTGCTCTACCGGCATCAATAACTAAAAAATTTATTATTGCTTTTGTTTTTATAAATTAATTAATTAATAAATTAAAGACATCATATATATGATGTCTTTAATTTTGAAACAACGTCAACGTGATTCGCTTCAGCCTGAAATATTCCACTTCTTGGCATAGGCCTCTTTCCCCATGTAGGAGAAGGATCAGAGCTTAATCCACCACGCTGCTTCAATGCGGGTTGGCAGATATATTCCCTACTATGAGTAACGATCGCTATCAGGTGTACATGATAACAACCGGGACCGACGGCTTTACGTGCTCTCCGAGGCACGGTGGGGAGACTCACAAGGACTGCACAAACACCCAGACCACGGCAAACACCTGTATGGCCAATACAAATGACAACATGTGCGGGGTTCGAACCCGCAACCGCCAGCGCAACAGGTACAATCCATGGCTGTGACCTCTGCGCCCACGCGGCGTCACAACATGATTGACGATCACTAATTTTTTTTCTTATTTAGTGCGAATTATTCGCACAGGTATTGCTAGTATAATATAATTTCAATTTAAAAGTTCTTAAAAATGAATCTATGGAGAATTTTTACTTTTTAATATATATTTTGAGTCAAGTAGAAAATCATTTTAATGATTATTTTAGCAACATGAGCAATCATGGGCTCAAAATAAACTAAAAATTTAACTGAGGTAGGGCACAGCAGGAATTTGCTGCCCAAAATCTGGAGCAGCCCGACTGGGGTAGTACCTCGACCTTACAGAAGATCACAGCTAAATAATACTGCTTTCAAGCAGTATTGTGTTCCTGTGAGTAAGGTGACCAGAGCTCCTGGGGGGATTGGGGATTGAGTTGGCAACGCGCTTGCGATGCCTCTGGTGTTGCAGGCGTCTATAAGCTACGGTAATCTCTTACCATCAGGTGAGCCGTACGCCTGTTTGCCGACCTAGTGATATAAAAAAAAAATAAGAATGCATAAGAGTATTGAAATCTGCATGTAAGACAGATTTTTAAAACCATTGGGTTTAGATAAATTGTTAAATTTGTTTGTAAACTGAATGATTCTAAGACGGAATACGAGTAAGTGTTACAACCAATTAACTAAGTAGTATCAGTAAGTGAAAAAATGATATAGACTCCACTACATTAAATAAAACATTAAAAACAGGAAATGGAAGAGAATGAAGGTAAAGTGGATACATCGAATCCTCTGTACTGCGCTGAGTGCGGGGTTCAATTCCGAGACGATGACGCCTTTACTACCCATCTTGGCTCTTCCAACAAACATGCTGACACTAACCGGTGAGCTCTTGTTATAAATGTTTCCCTGTTGGAAGGCAAACGTCTAATGTATAATTAAGAATTGTTAAAATTATTCGTATGGTGTTCCATAAAAATAAATAGGAAAATATGAGGTTTTTGAGCATTGACTTTGTACAATTTTTTAATAAAATTATCTTTTATTTGTATATTCTGTACATATATAAAATTTTTAGGTCATTCGCTCATCATGAAATCTCGAAAACCTACTGACACATAAACACGAAATTTTGTAGAAACGTAATTTTAAGTTTATAGACGTCTGCTAGCTACACATTTTTTGATAGGGCCAGATTAAAGTGGTCTAATTGCAAATGTGACAATGAGCCAGTTAATATTTAGTAGATATCTACTGAGAATGGTGTTCGCAACGAGGGCCGCATTAAGTATAAGTATAGTATAGTATAAGACATTATAGTGACACATAGCATTAAGTATAGTTTATATTTAGTAGATGTTCACCAAGAATAGATTTCGCGATAACATTAAGATCTAAAGTCGCTCGCAAGTTTTTTAAAAGTCCTTCTTTTTTTGTGCTACGAGGATAGTTAATCAGATTGTAGACGACCAATATGAACGAATTTTGCGACAGGGCTACATTAAAGAGGTCTAAGCGCTCTCGCAACTTTTTACGAAGGTCATTTTATTTTGAAAAATTATACCTATATAACTAAATGTTACAAAACTAAAAAAACAGTTGAATTCGTCAAGACTTCTCGAATTTTATATTGATTGAACAAATTCAGCGATTCATTTTTATTTTATTAAAAGATATGAATGTTTAAAAAAATATATATACCTATTGTACAAAGCTAAGACAAATGTTGATATAATAAATAATAATAAATAAATTAATATCTACACAATACACGCACACTTGTCTGTTCCTAAAGTAAGCAACTTAATGCTTATGTTATAGGTAACAGCCGGCTGGTATAGCTACATATTTTTTTCGATAAACATATTTATAAATAACACATATATAAATATATATTTATATTACACCCAGACTCGGGGTGGGAATCGAACCCACAACCCTTGGAGCAGAAAGCAGGGTCACTACAAACTGCGCCAACGGGCTAGTAAATTATATTTTTCTTTGGTGTACAATAAAGAATATTTATTATTATTATTACAAAAAAACTATTTGTATGTTTATGTAGTGCGATCACGAAGCTAGGTGCGGAGGATGGCGAAGGCGGACGGCTGACGGACAAGGGCGTCGTCAATATGGGCAGAGCTACCTCCTCGCACTGCGACATCGTGAGTACACCTCTATCTTTATATTATTTATTGCAGTTTACTTCTTATAAAACCATACAGGGTTGTATTGAGGAAGCACCTCCACCTTACAGAAGATCACAGCTAAATAACGCCGTTGTCAAGCATTGTTGTGTTCCTGTGTGCCATCATGCGGGCCCTATGCTTGTTTGTCACCTTTGTAGAAAAATTTTGACCTTTTTTTGTGATAAAGTTACTTAAAGTATGGCTTATGGCTACTAATAAAAATATCCACTTTTTTAAAATATAATCCCCTTATTCTAGGGTATACATAATACATACATTTAAATAATCAGCTTATAGTGGCCCAGTGGATAAATGGACATATCGATGAGTCCACGGCAGTATTTTTTTTTTATTTTTTTATTTAATTTAACAAACAGTGTTCACAATAAAGTTTTACATAACAGACTTACAATACAAACATTATTAATCGTGACACCAACACCGTCAACTCCAGATTACAATTTTATAATAGTAAAAAATGCACATCAATGAAAAGAAATGGTAGGTATCTAATATACATAATACATCACAAATACATTTTTTTCCTTAAACACCATCAACCAAACACTAGTGATTATTATTGTTATTATTACTCAGCTAGAAGTACATTAACGTATAAACGTTAATGATATATATAACGTTTGACTAGCCCGTTGGCGCAGTTTGTAGTGACCCTGCTTTCTGCTCCGAGGGTTGTGGGTTCGATTCCCATCTCGAGTCTGGGTGTAATATAAACATTTATTCATATATTTATATATGTATTATTTATAAATATGCTTATAAAAAAAAAATATGTAGCTATACCAGTCGGCTGTTACCTATAACACAACCAACCTACCTATAACAAAAAAAAAAAAACCGTATAACGCCCCCCCCCCCCCCAGTGCAACAAGTACCTGCTGAACGACACGCAGGCGGTGCGACACTACGACGCGGAGCACCCCGGCGCGCCCTACCTCAAGCGGTACATGTGCGACATCTGCGGACACAAGACCAGGGTGAGTGTTATACTTCACTTGTCATCTCACCACTAGTTACCTTTTGTTTTTTTACAATCCATAAAACTACGTCACCGCACAGCACAACAGAAATCATAAATATATCATCATTACAGCCTATACAGTCCACTGCTGGACATAGGCCTCCACAAGTTTACGCCAAAAATAACGTGTGTTTTAGTCACCACGCTGGGCAGGCGGGTTGGTGACCGCAGTACTGGCTTTGTCGCACCGAAGACGCTGCTGCCCGTCTTCGGCCTGTTTATTTCAAAGCCAGCAGTTGGATGGTTATTCCGCCACCGGTCGGCTTTTTAAGTTCCAAGGTGGTAGCGGAACTCCCTTAGTCGCCTCTTATGACACCCACAGGAAGAAAGGGGGTGGCTATATTCTTTAGTACCGTAGCCACACGGTACATAAATATATATGACAGTGAAACAGACGCACACTAATTTTTTTAGGTCTAATTGGCACCCTGAAGCTAAATTAAATTCATCATTGTAATGTTGCAGCAATACGCCAACCTTGTAGTACACATGCGGACGCACACGCAAGAGAAACCGTACTCGTGCCCGCACTGCGACCGACGCTTCAGCATGCAGAACAATCGCGATAGACATCTTGTTGTAAGTTTTAATTCACATTTATAACAATAAGTAATAAATAAATCCCTCACCGTTCCTACTAGGATGTGAATCCTGGTTTGGGGGATCGGAAATACACACGGACAAGCACACGCCTTGAGAAGTGATCGTCACACTTTTTTGGCCAACTGCATAAGCAATGTGGGTGGGTAATGTGAATACAGATATACAATCTCTAGACTTTGTCTTTTATTAACGATATAATCAAATGGTATAATTAGACTGAGCTGAATTATAGGTTTTTATTGGTTTAAAAATTTATATTTCCATTTGTCACGATCATGTAAAGCCGTATATGTTTTTTATCATAGTCCTCTTATGCCTCGAATTCGTCCAGTCACATCTATTTCATAAAGTCACCAGCATAATTTAAAACTACAAAAAACTATAAACTAACCTCTCATCATTTCAGGTACACACAGGTGAAAAGAAGTACCAGTGCCCGCACTGCAACCGACGCTTCTCCCAGAAGAATACAGTGAAGCTCCATGTTCAGACGGTACATCTAAAAATCCCCTACCCACCATGGAACAAGAAGAATCGCAAGCGACGCCGGGAGCCCTCCTCGCCCCCACCCAGTTTGGACGCTCGCCCTGACTATCTAAGCGCCTATATTGATACTACTAAAGTAGTGGGAACCAACTAGACTGACTCACTGCACTCTCCTTACGAACCACACTAATACAATGATCGTATGGTCCTTGCTGGCCACTCTAGCCATACTGGTCACTTCCCGCACGGGTCACACTGACAGCACCAGCCACACTGAACACACTAACTGTACTGGCAGCAATAACTGCACTGGCCTCACTAAGACACTGCAATAGTCGTGCTGGTTATGTTAGCCACACTAGCCACTCTAGCCACACTTGTGACACTGACAGCACTAACTACACTGACCATACTATCCATAGAACTAGCACTAACTGTACTGATTGTACTAACTGTATGGGACGCACCAACTGTGCTGGTCTCACTAAGTGACTTGGTCACACTAACTGGACAGGCCGCAATAGCCACATTGGCAGGACTATCAGCACTGGCCGCACTGAATGCTCTGGCCTGGCTAACTGGGCTGGCTCGATTAGCCTCCCACTACTGAGGCATAATTGTTTCAGTCGTGTTCCAATAGTATATCTTTGGCAGATCGGTGACTTTTTGGGAGTTAGAAAAAACTTAGTACCTTACAAATCATATAAACGTGCATTTTAATTTAAGATTAAAATTACGTTGTCATACATATAAATAAAATGGCCATACACTTAAGGATGAACAGTCTCAAGTTGGATTGTTAATGAGACGCAAAGCAACTTCTGTCAATGACTATCAATTTGTAACTCTGGTAAAATTGTTTCTTGAAAAGGCCAAGGTAAACTAATAACGATGACTATGGAGTATTATGATTTTAAAACTGTTAATAGTTAGTAAAATATACTAATAAAATTATTTGTATGTAAAAATATATTATTAAATTAGACATAAGGCACTGAATGACTTTTGTAAAGTGTATTGTTTACATACATATATTACTTTTCTTTTTCTTTAGGTATTTACGATTTTGGCAATAAAACTTTTTAGTTAAAAATTAGAAAGTTTAAGAACATTAATTCAACTATGTATTTATTCAAAGTAAAAACTGTTATAAAGTTTAAAGGGCTAGAATATTTCCTTTATATAATGTTATGTGTGAGTAAAGCAAAATTCACAAAAGCAATACTTTTTGGAACATACGTTATTTAATTTTGTATGTTATTATTAGTTACAAAGCTCTACTTTAGGTAAGATTTTGTACTTATTTATTAAGAAAAGAATTTTAATCTGAAAATATAATTTTCTGATTTTTTATTATAGTTACGTATATATTTATATGCCTCTCGAATTTGGATCATCTTAATTCTATCAAATTTTCTCAGTAGTTTTATAGATGTTTTACTTAATAAGATCTAATATAATCGTCAAAGCTGATTACTTAGATCTTATAGGGTATCTGATTATTTTTAGTAAGGAATAATAAAGATACCCAAGTAAAATGAATGTGTTTGTTTAAATATTATATAGTAACAAATGTAATCGATTAATAAACAAATTTTAAACAGAAAAACTGTGGTTTAATTTTATATTAAACTTGTAATAATTATACACAACATACCTACATTTTTTTATTTATTTTCATGGAAACAAACAGTATATAATATTTTTTTATAAATAGCACATATTTAAAAAATTCTGACCAAAACAGTTTCCAAAGATTGAAATTTTTATATTTTGAAGCATATTTTGGAGAAATATATTATATTTTCTCTAAATTAAATAACATCAGGAAATATAGAATTCTTTATACAATTATAAGATTAATAAATTTTTGAAGAAGATAAACTCCACACAGTTTACTTTGCGTATTTTTTAAAATTTTGAACCCTTTTAGAAAACAAAATAAAAGTGTATATACCTACTTAAACATGGCATATACATATCTATTGCTTTTGTGATAAAGAAAACAGAATAAAAATACATGCTTTTCATCAAATAAAACACTTAAACCACATCAAAAATTTATTACATTAACATTAAAAGTTTACCTAAAATACATATACCATGAGTTTTTCTACTTAAGAGTCTTGTTCAGATACATTATCATTTCCTAATTCCCTAATTACCATTGAAGAAGTATAGTGTTCATTATCAAATAATGTATAATTTTCAGGATAATTATGTGCAAGTTCATTAACTGCCCCAGATGTCTCTGGATGTGCATTTGAAAGTAACATTGGCCACAGAAACAAGGAATTAAACCGCTCCATCAATAAAAATGCCTGAACTTTTAACAAACCATTTCTCCTAATCACAACATTTAAGTTTATCATGTCTTCGTTTTCTTGTTTAGTACAAACATAGGACATTAATCTCTTACAACCAGTTATTGATGAGTAATGTGGTGGTAGAACATAATTCAAGGGACCTAAAAAAACATTTCCCCATATATCAGGGGTGTCATTCATTACTATGTCTGTTTCTGAATTTTGCTTGGAATATGACTTTACTTTTAAAGTTTGTGTGTCCCTGTCCGGCTCCAATAATCCTTTAAATTTTTCACCATAGGAACTCTTCAAAAATTTTTCCTTATTTAATTTTGCTCTCAGTAATATAAGTATTTTACGTAAGTTGGTCACATTGCACTTTTTACTTCTCAGAATTTCTAAATTGTCTGAAGCACTTGCCTCTTCTTGCTCTCTTTGAATTCTTCTAGCTTCTTCCATTTTTACATTTTCAGTTACAAGGTGAGCAATAATGGCATCTTCTATTACATTTTCTGGTGAATCTTTTGTTATTTTTTTGCTTTTCTTGTCTATCACCTCTGATTGTATTCTATTTTTCAAACTTTCTATGGCTCTATTTAAGTCATCTGCAGAATGACCATGACCTAATCGTCTCGCACCACGCCTCGGTGCCTTGGCAATATCTACATTCGGATTCCTTCTCATCCATTTTGACAATGTTAAATATCTAGCTCTTATATGCACCCTATCTTTCTCAGGAAAATATGTTGCTATACTCGAATAATTAGTGGTTGAATCTTGATTTGCCATCAGTTGGACAAGTTTCCTGTCCTCTTCTATTGTCCATACAGTGGATATTCTTCTTTTGGCCAAAACCTGATATCGAACCCTACATTGTGTGAGAGACCGACCTGGAAGATACTTTGTCATCTTTTTAAAGTTTGGTCCGAAATTATCATAACAAGTTAATATGACTGCATCTTCTTCTGCCAAAAATCTGCCTTTTCTTTGTTCGCACATCCTAAAATATTTATTGTAAATTTGAATTTTAGTTCTATTCTCCATTGATGCTGCCACCTTGCCCCATGGAATGTAGTTGTCTTCTCTATAATATTCTATTAATCTCTTAAGATATTCTTCTTCCTCTTTTGTCCACTTCCTACCAGTGAAAGTATTTATCATGTTAGTACGGAAATATACAAAACACTGATAATTTGTTCTTCCAGTATTTAAATCTTTTGCTATCTTGTCCCAGTTCTGTAGCTTTTCATCATATGCAATTTTTTGCAGTGCTATATGCTCACTTCTACTCCAAATGTTTTTATTAATATTCGGATGAAGGAATAACTTCCAAAGAGATCTAAACTCCTGAGCAGTATGCCTATAATTTAATTTATTTGCTATTAAATCCCAGTCATACTCCTCATCTATAGGGAGAGCTATTTCTTTAAGCGGCATTTTATTTACCTTATCATATTCTTTTGTTAATTTTGCAATTTTTTTATTATTATTTTTCCCATTTATTTTGCTTTCACGTTTCAATGCTGCGATTTCAGAATTTATGTCTGCTTTCCTTCTTTCTTGTGACAACTTAAGTATTAATGTATTAAACTGACTCTTATCTTTGACAGTCCAGCCGGGGACCGATACAACGTTTGAAAAGTCATACATTTCAGATTTAGCCATAAGTATAGTATCATCGTTATCTGGAGCTGGAAAGTTAGCCTTGTCTTTGAAATA
Source organism: Melitaea cinxia (assembly GCF_905220565.1). Classification (NCBI taxonomy): domain Eukaryota; kingdom Metazoa; phylum Arthropoda; class Insecta; order Lepidoptera; family Nymphalidae; genus Melitaea; species Melitaea cinxia. Next base: position 6,180,288 of record NC_059416.1, read on the forward strand.
AGGTTTTCCACAGTTTACATAACGGAATTTTTCAACTTTATCACCTTTGTCATTTGTTACATTATCCGTTCCCTGAATGTCACTCAACCGTTGTCGACATTCTCGTAGACGAGACTGAAGTATCCTTTCAAGTCGACGCCACTTTTCATCGCACATTTTATTGAGATTTAACACTGCCTCGATCTTTGAATACTCCTCGTACTGCGATGAAAAGCTGCCAACACTCGTGCTTATTGAAATTTGTGAAACCGATGTACTCGAGCACGGTTCATCATTAATTAATACCGCGTTAAGTTGCTCCAAGTCTTGGATTTCATTTTCTTCGTCACTCTCTGACACAATATCCATCTCGAATTCGGACATAATTTAATTTAATTTTACTTTGTTATTTATAGAAGTATGGCAAATGTTACAATTGTTATACTTACCTACACAGAAATACTTTGTTATTATGTCAATTTATTGACTGACAGTAGGACTGTTGATAAAATATCGATACATCGAAATATCGATATTATTGTTTAAAAATATCGATATTTATTACTAATACTTTTTTGGATGATATATCGATAATTCGATATTGAAATTTAAGTATCGACACTTGATATTTTGAAGTAAAACTTATTTACGCACGCTTGACTTGGGAAGTAAGCTGGTGAATACGTGATGAGATTGTTACGAAAAGTGTGATCAGGCGAGGCAAACGGAAGTTGAGAGGGACACATAAGTTAGTGAAAGCAGAAAGAGAGAGAGAGAGAGAGACTTAAGTTTCGTAACGCTTCATTTTTTTTTAAGTAAATTTTTATTATTTTATTTTTTCTCGTCAATTATTTAAACTAAAACATCATAAACTTAATCTACTGAACTTTATTCACACTGCATTATTTTTTCTTCTTTTAGTTTAGTTATTTACATACTCGCTTTTACCCACGGTTTCGCTCGCTTTGAAGCTATTAAATGAGTAGAGAGCTTTTATCTTTCGCTATATACAGGGTTATTTGTAAAACACCAGCATCCTTGCAGGACAAGATAGCTAATATCATAAGTAACAACTTTTGTTCTACGACTTTTCATAATTTGTTAGATTTTACTTTCATGCAAAAAAAATATTAATTTTATTTTCGGTTTAAATGTTATAAACTCTACGCGCATCCCAAAGATTAGGTAAAAAATTACCACTTGCGGGTGTGAATGTGAGGGTGGAAGGAAGGGCCGGAGCGGCGCTAACGCCTTTGAACTTGAACTATTTAGCGGCAGTCGGCGCGGCGAATTTGATGCGCCCGCGTCATACGATTTTGTGTGCCACTCGTATTTATTTTACTCGTATCAATCGATGTATTGTATCTGTATTAAAGTAATTTTATAACCATGGCGTACCGGTATTCTAATGTCGAGTACACAGAAGTGGTGAGAATCTGGCTAGGTGTGAGGACAATGTGTCGAAAGCCTGTCGGCAAAATGCAGCTAGGTATCCAAACTTACCTACACCGAGTCGTGAAACTATGTTACCGGTTGATGGATTGGAAGCGGGGGACCTCGTGCATGGACCCCAAGGTCACTAAAGTTAATGAACTTTTATCTATGGGGACACATTAAAACAATGGTGTACATTGGTCGCGAAATTACAAGCCGTGACATGCTCATTGACAAAATAATTTGTGCGTTCAATCAAATTAAAACGAATTCGGAAGTGTTAGCACGTGTTAGTGAACAGCTGATTTTTAGGTATGGTCTGTGTTTTGGTTCTGATGGTGTCTATTTTGAACGTTATATACGCGATAGGCACCGACATGCAAGAGACCTTAGAGGTAATAGGAATTTAGTTTGTAAATATTATTTTATTGTCAGTTATTTTTATTTTTTAATTATTGTAAATACGCTAATTCCACTTTTTAAATACGCCTGCGACAATGAAAAGTGAATAATACTTAGTTACCAATATTTGATATTAAATTGGTTTAATTAAACTTTAGTAAACGTTACAGAATAATAATTAGCTACGTTAATAATTTTCACATGTTTTGGATGTTCAGAATTCAGATAGCTAATCTAGATACACATTTACTTAAGTCACTGCGACATACATACTATGATACTGTCTACAAACCCACCAAGCAATTTATATTATTAACTAAAGTTATTTTATTAACTAGAGTTATTTTATTAACTAGAGTTATTTTATTAACTAGAATTATCGGGCAGAATAAGTGTTATTTATTACTATTATTAGCAGTGCAAGCGCGCACGAACATTGCTTCGTCCTTTCTAAGTTTCTATAATGAATGAAACATAGAGTTACAAATGTCACGACAGTACAATAAAAGCTTAAAAAATCATTTTTAATTAATATATTGAGTTATGTCAAAAGTCGTAGAACAAATGTTGTTACTTATGATGTTAGCTATCTTGTCCTGCAAAGATGCTGGTGTTTTACAAGTAACCCTGTATATTAAGATAAAAGCTCGAGCTTGAGCTTCGAGCTATATATATATATATATATATATATATATATACATATATATATACATATATATATATATATATTTTATATAAAGTATCCTATGCTACTTTTGATACATCCGAGAATATATGTAAAAAGTTTCATAATGATCAGTTAAATAAGTTTTCTGGAAAGCGTAACAAACAAACACATTCACATTTATAATATTATTAGTAATTATCCTAAAATGAAATGTAATTTTCGTAGACGCTTCTCCACGCAGAGAAAAAGAAACAACTGCGTCATTATGGGACAGACATGAAAATATGCTCTTGTGAAGAAAATTTGTCTAATGATTTGTTGTCACAATTTTTGTTACAATACCTGCTGAATTAAAATAGTATTTAGATCAACCAAACAATCTAAAGTCATTAAACGCACTAAAATTTTGGATTGATAGTAAACGTTTCACTCTGGTGCTATATTTTACCAAAAAACAAACAAAAAAAACTGTTAAATATTTGAGTTCTTTTGTTACATCTATAGCATCTGAACGGATTGCTTCTATAATCCAATCTTCTAGTGCCTAATAATCGTAATAGTTAAACAACTGCGCATATAAAACAACGAGTAGTACGCATTATTGTTTTATTAAAATTGAACAATAATTACTTATAATTTAATTTTTTTAACAAATATACTGAATTATAAACTGTGTTAATTATTTTTGAGCCGACTTACGATTGTTTTTTTTTTTAACAAAGGCGATTAAATCAAATCGAAAATATATCGATATATCGAAATATCAACATTTTTTTCGATATATCAAACTCCGATATTGATATATTTAAAAATATCGATATATCGAGAATCCGATATTTTAAAAAATATCAACAGCCCTAACTGACACGACAGTACGAAGATAGCGATATTTTTCTACCACCAAAGATAGGGCGTGTTCCACCTAAGATAGACATCAAAGAGTATATAAATTATGATTGAAAGTGGTTGCTACAGTGATGTCAACTTAGGGGTTTTACCCTCAAATTTAGGGGGAAAAAAGTGAGATGGGGTTTTTTTTTTTTAGGGGTGTATTATATATATTTGTAGGGATATTATTAGGGATTTTTATAACTTCAAATATATTTTTTTTTACTTCTTATTTCAAAATAAGCATAATAAAGGTGTAATAGAATAGGCCTTGGGATAATCCAATCTAGCGAGTACCGAATCATATTCATTTTTATATATACCGCCTTAGCGACATTTAGTACGATTGCTTATTACTAAGAAAACCGATTTAAAAAAAACGCGAGGTTAAACTGCGTTTATGTTTACAACAAATACTTTGATTATTATTAGGTATTTGTTTGTTCAATTCGTACGTTTATCAGCAAGTCATTCGTTAAAAAAATTTAATGTTAGAGAAAAAAGAGTATTTTCAAAATATACTATTATTTGTTTCATGATATTATACTATTTATTAATTATTTTTAATGTATTATTTATTTAAAAATATTTAGTTATTTCTTTATAAATAATAAAAAAAATTAGGGTATTCCCTAGTAAGTGTGAGAATTTTAGGGGTTTTTTGATTGGGGATTTAGGGGAATAAATTTTTGAGAGTTGGCAATAATGTTGGACGAAGTATAGTAATTACTAATCTGTGACAAATAAAAAATGGCGGTAAATCTCAAAAAGACCATCACATGCACAATCATAATAAACAATACATTTAGGAACGCAGTTTTAAAATTTAAATAAGTATATGTATATAATATATATTATAAAAACTATCTAATAATGAATGAACCTGGTGTGATTAAAAAATTAAATGAAGACGTAGTTAATCGAATAGCGGCCGGCGAAATTGTGCAACGGCCGGCTAACGCTTTAAAAGAATTAATTGAAAATAGGTATACAATTACTACAATTTTTATAAGTAATAATTTAAAAGTAATGTAACCGATCATTTTACTTATTGTTTGATTTTATAATAACAGAAAATATGAAGTTATTTTAATGTAATCTTACTTTATAATATGGCTGCATAAAACTTCGTTTCAGCTTGGATGCTAAATCGACAAATATAATTATTACCGTCAAAGCAGGTGGCTTAAAATATTTACAGGTAACAAATTATGGTCATTCGTTAGTTAAGTGGGTTCCGATTTATGGGGTGAAATGGGGGTGGGGGGGTAAAGGGAGGTGGGGAGGGTGGGTTTTTTAGCCCCCCGTAGTGTGCATTTCACGTAAACCCCGTGGTTTCGAAGATTTCGTGTTTGAAGTTTTGGGGTTAACTTTACGTGATTCAGAGATATTACAATACCTTAGAGCTCCGTGTCTGACTCCACCTTAACTCCGGTGCAGCGGGAAGTGCACTCATATGCTCCATTCACCAACTTTCACACTTTATTTTCGAACAAATTTACGTAAAAACGATCTCGATTGCAAGATCAACAAACGATACGAACTGACGCTTAACGACTGACAAATCGACACTTTTAAACAAAATAACGCGTCAGACATAATATTCTAATAAAATTAGTAACATTGCGTGCTAGAATATAGGTTTAGAAATTCGAAAAATACCCAAAACCGAATCGGAGCACCCCACTGTCCACGTGGTCTTGGTCTGTCCTACCCCTAGAGTGTTTTTTTTGTGCCGCGGAGGCGCGGAGGGAGGGCAGCCCTCGCCCGCCGTGCGAAAGCGCGCGAACGAATGCGTAGAGGAGCGGCTGAGGCTGGTCGCCGAAGGCGACCAGCCTCCGCTGCGGAACGGAGCATGAGTGAGCGTGCTTTCGCACGCAAGGGCGGAAGGGCTGCACTTCCCGCAGCGCCGGAGCCAAGCGTTCCTCTAACTTTCGAAATTCTTCTTCTAACCTCAAAACTTTAACCATGGATATCTCCATAACCATGGGGTTCTGAGGTGTGACAGTGGTACCAAGGGTAGCGCCCCCCCCTTCCCCCCACGGTCCCGAAATTCGGTTTTTCCTAATCTAAAGCTTTGTGTTTTAAAGGAAATGCTAAGTGACGCCTTATTTTGGTCAACGGTGTCTATTTGTTAGTCGTTAAACGTCAGTTCGTATCGTTTGTTGATCTTGCAATCGAGATCGTTTTTACGTAAATTTGTTCGAAAATAAAGTGTGAAAGTTGGTGAACAGAGCATATGAGTGCACTTCCCGCAGCACCGGAGTTAAGGTGGAGTCAGACGCGGAGCTCTAAGGTATTGTAATATCTCTGAATCACGTAAAGTTAACCTCAAAACTTCAAACACGATATCTTCGAAACCACGGGGTTTACGCGAAAAGCACACTACGAGGGGGGTAAAAAACCCACCCTCCCCCCTCCCTTCACCCCCTCTTCCCCCAGGACCCCATAAATTGGAACCCACTTAACTAAAGATTTACCAAATTGTAGATACAAGATAATGGAACGGGTATTAGGAGTGACAATTTGGATATAGTGTGTGAAAGATTTACTACTTCAAAGTTAAGAGAATACGAGGATTTACAAGCTATCACCACATATGGCTTCAGAGGAGAAGCCCTTGCAAGCATCAGTCACATTGCCCACCTTACTATTTTAACTAAAACAGCAAACGATAAATGTGCTTACAAGTAAGTTCTAATACTTTTTACTATAAATCTTTATTTGAAATAATTTTCAAGGATTTTATAAGTGAAGAATAACTCAGTAATGCTAACCAGCAAGCAGTCTTCAACTGATAAGAAAATTATGGTAACTATAAATAGATATAATATGAAAATACTGTAATAATACACACAATATAAATATATAGAAATATATAAAATTGGAGTGTCTGTTTGTAATATTAAAATAGACGCCTATAACTAAATTCATATGTATGTATACACACTACATATAGCAAAATAACACTTTTTATAATTTTTGTCTGTTTGTCTGTTTGTTCCGGCTAATATCTCAAATGGCTGGATCGATTTTGACGGAACTTTCACTGGCAGATAGCTGAGGTAATAAGGAGTAACATAGGCTACTTTTATTTTATATATTTTTTTTATTTTGTAACTGCGAACTAAACAATAATTATTTTATCAAATTTCATGTGGACGAAGTCACGGGCATAGCTAGTATATGTATAAAGCCCTCGGTGAATCATATAATTAAACTTATAATGCCAAACAATAAAAAAAACAAAGGTAATGTTTGGTGTGCAAACCTTTTTTTTTGGGTCTGTGTAATTTATATTATTTTGTTTTAATTTTATAGATTCTTATAACCATATTAATATTAATAAATGATGAAGTACCATTGAATGAACATTATTTCAACTAAGTAATGGTATATATCAAATAAATATTTTTTGTAACTAAATTCTATACAGAGCTTCCTATGAAAATGGCAAACTTAAAGGACCTATAAAGGCATGTGCAGGTAATAATGGAACTCAAATAACAGTAGAAGATCTATTTTTTAATGTGATAGCTCGTAAAAGAGCTCTCCGCAGTCCTAATGAAGAATACACTCATATAATGGAGGTAGTAGGTGGATATGCTATACATAACAGCCATGTGGGGTTCACTCTGAAAAAGTTTGGTGAAAATACAGATATAAAGACACCTATAAAATCATCCGTTGTGGAAAATGTTAGGATTGTGAGTATATCATAGTAAAGTAATGTCTTTTAAATATTAATCTATTTAGGTGGAGCTAAAGAAGTTTTTCTGTTAAAAGGTCTAAAGCACTCGTTTATTATTATTATTACTACTACTACTACTACTACTTACCTTAAATAACCTGTTTACGCACTTTGGGACGGCCCTGTTTTGTCTCTGTGAGTTGTCAGTTCTATTTCCTTCTCAAACCTGGGTAATGTAGTAATTGATATGTACAGTTGTTACAAATTAAATATATATATACTTTCTAATGATTAACAGTTAATTTTTTTTAGATCCATGGTAACTCAATAGCTCGGGAGTTACTTGAGATACAACTAAAGGATGATATGTTAACACTTTCTCTTCACGGTTACATAACTAATGTGAATTATTCGCACAAGAAGGGCACCATGCTTCTGTTCATTAATCATAGATTGGTTGATTCACCATGTAAGTATACAAGTAATTTTACTTATTTCTCTACAAATAAATCTATACATATAATAAAATGGTAGGAAAGTCAAGACTGTACATTGAATATTTTTTTAAAAGAATACTTGGGATGTGATCTACAATCGATACCAAAGCCAAAAATAGTTTTTAGAATTTTTGTTTGTTTGTCTGTTTGTCTGTATGTATGACCAGGATAACCTCAAAAAGTACTGCAAGGATTTACTTCAAATTTGGCACGAATATTATTAAGAAGTCGGGTCAACATATAGGCTACATATTATCACCCTATCACCTACTGGGAACGAGCAGTGAACCTTTATTTCTGCAACGCATTCTGTAACAACGTGTAATCTAACGAAGCATATTTGAATGTTGTTGTTATTATGTTAATAACCATGCTATAAGCCAGCTGCCCACTATAAATAAAGACATTCTGTAGTATATTTAGTATCAGCATTGCAACCGTGCGAAGCCGGGGCCGGCTGCTAGTTTATAATAAGACGTGTGCAAAATGGACATAAGAAAATAAGGATATTGTATTTAGAACCAATAATTTTTTTACAAGTCAGTTGATAACATTACTGTGTAGTAACACATATTTAAAAAAATATATATAATTTTTTTTCAGCCATACGTAAAGCAGTTGATTCTGTATATGCAACATATTTGCCAAAAAATGCACACTCTTTTGTTTACCTCAGCATTGAATTAGGTAATTATTAAAACGAATCAATAAAGTTCCTTGAAGTCACTTATTAACTAATCTTTTTTGTTCTTATGAATGATTTACTATACTTATTTAATTAATATATTTAACGGTTTATTTTAACATAGAAAGAGAAGCCTTTACATCAATAAATTTAATTATAGTAATTGTGTTCCAATATAGCATTTATTAATTATTACAGATCCAAAAAACATAGATGTGAATGTCCATCCAACCAAACATGAAGTACAATTTTTATATGAGGAACAAATAATAGAAAGAATAAAAACTGTCATAGAAAGTAAACTGCTCAGCTGTAATTCTTCTAGAGTTATGTACACTCAGGTAAATGACATATTTTAAAATATTCTTTAATTTATTACTAACGAGCTTTTACCGCAGCTTTGCTCACATTGAATTTTTTTTAATTAAAAGTATACTATGTTACTTCTAACACCTCTGAGAATATGTGTACAAATTTTCATGATTATCGGTTAAGTAGCGGTGTGGTTACGGCAACACAAACACACACGTAATACGAAAAAGAATATAAGTCAACCCCCCTCTTCCCGTGGGTGTCGTAAGAGGGGACTAAGGTATAACACAGTTCCACTACCACCTTGGAATTTAAAAAGCCGACCGATGGCAGGATAACCATCTAACTGCTGTCTTTGAAATACACAGGCCGAAGACTGGCAGCAGTGTCTTCGGTGCGTCGTCTGCCTAGCGTGGTGACTATGGGCGACACACATGAGTTCACGCCATTTTTGGCGCAAACTTGTGGAGGCCTATGTCCAGTAGTGGACTGCTGAAGTGATGATCAAGTAGTTTTCGCGTGAAAGCGTAACAAACAAATTTACTTTCACATTTATAGTTATACTTATTGATTTCATTCTTGTTTTCATATACACTTCATGATGTGTTTACGTTGATCATTTTTGTCAGTTCTTTAAAGCTCTATTTGAAATTTTAAATATTGTAATTTATGTATTGTCCTTTAATTCTTTTTAACCGACTTCCAAAAAAGGAGGAGGTTCTCAATTCGACTTTTTTTTTTTTTTTTTATGTATGTTACATCAGAACTTTTGACTGGGTGGAGCGATTTCGACAAATTTTCTTTTAATCGAAAGGTGGTGTGTGCCAATTGGTCCCATTTAAATTTATTTGAGATCTAACAACTACTTTTCGAGCTATATCTAATAATGCGTTTTTACTTGACGCTTTTTTCGTCGACCTACGTTGTATTATACCGCATAACTTTCTGCTGGATGTATCGATTTTGATAATTATTTTTTTGTTGGAAAGGAGATATCCCAAGTTTAGTACCATGATAAGGAAACCAGGATCTGACGGTGGGATCACAGAGAAATTTGTGGAAATTCTTGAAAATCCGCAATAACTTTTTACTGGGTGTACCGATTTTGATAATTCTTTTTTGTTGGAAAGAAGATATCCTTAGTTTAGTACCATGATAAGGAAACCAGGATCTGATAATGGGATCCCAGAGAAATCGAGGGAACTTCTTGAAAATCCGCAATAACTTTTTTCTGGGTGTACCGATTTTAATAATTTTTAATTTAATCGAAAGCTGGTGTTTGTCATGTGGTCACATATACTCGTAAATTTTATTGAGATCTGATAACTACTTTTTGAGTAATCTTTGATAACGCGCCGTTACTTGACTATTTTTTTCGTCGATCTACGTTGTATTACTCGTCGATGTGAATGAAGTCGGTTTTTTTTCGTTTGCGAGCAAACACAATTATATCAAGTAAAAGCTTGTTCTCAGTAGTATGACATTAACAGACATTTACATGATAATGATGTTTTTCCAGGCGAGACTTCCTGGTGCGACAAAAGTTGAAGAAATAGTCAAGAAAACAACAGATGGAGCAAAAGTATATGCTAAAGATTTGGTACGAGTTGACTCGGATGCACAGAAATTGGACAAATTTTTCCGAACAGTACAAAAACCGACCAATGTGGTTGAATCAAATGTGGTAACTGATGAAATACCAGCTGATGTTGAAATGGAAGATATTCAAGATATCGTTTTAGAGAAACAAGTAGACGATCTAGAAAATTCTATAATCTCAGAACCGAATGAATATAAAAGTAGCACAGATAGAATCAAACCAGCTGTTCTAGATAGTAATATTTCATACATTGATCCAAAAGAATCTTTCAAGACGAGAACATTCCAGTATGAGAGGGTAGAAACTAAATTAACAAGTGTTAAACAGTTGAGATTGGATGTGGAAAATAATTGTAATATGAATTTAAGAGAAATATTGGCTAATTTAATATTCATAGCGTGTATTGATAGTCACAGGTCACTGATACAGCATTCTACTAAATTGTATTTATGTGATACCACGCGAATAACGTATGTATTCTCTTCATTTAAAAGAACATTAATAACTATATTGTAACTATTCAGTCCGTAACATCCCACTGCTGGGCATAGACATCTTTCTCCAACTAGCAGAAAGATTGAAGCTTAATATTTATACTAATAGTATAAAGAGGAGGAAGGCAAAAGGAGAACGATCATCTGTGACCCAGGCCCGATAGAAACGAGACATATCTCAGTTTTTTTGTTATTTTTTGTATAGTTAAAGTATATATTTTTTATATTCGAAATCAAAATGGCTATAACCAAAATATTGCCTTATGTTTTTGTTCAGACGATACATAAAAAAAATACTAAATGCCTATTTATCTACAAAATTCGTAAATATATGTAACTAAATGACATAAAAATACAATAGTTATGAGATGTATCTAGGTGACCTGGAGATGCAGCTGGATTATGTAATTTTTAAACTTCTAGTACAACAATCAATTTAGGAGTAATTAAAATCGTCGTCCAACTGCTGGCTTTGAAATACACAGGCCGAATACGGGAAGCAGCGTCTTCGGTGCGACAAAGCCAGCCCTGCGGTCACCACGACTACGGGCCAAAACACATGAGTTCACGCTATTTTTGGCGTAAACTTGTGGAGGCCTATGTCCAGCAGTGGACTGTGATAGGCTGTAATAATGAAAATCGTCGTATTCGATGATTTATTGTATAATAGGAAGTCATATGTATAAAAACGGTCACGCCTGCATGCTATGGCTCAGGTAGCCCTGTGGTGACAGCAACCAATCATGCTATCTCATTCTTTCAGTAAAACAACAATGAGGAGGGCTAGGCGGCGAGTACAAATAAAAAAGTTTTAATTTTTTATTTCAGCGCCGCACTTATAGACTTGACTAGCCCGTTGGCGCAGTTTGTAGTGACCCTGCTTTCTGCTCCGGGGGTTGTGGGTTCGATTCCCACCCTGAGTCTGGGTGTAATGTATATATTTATTTATATATTTATTATTTATAAGTATGTTTATCAAAAAAAAATGTAGGTATACCAGTCGGCTGTTACCTATAACATAAGCATTAAGTTGCTTACTTTAGGAACAGACGACCGTGTGTGTATTGTGTAGATATTTATTATTATTATTATTATTTATTATTATTATAGCCTTCATAAGTACTTTCCTCGGAGGAGACTTGTCACTGCCGAGCGTCATCACCGCAATGCTCGGCGACGACGAGTCCTGGACGGCGATGGTCTCCTTCTGCGAGACAGTAATGTCCCAGAAGGAGAACGACGAGCGGGTGAAAGAGGGGGCCGCCGACGAGGCCTCCGTCCGCAGGCGACGAACGGGGGTGCGTAGGAGGCGCTACTTAATGCGTCTCCAGTAACGCCCCTGTGCCCGTGTCGGGCCGGGATGGGAACCCGGTCCTGCTAGACGCGGCGTCGTCGGGATTGTTCAGAGGTGAGCCGGACAGTCCCATGGAGGAGAAGTCTGGTCTTTTCGCCGAGGCCAGCCTGTCGCTGGAGGGATCCTGTTGCCTGCAGATCCGGGACCCTCCAATTAAAGCGGCTGAAAGCTCCCGCAGGGGTTTTGGTCGGTATTGCACCCTCCAAGTATTGACGCCGATATACGGTTTAGGAATGCCTACCTAGGCTACCTGGATATACCCGTAAATGGGTTCCCCTGCGATAACAAAAAAAAGCCTTCATAAGTACAAAAATATGTGCGATGGGTCGTCGAAACTGTAAAAGGCAGATCAAGCGCGACTTTAAATCCTCTTGTAGCAGAGGCCTGCACCTACGTAGGTATAGGAAATATACAGACGAGACTTAGACGTCCTAAACACGTCTTGACAATCCCGACGGTAGGTTAACCTTAGACAACGCCCCTTAGGGAATACACCCAGACACAAACACACACGCACCGCCTTCGCCGGCGAAGACGAACCCCCCCGCGTTAGACGGCTCGGATTCACCCGGCGTATCGACTGTCCACAACTTCGACTCCTCCATTCCGACGACGTTTTAAGCCGAGGTGTGATCTCGCTAGGAGACACCCTTAGGACGAACGTCACCCCCGTGCCCTCCAAGGGCCTAAATCTTCCTTCGCGGCCGGTGTCTATAGTACCCGGCCCCTCACCGGCGACGCTGTAAAGGCCAGTAGGGCAGCAACAGTCATTTCGAAAAAAAAAAAGCGATTTTAAGATCTTCAGAAACAGAGTATTTAACAAACAAGTGGCGGATATTTGAAGATTTTAGAATTGCTGCAACTTTGATTAATTATTTTCAAGATCTGTACGAAGACAGTCCGTACACAGAAGTTTTCATTGAAATAATTAATCGAAATATACAAGGCCCCAATCGACTGGCCGAGTATGTGGAGGAGAACAATCCCAACAGACAAAGAGTGACGTTTCACAGGATGACTGCAAATGATCCGGAAGTTAAACATTTTCCACAAGTAGCAATTGAAGACTTAATTAAATTCTCAATTGGCAGCTATCACGTGAGGTTAGCACGGTCGTACTGCAGTGAGCATTTAAAAACCACGGGAGTATATAATATGGAAATATATAGACATCCAGCGGCAGTAACGGGCAGACACAATAGTACATTAATCAGGTGCAGAATTCATTCACGACACGTTACAAAAATGTATTATACTTATATTATGTTTGATGAGAACATAAATGGAATAAACGCAATAACAATATTACTGCTCGTGCTATCATGGTATAAGGACATTGGGAAGTTACTCACACGTCATTACGTTGTCTATTACTTAGGGTGGGCTAGATATCGAGATGACTTTGACCACCCCGCACTGGGTATGGATTATATTTTAAGGGACATAGAAATTCAATAAAACTTCTCTCTGATCTGCAATAAATCATCGAATACGACGATTTTAACGAATCCTAAGTTGATTATTGTAATAATAATAATAATAATAATAATAATATATTCTTTATTGTACACCAAAATATAAACAAACAGCAGTAAGTAATTGTACTAGGAGTTCAAAAATTACATAATCCAGCTGCATCTCCAGGTCACCTAGAAACATATCATAGCTATTGTATCGTCATCTATTTACATATATTTACGAATTTTGTAGACATATAGGCCTTTTGTATTTTTTGTGTATCGCCTGAACAAAAACAAGGCAATATTTTGGTGTTAGCCATTGATTTCGAATATAAAAAAAATATACAATTTAACTATATGAAAAATAACACAAAAAAAACTGAGATATGTCTCGTTTCTGTCGGGTCTGGGTTTTTTTTTCTATGGGGCGTGACCGTTCTCCTTTGATTGTTTGTTTGTTTGCATTTAATAGGCTCTTAAACTACTGAACTAATTTAAAAAAAAAAATCACTGTTGGGAAGCTACATTATCCGCGGGTGACATAGGCTATATTATATTTTCAAAAAAATTAGGGATCCTTACTCCAATAATGTAACCCAAGGTGTATAAGAATTACCGAAAACATCGCATGCGTTGCCACTACTATTGATGATAGAATAAAACAATTCGTATGCTTTATTTTTTGTGTTACCCACACATTAGGAAATCCTAAACAATTTTTTAAGCCAATTAATTGGCTAAAGCACCGACACGGTAAGTCGGAGGTGCAGGTTCGATCCCTGCTGAAACGGTCAATTTTGGATATGATATTAAAAAAATTGTTTAGAATAATGTACTACGACTTTGTAGGACACATCGTTATTTACAACAAAAAAAAAATCGCGATAGCCTAAATGTCTGTCTACTTATTATAGTTTTTAAAGGTGTATGTTATGTTAGCTTGTAATATGCACAATAAAGTATATTTCTTCTTCTTCTTCTTCTATAGTTATGCCACGATAAGTGGTCTTTTCTTTTAAAAATTTAATTGATATGCCGCCGCTAGAAAAGGCTCTTTGATATTAATCCTTATCAAAATAAATTACTTCATATTCAATACTGCTTCAATAACTTTATATAACTTATTGAATTATTCAATTTGGACATTCCATCCGAAAGATATCACGAGTTTTGTGATGAAAAATGTGTTAGAAAAAAGTTGCGTGGTCGCCGCTTGGCTTTGCTCGACTAGCCTTTGCGGTTTAGGCGTCACTGGGGTACAGGTCGTTTCTTTATATATTTTTTTCTTTTTTCTTTACTAACCTGACGCAAATAGAAGTGTATATAAATAGATACCCGTGCGAAGCCCGGGGCCGGCTGCTAGTAGGTATATAATAATACTATAACTTGTAGTGTAATATGTTCTTATCAATGTTTTTGAAAAAAATATATTTTGATCTGTATTAATTTATTCAAAAAATAAATTCTTTAACTATATAAATTATATGACATTAGTTAGGTCAGTTTATCATAATATAATACATATATACGGTATAAAGTGTAAAAATACAAATCTAACTTTTAAAACATAACTAATATGTAAAATGATAATGGTTAAATTTTAGGGAGGAGTTATTTTATGAGACAATATTGTATGACTTCCAAAATTTGGGATTAATAAAGTTATCAAATCCTCTACCGTTACAAGAATTGTTCATGTTAGGTTTGAGCACGCAAGAGTCACAATGGGACCCTGAATTAGGTATAGTAACTAAAGTTTTATTGCTACAACTGTATTTAAATATGGATATAGATCTTAACTTTGACTTGACACCATTTGCCCAGTGGTGCAGTTAGCAGTGGCATTGCTTTTTTCGGGTGTTGTTGGTTCGATTCCCGCTTCGAGTTGGGGTGTGATATATGTATGTATTTATTTATGTAAGTATTGTTTGTATGTGTTTATTGAAAAAAAAATATGTAGCTACATCAGCCGACTTACCAACACAACATTAAGCTGCTTACCTTAAGAACAGACGACCATGTCTGTATGTTATGGATTTTGATTTATAGAACAGCAGAACTAATATAAGTTTAAAGTGCTGACTCCATTTAAAAATTCTATTAAACATTAAAAAAAAATTGAAAGTTTAATTAAAATGTATAAAACAGGTGACATGCAAGATATGGCCAAGCAGATGACTCAGCTACTAGTGAGCAAGCGTGCGATGCTCTATGAATATTTCTCACTACAAATAAACGAGAGTGGCGAATTACTGGCTCTACCTTTACTTCTCGGTAAATATTATTCTGTATTACCCATTTAAAATATATCATATCTGCAAAGTATTCAACTATAAAGATATCCATAAAATTTCGTCTATTTGATATTTGGTATTAGTTTTACACCATACAAATCAATAATAGAAACAGTCTAATTTCAATAATCACGTATATTTTCATTATAAAATATTAGTTAATTCATTATTTGATAATATTTCAGATGGTCACACACCATTTATGGGTGCTTTACCAACATTTCTAGTTCAACTTGTTACAGAAGTTAACTGGAGTTCAGAAAAAGAATGTTTCGATACATTTAGTAGACAAACAGCCATATTTTACTCTCAACCAAACCCAGATGATAATGAAGATGTTTTAAAATCTGAAATGTGGAAACAAGAACATATAATATTCCCTGCTATTAGAAGAAATTTTCTTCCACCCACAAGTTTTATTGGTAATGGAGCTATATTACAAATAGCAAATCTATGTGATCTTTATAAAGTATTTGAACGTTGTTAGTTTTAAGTGATAATTTTATATTTAAAATAAACTGAAGAACGAATAAATTTTATTTTGTTTTATTTATTTTTTCTCTATTTTTAAATAAACTAGACAAGGGCTAGTCTTGTGGTGAAGTCTATGGCCACTGTTCCTATCCTGTTTGATAGCCTATATACTTTTTGTAGCTTTAGTTAAAAAATTATAAGAATAATTGTCCGTATTTATGCAAAAAAGAACCACCCAACAAAAACGAACTTCTGAGATATCAAAGGATTTACAAAAACATGTGCAACTCTTATGGATGGAGTAAATATAATTTTTATTTAAATTTATGGTTAAATTACTAATTATACTTTAATTGTATCCAAATTTGGTCTGAATACTCTTAAATCTGCACGTGGTTCCTTTTAACATTTACTGGTTGATAGCTTTTGTAATATGCAAAAAAGAACCACACCCCAGGGATTTACTGATATAAATGAAACTATGTATTTATAATATCGAAATATAGATTTAATTACCAAAAAATATATTAAATTATACATATATACGTTTATTCGACGTTATCATCAAATAAGATTTCGAAATCCACCGTATCTAGTCCATCTATGTCGTCTTCTATTGCATTATCACTAATGTGACCATTATAAAAGCTCTTTGCATCTTGTGTAATGAGATGTAATATGGATTGAATATCCGCTGGTTTCGCTGGTGATAATGGCTACCCTAACGGCCACAGGAGAACTAAATATTCCATCAAGATAACAGCTGGTATGCCGCAAAGAGCGGTTCGGTGGTAGCAAGGTGATGGCGGGTCCAAATCGTGCAGTTTTTTTTTTATACTTTATTGTACACCACAAATATATTACAAACAAAGCTTAAAGATAGTCACAAACAGTGAAGTACACACTGGGCGGACTTATGGCATTTCTCCCAGACAACCTATTTATTTATTTATACTTTATTGTATTAATTGTTAAGAGTTTCGACCAACACCTTAAGAAACTCTCTCTCTTGACTGTTAGATCAAGGGTCAGATTCAAAAGGCAGTGTTACTTGAAACGGCATTCATTGTGACGAGGTTCCTCAGCCTACAACCTTAACTACCGGCAACCTGGGCTTCAACCTGCCACCGGAGGACTACTATTTTTATATTTTTAAATATTCTTATTTGTCTTTTTTTAATGTATTTAAAAATGTAATAATAAGGATATATCGACTGTCCCTACGTACAGTATCGAAACTGAAAATTTTCTATTTTTTTATTGCATGAAAAAACTACTTTTTATGTATATTTTCAAAGGAAAAAGAGAAGAAAATGCTATAAATAAAAATACACATAAGATCACATTTTTCATGAGCTTATACTCAATATATTAACAAATCATTCAGCGTAAAAAATGTAGTGCCTTTTTTCAATTTCGATATTATACGTAGGGACAGTCGATATGTTGTATAAAAGTTTTAATAGACAAATATATATATATACACAATATAATAATAATAAACATTTATTCATACTCACACACATACATCGATGTACAGTAAAGACAAAAAATAAAATAAAAATCTCAACATAACAATTCTATTAAAATATAACTATATAGATATTATGACAAATACTTAGCTAAATTGGAAACTATTAACACAATATACAACCGAAATAAAAGACAATAAAATTAAAAACAATAATAATAGGTAACTACCCATAAAATCAACAATAACAATTAAAAAACAAAAAAAAAATGAAAAATAAGCAAAATGTATATTAAAAAAAAAAGAAAGCGGCAATCTGCATAGCGATGTACCTACTGATGGGAGCATTGAAATGGATGACGCTCGGCATTTGTTGGAGAATTAAGACTCCAACGCCGATTTTCAGCGTCACCCGTAAAGAGATAGGCGGAAAGCAGTTCTTATATAAAATATATTAATAAATCTATAATAATAATAATAAATTTTGAACATTGGTACACATATTATAAGATACTAAAATTATATACATATGATAAAGCAAAACAATTAATACGTCTTTACTTTAATGAATAAAAATATATACATATAAGTACATAATAAACTCATAACATAATCTAAACATAAAAAAAGAGAAAACAAAAACTCGTTCATGTCGTCTCCAATTTAAGTTACTGACTTTCTTGTAGTTCTTGAGCACACTCTCCGAAATAGATCCTGTAAAATACCGACAGAAAGGCAACCCTGCGTCGATGCTTTAGACTTGAAGTCTGGAGTTAACCAGTGATTCGACACCCATGAGTCTTACGGCGCGTCGATCCACAGAATCCAAAGTAGCAAGCTGGTACTTGACAGATCAATCTCATAAAGGACTGCAGTACTCTATGCACAATCGAACTTGTGCTTGGTACAGAGTAAGAAGCTGTTGCGGTGTAAAGTATTGCCTGACTTTGTTGAGACTACCTAGTTTCTTACCAGTAGTTTTAAGTCGGAGCTTATGAGAATGGACTCCATTTAGAGGTAAAAAGACAAGCTTGCGTATTGGAAACATTAAATTTGACTAGGTTGACATCAACCCAATCGGATACCTCTTTCAAAGCCAAATTTATGCGTTCGACCAGAGCCTCTCTATGCTCAAGAGTTTCAGCCTCACTAGCATGGGGATTGGATATGTATCTCTTCGTAATTGTGCTCAGTGTCTGTTTGTAATATTAAAATGATCGCTTTTTACTAAATGCATATGGATGTATCAGTCAGTCAGTCAGTTCATTGCAGTCCACTGCTGACATAGGCCTCCCCAAGTTCGCGCCAGACATCCCGGTTTTTCGCAATCCTCACCCAGCCTACACCGGCAATCTTACGTAGACCGTCGGTCCAATATACATATAGATATGGATGTCTGGAATACATATGGATGTATACACGGTGCATATTACAAAATAACATTTTTTTACAATTTTTATGTCTGTATGTGTCTGTTTGCTCCGGCTAATCTCTAAAACGGCTGAACCGATTTTGACGGAATTTTGACTAGCAGATAGCTCATATAAAACAACTAGTAACTTAAGCTACTTTTATTTTAGTAATTTATTTATTTTTTAACTGTGAACTAAATAAAACCTTTTTTGTTAAATTCCACTTGGACGAAATGGCGGGCACCGCTAGTATGCAAAATAGAATCACATACTGGTGGTTCTACCGTTTTACAATATTTATTTATACACAATAGAACCGAATGCTTGTGGTTCCATTTAGCATTAAAAAAGACAATTAAATTGTATATTTATTTACGCATAACCATACCACAGAAACTTGGTTCCATTTGGTATATTAAAAATAATTGTTATTAATAAAATAATGTATAATGTATAACGGTACGAAGTGTGTGTGGATCTGTTTTGTATAAAATGACATGATAGTAATATCGTTTCTTTGTTTGAACAAAAGTGTCCCATGGTACTGTGGTTCAGTTTTGCTTAATAAGTAATATTCATTATTGCTGGTGGTTCTCATCTCTCTGGGAAAATCATGTGGTTCTCTTTTGTATAATAATTTAGACCACTTGTGAGTATTCTTAAAAAAAAAAAGCAAAATCCGAAATTTGTCGTATGGTTCAATTTTGCATAAATACTGACAATTTTTGTACAAATTCTTACAAATATTAAAAATAAAGAGTACCCGTAACTTGGCGTAGTTTTAAAATGAAACATCAACATTAAAAAAATAATGATTTATTACAAAAGACAGGCTTTGACCAGCAAAATTAGGTGTCAACGACATAATTAGGATGCACGACCAGAAGTGGATCATCTTCAACTTCTTGCTCTGACGACTTGCCCGATTTGAGCCCTGTGGTCTGCAGTGGGATTATTACTTGATCCTGAAATTACGTTATTATATTAACATTTTAATTAATTTTGTTTTCACAATCATTAAGTAAGAACCTACATAAGGTATATAAATAAGCTATTAAAATTACAAGTAGATAACACATACTTTTACACAATACGAAGACAAAATTTCGGCAAATTCTGAAGTGTCTATTTATTTTTGTTGAATATAGTAACTTGTTATTTAAAATAAAAAATTAAAAAATTAGTATAGTTCGCGTAATTTAAAAAGAACGCTAGCCTTGAAGCTGCGCAGAAGCGATTTATCGGTCTATTTGGTGGTATGGGGTAGCGGGCGTGTTTATCACGTGTCGCATGCTTGCCGGTGTGCTATTGGTTGGACAGTTCGACGTCGACTCAAAATATTATCGCGCACAAAAGTTTTAAATTACGAAATAGTTTTACATAAAGAATTGAGAAAATTTTGATTTATTTATAATATATAATTCGCATCATGTAAAAAGAACGCTGGCTGTCAAAATGCGCAAAGGCGATTTACAGTGTTGCCAACTCTTAATAAAACTTTTTCGTGTTGTCCATTTTAAGGAAGTCTTATTTAGTAAACAAACCACTGTCAATCGTAATTTACGTTTTTTACACATTTATCACTCACTTTTACAACACATTCGCTTAAGGACATTTGTAAAACTCAATTTACTATTTATTTCACTAAAAACAAATATCAGTTTATCATTTTAAACACATAAAAACTATTAAGATACGAATATCGAGAGTACAGATAATTAATATTTTTGAATACGACATTTCAATAACTAAAAAAATTGTTATTGTTTTTGTTTAAAAAAAATTGTAATTTTGTAAAGTGATAATTATTATACTTATTTAGTCTGAATTATTCGCACTGGTATTTCTTTTTTTTTTAATGTACCTACCATTAATAATCATTATACCAAGCCGCGAGTGAAAGCCTAATTAAAAAATAAAACAGTAGTACTTTTGTGCGCGAGTATACCCATGCGCAGACGCACCCCCTCCAGTTTCTTTCAGCGTTCTTTTTACATGACCCGAACTATACCTATTTAATGTTTAATTGCACATTTGAAACTATATCAGAAAAATAACAATATTGTATTTTAAAAAAAACGAAAGTGAAAAGGCGGTCTTATTACTAATAAATGCAATCGGCAGTAATCTCTTATAGACAACCCCTATCAATAGAAAAAATATCGATAAACTATTTTATATTATATATTTATATACTTATCACTACTTACATGATACATGAGTCTGTCAATCACTTTCTCGACAAGGATCTTGCGTTCCAGTAACTCATCTTCACTTTCAATCTGTCCTTGCGTTACGAGTTTCTCTAGATACCAGCTGACGACCGCGCTCTTGTGCATGCCTGAACTTTCTTCGCCTGAAATTAAAAATTAACAATTTTTGTAAAATAGTAATAATATTATTACCCCAAAGTAATTTCAGCTAACCCAAGTTTTGTATGTTACACTTGCTGCTGCTGATGTAAGCAAAAGATATAAAAATAAAAGTTAAAATGTATATATAAATATATTTAGTGATATTTAATTGCTATGAATGAGCTCACGAACGCGCTGTATGATGATGATACGTGAACTAATGTATGTAGCTAATAAATTGTGAAACTAGTGTAAAATGCTGATGGGGCGCTATGTATGTGTGATTAATAAAGCATGTACGATTCAGCCAAACTGTACACGCTTTATTAATCGACTAAAACATTACGTACACAACTCAACTGTATTTTTATGTGTGCATTGGGTGTACTGATTTTGATGATTCTTTCTTTATTTTAAAGCTGTCATGTGGTCTCATTTAAATTTGAGTGAGGTCTGACGAGATTGACCTCGATAATGTTGATGATGCTATGAGTAGCCTGTTGGCGTAATTTGTAGTGACCCTGCTTTCTGTTGTGGGTTTGATTCCCACCTCGATATATTAATTGGAACTATTCAACTGCATTATAAGTTCAAGTACGCAGTTAGTATCAATAACGTGAATTGATGCATATAATTACCTTTTGCTTCAGCCTCCATTTCTTCCTTCCTCATAAACACAACGAGCATGTTGCTAAGAGATTTGTACTCCTCAAATGATAATGTTAATTTTTTCTTTGGCGCTTGATCTCCATTCACTTGGCTTTCTGAACCTATGGAAAAGAAAATAGAAATTATCATAAGGAATACTCTTAAAAAAAATTGTATATTACTGAAGTGTATTTATATTTTACTTGTTACACCAATTATTGATAAAATTTATCCTGCACATAACTTACGAAGACTAACCGTAGGAGGTAGAATAGGCCATTAGAACACTTATAGTTTCTTGACAATTAATAAACTACAACTTTTACATTTGGGATCATAAATATAGTGGATACTTGATATCGATGATGAAAAATAATTTTTATCAGTTGGATACCATCATCAGTCCAATAGAACTGTCCACAACTGGTGAAATAGGCTCTTATAAAAACAATACACATAAAGGAGTTTGTAATGTACTTGATGTTCCATTGGGCACTTCTTGGTCGACATCCATACTGGGCTCATACTGTGGATCTTCTTCGTCCAAATGTATATCGGGCTGCTCGACGCGAATAATAGATTTGTTTAGTAATCTGTAAGAAATAATCGAAAACATACTGTAAAATTTAAATTATTAACTATAATTTAATAACTTTTAATATATCAAGTTTGTAAAGTAGTTAGTATTTAAGTAAGTTGACCATGACTCCTAGTATTTTGATTCATTGATTGAAATTTAAATTGAATAGCCTCATTGTATAAATAAATAATAAGGATAATGATAAATAATAAATAAAGTAGTCTATTAGAATATGTCGCGATATGTTGTGTTACCGTAGCTTATAGATGCCTGCAACACCTTGTTGCCAACCCTACCCCTGTGATCTTGTAAATAATTATTATTTATTATTATTAATTAATTTTATCTTCTATAATTAACAATCTTTAAGATTAAGAGGTGTGTTCCTGAGAAAGACTTGATCTTTTGTAAGATGGAGCTGCTCCGCACTCTGGGCAGATATCTCCGGCCGGCCCGCAGCGGGCGCGCCAGCTCACCGGTAGGCCTCGCGCACGTGGGGCGCGGCGACGTGCCCGCTGCAGTGCATCTTGGCCAGCGCCTCCGCCAGCCGCACCATGGACTCCAGCTGCCTCACGGTGATCCTCCAGCCGCCGAGCTCACCGGTAGGCCTCGCGCACGTGGGGCGCGGCGACGTGCCCGCTGCAGTGCATCTTGGCCAGCGCCTCCGCCAGCCGCACCATGGACTCCAGCTGCCTCACGGTGATCCTCCAGCCGCCGAGCTCACCGGTAGGCCTCGCGCACGTGGGGCGCGGCGACGTGCCCGCTGCAGTGCATCTTGGCCAGCGCCTCCGCCAGCCGCACCATGGACTCCAGCTGCCTCACGGTGATCCTCCAGCCGCCGAGCTCACCGGTAGGCCTCGCGCACGTGGGGCGCGGCGACGTGCCCGCTGCAGTGCATCTTGGCCAGCGCCTCCGCCAGCCGCACCATGGACTCCAGCTGCCTCACGGTGATCCTCCAGCCGCCGAGCTCACCGGTAGGCCTCGCGCACGTGGGGCGCGGCGACGTGCCCGCTGCAGTGCATCTTGGCCAGCGCCTCCGCCAGCCGCACCATGGACTCCAGCTGCCTCACGGTGATCCTCCAGCCGCCGAGCTCACCGGTAGGCCTCGCGCACGTGGGGCGCGGCGACGTGCCCGCTGCAGTGCATCTTGGCCAGCGCCTCCGCCAGCCGCACCATGGACTCCAGCTGCCTCACGGTGATCCTCCAGCCGCCGAGCTCACCGGTAGGCCTCGCGCACGTGGGGCGCGGCGACGTGCCCGCTGCAGTGCATCTTGGCCAGCGCCTCCGCCAGCCGCACCATGGACTCCAGCTGCCTCACGGTGATCCTCCAGCCGCCGAGCTCACCGGTAGGCCTCGCGCACGTGGGGCGCGGCGACGTGCCCGCTGCAGTGCATCTTGGCCAGCGCCTCCGCCAGCCGCACCATGGACTCCAACTGCCTCACGGTGATCCTCCAGCCGCCGAGCTCACCGGTAGGCCTCGCGCACGTGGGGCGCGGCGACGTGCCCGCTGCAGTGCATCTTGGCCAGCGCCTCCGCCAGCCGCACCATGGACTCCAGCTGCCTCACGGTGATCCTCCAGCCGCCGAGCTCACCGGTAGGCCTCGCGCACGTGGGGCGCGGCGACGTGCCCGCTGCAGTGCATCTTGGCCAGCGCCTCCGCCAGCCGCACCATGGACTCCAGCTGCCTCACGGTGATCCTCCAGCCGCCGCCCGCCGCCTCGCGGGAGCGCAGCGCGCTGTAGTACTCCACCAGCAGCTGACCGGCCTCCTGTACATTAATGGCTCGTTTCACATTCAGCCTCATCCCACTGCCGGCCGTTGGCCTCTTTCTCCACGTAGGAGAAAGATTGACGCTTAATCCACCACGCTGCTCCACTGCGGGTTAGCGGATATGTTCGCTACTAATGAGTAACGATCACTATCAGGTATTTATGATAACAACCGGGATCGACGGCTTAAAGTGCTCTTTGAGGCACAGTGGAGAGATCCACGACGGCAGACATCCGAACGGGTGAGAAATATTTGTACAAATACAAATATCCATCCCGAGCACGAATCGATCCCGCAAACCATTGGTGTTTTAGGCGACTACTTGCATCACTACACGAGAGCGGTTATCTTGTTTATTGATCCAAATTTGATTATGATAGAGAAAATTGGTTGAAATGAAGATGAATTTTTATAGTTGAATGACTCTTGGAATAGACATATGTAATAGTTTGTTAGAATATCTGTAATATTTTATATAAATGCATTATTTCCACGATTAAAAGTATTCATTCAAGAAATTTTAGCAAATAGGCTATAAAACATCATGTTACCACAAGAACAGAGCAGTAGCATAATCATCTCAAAAGGTTTCCTATTTTTGAATTTGAAAAATCTAGAGTTTGAAATCCGTTAATCTTAGCCTATCAATAATATATAATAATATTTTTTAATTATATTACCTCAGTAATAATAGGCTTGAAGGACCTCGCAAAGGCGATGTATCTCAACAAATCTTCTCTTGAGTACACACTGTCGTATGTCTCTTCTTTGTTACAATGAAGGTCAACAATCTTCCTGGCAATAGCATAGTCAACCATTTCACTACTCTCATCAATTAGTATGAAGAATAAATCAAAACGAGACATAATTGGCGAGCTTAAAGCAACATTCTGCTGTAATGATTTTGCTCGGTCGTAGCGACCCCCAATAGGGTTAGCTGCGGCTAAAATTGATGTTCTAGCGTTTAGGGTCGCTCGCACTCCAGCCTAAAATAAAATTATAAAAATACTCTACTTTAAATATTTATATGTATATAACATTCAGGTTATCACTTTATGTCTATAAATGATAGATATTTAAAAAAAGTAAATTCAATTTAGAGTAAGGAAGAAAAAAGTTTATTTCAAATGTTTTTGTGCGTTTTTTCCAATATTTGGTACTAATTTTCAATGTTATATCTATTTTAAATGTTACAGTATAAACAAGAACTAATTCAAAATTCGACATGCAAAAAAACTTGTAATGAAAATTTCTGGCTTTTTATATTTTTCTTTGTAAACAATAAGTAAAATATAATTTTAAGTACCATATAATCAATAAATAATACCTTAGCTATAGAAATGGTCTGTTGTTCCATAGCTTCGTGAATAGCCACTTGATCGCCGGGGTCCATTTTATCAAACTCATCGATACAACACACGCCGTTATCTGCTAACATTAGCGCGCCTGCTTCTATGACGAAATCAAACGATTCTTCATCCTATAAAACAATTTAAATTTCAGTATACGTGTTACTATTTAAACATAATGATAAAATATCAAGTTAGATCAGGGTGTTTTTATATTTATAAAAATCAATGCATCAAAAATTGGATATGCGTTTACTACAACAAGAAAATATAAAAGATACTTTATCAAGGGAAATAGATAATGTTTTTAGTGACGTATCTATGCATGGGGAAGATATAAATCAAAATTGGGAAGAGATAAAGGGAAAGATAGTAAGTTTGGAAGAGAAATATTTAAGACCCCCCCGGATGGATATTAAAAAGAACTGGATGACAGCCGAAATACTAGACTTATTTGAAGAACGACGGGTGATGAAACAGTTGGACGAAAAAAGATATATAGAGTTAAATAAGGAAATAAATGCAAAGATACAAAAGGCAAAAGAGAGTTGGTTACATGTGAAATGCGAAGAAATTGAATCTTTGGCGGAAAAGCATGATACCTTTAATATGTTTAAGAAAATAAACGAAATTATACAACCTTTAACAAAACGGACCGCTGTAGCGATGATTAATGATAATGGGGATCTAATACACAAAATTCAAGACAAAATTAATCAATGGGAATTATATATAGAGAGACTTTTCGCGGATAACAGAAGTGACAATATTGATATAGAGGTGCCGGAGGAATATTTAGAGATATTAGAGTCAGAAGTAAGAAATGCGATAAAAACTTCAAAGATAAACAAAGCTGCAGGTCCTGATGCTGTCTACACAGAAGTTATAAAGATTATGTCCAACAAATCGTCCCTAGTCCTCAAAAATCTATTCAACATGGTCTACAAAACTGGTGTTTTCCCCAATGATTGGTTGAGATCTACTTTTATCACTATACCCAAAAAACTAAACGCAAAACGGTGTGAAGACCACAGAACAATTAGTTTAATGAGCCACGTTCTTAAGATCTTTTTAAAAGTTATACACGCTCGCATTTACCGGAAATGTGAAGAACATATATCAGAAACGCAATTTGGTTTTAGAAATGGCTTAGGTACCAGAGATGCACAGTACTGTCTAAACGTTTTAGTTCAGAGATGTCTTGACATGAATAAAAAAGTGTACTTATGCTTTATTGATTACGAAAAGGCGTTTGATAGAGTACGACATGAACAGCTAATTGAGATTCTCGAACATACTGGTATCGACAAGCATGACCTTAGAGTGATTGCTAATCTGTACTGGGCTCAAAAAGCAATGGTTAAGGTGGAAGATCAACTATCCACAGAAACTAAAATCAAGCGTGGCGTTCGACAAGGGTGTATTTTATCACCCTTACTATTTAATCTCTATGCCGAAAGAATCATGGCCGAGTCCCTCTATGAAACCGATGAAGGTATAGTGATAAATGGAGAAGTCGTGAACAATGTTCGATATGCTGATGATACGATTCTTATTGCGGAGAATATTGTAGGACTACAAAAGTTGCTGGATCTTGTAAACGTGGCGAGCAACAAATACGGACTAAAAATAAACACGAAAAAGACCAATTTTATGATAGTATCCAAGACCCCAGTGATTAATGAACATCTATTCTTGGAAGACAACCTAATTGAACGCGTAGAAAAATTTAAATACCTAGGTAGCTACATAAATGAACAATGGAGTAGCGAACAGGAAATTCGAGTCCGTATAGAAAAAGCCCGTAGTGCCTTTATGAAGCTGAAAAAGATTTTGTGCTATAAACGCTTTAGCCTAAAACTCCGCATGAGACTCGTGCGCTGTTGTGTATTCAGTGTTCTACTTTATGGGGTCGAAAGTTGGACCTTGACCTCGGCATTATGTTCAAAACTAGAAGCTTTTGAAATGTGGATATACAGACGTATGCTCCGAATATCCTGGACCATGAAAATAACAAATGTTGAGGTTCTGCGCCGAATGAATAAAAGGTTGGAGATAATGAGGATTGTGAAGGAAAGGAAGCTGCAGTATTTTGGTCACATAATGAGAGGACACAGATATCGGATTCTTCAGCTTGTGATTGAAGGAAAAATTGAGGGAAAACGCCGACCAGGCAGAAGGAAAATATCCTGGCTGAAGAACCTCCGTGAATGGTTTAATCTAAGTACTCGCTCTCTCTTCCGTGCTGCAGCTTCGAAGATTAAGATAGCCATGATGGTCGCCAACCTTCGTAGAGAAGAGGCACCGTAAGAAGAAGTTTTTATATTTATCAATTTCAATGGCGATTCTTAATAAAGTTTTATTTAATACTAGCGACCCGCCCCGGCTTCGCACGGGTGCAATGCTGATACTAAATATACTATAGAATGTTGACTTCTTAATAATATTCGTGCCAAATTTGAAGTAAATCCATGCAGTACTTTTTGAGTTTATCCCGGACATACATACAGACAAACAGACAAAAATTCTAAAAACTAAATTTTTGGCTTCGGTATCGATTGTAGATCACACTCCAAGTATTCTTTTAAAAAAATATTCAATGTACAGTTTTGACTTTCCTCCCATTTTATTATATGTATAGATTAATGATAGGAACTACTCAGGAACTACTTGTCTAAAATGAAAAATTCTTTTTCCGAGGGAGGCTAGCATAGACTATTTTTTTCCTAAAACTAACGCGTGTGAAATCGCGGGGCACAGCTAGTAGAAATAACGAAAACTTAAATTTTTGTAAGTAAATAAGCTAGTAACATATTTTTCTGCTTCAGAAACTAATTTCTCCATCCGAAATTGATCACTTTTTTGGGAGAAATACTTTAGACTCGTATTTTGGTAAATTCATGTTAGAGCAGTACAGAAGATTACAGTTCTACTTACAGGTGAGCTGTTCCCTTGTTTGCCCAACTTGTTGTATAAAAAAAAAGATAATAAGAAAATGAAAAGGTTGGTAACCTTAACAACGGCAGCTGTGAGACCAGCAGCAGAGGAAGCCTTCCCACTGGTATAGACGGCTCGGGGGGTCATAGTACTGACTTGCTGTAGTAACTGCGACTTGGCTGTACTGGGATCACCGACAATACACACATTGATATCACCTCGCAGTGTTGTGCCTGAAGCAATATTGATTATACACTTATATAGCTAAACATATTTACGTAACAAGTATACAATCTGGAATTGTAATAATTATACATTTGTAATATGTAATGCCCATTACATATTGCAGTTTTATCACAATCTCATCTAAAAAAAAATTAAGTTTTTTAGAGTGCAACAATAGATAAAGCCTCAGAATTCTTTTACATATTTTTTTCTTTTATAAACCAAATTTATACTATTTAACTTTACACAGCATATGTTTATTGTTTGTTCTTTTGTAATACTTTTAGTTAAAAGATATACAAGGATCATACCTTCAATGGTAGTCTTGGCGACACCCCCAAATAACATTAGCAGTATACCTCTCTTGACTTCATTGTTACCGTGAATACTGGGGAACAGACTTGTGATCAGATTGTTGTAGAGATTCCTGTCACGTGACATTTCATACACCTGAAAATTAACAAAATAAAGCAATATAAGTAATTACAAACTATAGTAATATGTATGTATTTCAAATTTCATTTAACCATTGTCTGTAGTTTAAACAAAAAATAAAATTTAAATGCCTAATGTTCAATGACTGCCTATAACTAACAGATAGATATGCATGATATAAACATCCAATCTTTATTAGAAAAGAGGTTGTTGCTCACCTGTGTGTTGATGTTGATGTGATGATGTTTGTAATAAAAATAAAAATATAACTTACTTTATCCCATTCCTTGTCAGTCATTTGTTTTCTCATATCCTCTGTTGTAAGATCATCAGTGGCCAAATCTGCTGTACCAAAGCGCCTTGAAGTCGTTTGTACACTACAAGCTAAAAATGCTGTTCTGGAAAAGTAATTTACTGTTAGACTACAAACTATTTATAAATTAATTAAAAGTTTTAATGTAAAAGAAGTATAATTTGTTTTCTTAGATACGAATTCTGATCATTTATGTATCCAGCAATAATTGCTATATATTTAAGAGAAGTGACAAAAGACCAATGACTAAACAATGCTGGTTTTTTTTGCTAGGTATCAAATGTTTTAGGTAGAAATTATTTAGAAGATATACATTTATTACTTGTATAGTCAATTATAATATTAAAAATGAATGCAAAAAAACACTACTTGTTGTGTGTCGTGAATACTATTTTGTACACACTATTTTGTATTCTATTCTATTAAATCTTATGATAAATTAAAAATTAGCAAATGACTAAAATATCATACTTATAATGTAACTCTCGAACTCCCAAGGCTTTAAGACCTTTAATTCCTTCCATCTGCCCCTCAGTAGCCATTTTTGTTCTTGTGGTTAGTTCAGCTTTTGCCCCAGGTAAAGACAAAGAACCTACATCAGGTACTACTATTAGAGTTCCAGTGAAATCATAGCGATCTCCTGCCTGTAAATAATAAAAACAAAAGATATTTAATTCATTACAGTATAATTTACAAACGCACAGACAAACAGACTCACAAAAATTCTAAAAAAAATCATTGTTTTGGATGCTATTTGTGTATAAACGTCCCAATAATATTTTTTCTCATATATTTTCCATATACAGACAGCAATACATCACATTTTTATAATATGTATTGATAATAAGGTTTTCTGGAAAAGGTAATACAAAAGTATAGGGTATATCTATATATTAAGTCTGCATGTTGTTTTTATCTAAAATTATTGTTTTATATATTATATAGGAGAACAATTTGTTAATGTCCATACAATTTGTCCAGAATGCCTATGCCCAGCAGTGGAATGTTACAGGTTTGTAATTAAATAAATATTTAAAAAAAAGTCTTATAATTTATAACAGTACCTGTACAGATTCCACAGCCTCAGCTCGTAATATAACTTCAAGGGAACGGGGTATACAACCCCTGGGCAATTCTGCCTGTGTCTCTTGAATGCGGACCTTTTGAAAATCAACAAACACTGACTTGTCAGCGTCTAACATGAAACGGCGACGGTTTGCGCAAACTGGATTACGACATATAGTTGGGATTGTGTACTGAAAACATTAAAATAAATTAGTGTGTTGATACTATGGGGTATAATTGTGATTATAGACGTTTTGTTTTCTTTTTTTATACAACTAGGTTGAAAAACATGCATACAGCTCATTCGATGGTAAGCGATTACCATAGCATAAAGACTCCTACAACGCCAGAAGCATTGCAAGCTTGTTGCAGACTCTACCCCTAATCTCCTCCAGGAGTTCTGGTTACCTTACTCACAACAGGAACTCAACACTGCTTAAAGGCAGTATTATTCAGCTGTGATCTTCTGTAACGTCAAGGTACTAACGCAGTCGGGCTGCGCCATATTTTAGGCAGGATATTTCCTGTCCTACCTCAGTTTCCTGCTATTCCTGGTTCAGTTTTTAAGTTGTTTATTAAAATATCTAAAAGGTTTTAAGCTTAATTTAGACTACTTTTATGCCTTCTATCTAGTTTTAATAACTGTTAAGCTCTGGAATTCTCTTCCTCTCTCTCTATAAGACA
The DNA here is from genome assembly GCF_905220565.1 of Melitaea cinxia. Taxonomy (NCBI): domain Eukaryota; kingdom Metazoa; phylum Arthropoda; class Insecta; order Lepidoptera; family Nymphalidae; genus Melitaea; species Melitaea cinxia. The sequence goes on from NC_059416.1 coordinate 6,211,762, forward strand.
AGCTCAATCACTCTTTTGCTTCAAAAAAGTATCTTAAGGCTCAATATTTGTCTCTAAATTTGTAAAAATCACCTTTGGGTGATATGTGTATAAATTGTATGCATTAATATATATGCATGTGTGTGTAAGTATGTATATATGTATAATTTTAAATTCTACTGTAATGTAGTCTAATTCATATAACAATTATTTGTAGACTTCCTAACTGCTTTTCTCTATACACCGTCCTATGACCCAAAGGATGTCTGGGAGAAATAACTCTTTTAGCGTTAAGACCCACCTTTGTACATCTTCCTCTAATTGTACTATTTTTGTTTGTATCTTTAAATGATGTGCAATAAAGAGTATTATTATTTTAAAGCTAAATAAAACCAACCTTAAATTGCTGCTCCACATTTTTTACAACAGTTTGACAATCTAGACACACAAAAGTACCCAAGACAAGCTCGGGGTGAACAGGATGGGTCCGTACAATTTGTCCAGAAATCCTAATTAAGGTACCTATTTTAGCAGTTGTCAGTTCTCGAACTTTATGCCTTGTCGGTACATCAACAAATGAGACATAGCACTCTTTATCCTGTAAATCTTTCTTCATCCCACTATCGGCAAGACTTAAAACGTAATTCAGTATGGCTTGGTTTAGAAATGGGTATATTCTGTAATATTCTTCAATAATTGTTGTCGCTAAGTTTTGGTTATATTTTTCAACATCATCAAAACTGATTTCTAATGTACTCAACTCTGGCTTTAAAAGATCTTTGGCCTGTTTTTCATATTTGAGTTCATTATCTTCTTTAAACCTTTAACAAAAATATTTATTTATTTATTTTTCGATCCATGTCCAAGTTTCCAAGTTTGGTCTTATAACAAAAGTATTCAAATAACAAATAACTTAACCGTTTTAATAACAAAAATAATTTGAATTTGCGATTTTATTTACAAATACTTACTCTTCTAAAAAATCTTGGAACAACTTTTGACACCGCACTCCAACCTCATCTTTAACCTGACTCTGAGTAGCGTAAGTGTCAGCTACATCCATAATTATGACAATTTATTTTCTTGTCACTATTACTTATATGTTACTTTATCACAGTTTATGGGTTTTACTTCTTTAATCAAATAACGTATTATAAGCTAAAACCCATACTATAAGATTCAGGACAGAACCTCATTACACTAATACACTCTGGACAAAAAAAAAACTCAAGTATTCTACAGATATTTGCTATGCATTGTTCTTATTTCGCGAACTATAATGTTAGTAAATTTTTTTTGTATTATAGTTTTCCTGAAATATGAATAACTTACTGTTTGTTTTCAACTTACATAAATTTTAATACAAAACTAGTTCATGAAAATGACAGTTGAGTGATTTTGGCGGGAATCAATTTTAGGGTTGCGACTTGCGAGTTCGATAGTATTACTCATTTACATCTTATTAGTACTATTAGTACTTATAGTACCTGGCTACAAAACAGTGTACAGGTCGAAATACTTTTTTTTTCATTATTTTGATATTTTTTTGTCTTCTAGTACCAAAGATACGATTGTGAAATAACAAAACTCATTATACACATTATTTGATTTCCATAAATATAACGTAAACAAATTCCCTTTACGTAAAAGTGTATTTAAAAGGTTTTTTAAATCACTAAGATTCTCAATTCTTACTTACCTACGCTATACAAAAACTATAACAAAAAAAAAACTTTTACGTAAAAGTAATTAGTTTATGTATGTTCTTCGTAAAACTTTGATTAAAAAAGGGACATTAAAACGCGAAATGAATAGAATACGCTACGCGATGTAGCTCGTACGATCTTAACAAATTCAACATTAATCGTTCGTTCGTACCGGTCTGCTGTATAACTCTGTTTCATTTCAGAGCTAACGAACGCCGTACGAATAACATTATCTCGGACAGTCGGACAGTGTGATACTCGGACCCATAGACGTACAATACAAACTCGTCGGACCGCAGTGAACTGTGATAGTTGATAGTACTGTTACAGTGTACGATTAGTCCGATTAGGTCCGAATAGCGAATGACATATGGTACTATTACATTTCGTACCTTACGAAGTAACGTAACCTTTTAGTAGATCGTACATGTGCTACCCAAGACTAATATCGATACTATCGATAGGCTATCAATAATTCGATACTATTGATATGTCAACTATCGATGGACTATCGATAGTTTAGTGATAGTAGGGATGTGAGTAAAGGCTTCAAAAATCGATTTTTACGTAATCGATTTTTTCAGTTTTGGTAATAATCTATTTTTGAGCAATCGATTTTTAAAAAATGTTCGATTGTTTTGTAAAAATCGATTTTTAAGACACATTGTTTTGCCTTCATTAATCACAAAGATTAGAAGCAAAAAAAAAAATCACTACAGGTTGCTAGGTAAAGAATGTAGGAACAACAATCTAAATATAATTACAAAATAGTTTCATTCAGATAACATATATTATCGTGCGTAGGTAGGTTGGTGTATGTAGATGTTAATGTTTCCTTCATTACCTGATTAGCTATAATAATAATGAAATGAAATGAACTGAAAACGTTTATTTCGCCATAAGGTTATATACACACTTAACGAAAGTCAAAATAATGTCATTTATAGAAATAATAATACAAATAAAAAAAAAAAACAACTCGACAATAACAAAAGAAAGTAAAGGCAGCAAAAAATTAACAATAAAATAAAAATTTATATTTTAACATTGGGTACACTACAAACTTAGGTAATATACCCAGTGTTATATGCAACCTTAACTTAGTCAAAATAATCAACATTTTAAGTTAGGTACTTAAAATTTCTAATGTCTCGGTAAACATTAACTTCCTATTGTGTCCTCGGCTTAATAAGAATATAAATATTACAATAAATAAGATAAACTAATGTCCCTAGTGTAGGCCGAGAGAAAAAAAGACGGAGTAAAAAACTCTCGGTATTTTTCTAAAAATTTAAAGTCATATACAAAATAAAAAGTAACAGTATGACCATGAAATGATCAGGACAAACACGAGACATCCAATCGTGAGTGTCGAAACCACCAAACGTGACCTGCTCATAATATTTTAACTATATCTATTTACAGATTGAGTTCAAAGACATAGCCTAGTCGAGCTTTATTCAATCCTATGCCTTTTCATCATTAAGATATTCATTGATGTTTTAATAGGCTTTACTACATAAAGTTCGCTTAATATTTTTTTTTAAACTTCAGTGAAGGTAGAAATTAAGAGCCATTTCACAATTTTACGCTCTGCAAGTTTAGGTAAATTTGGTCGCATCGCGCGAGTCGTACGAGCCGCGCGATCTTTGTGCTAGTAAGTATAGTGTGACAACCAAAAGACCATCTTGATCATTTTCTGATGTATAATAAAAATTATAACTATGGTATAAAATGTTTTTTACATAATTAATTTGTTAAAAATTTCAAGTATGTTATATAACAACAGTCAATAAATTTAAAATAAAAATAAAAAATCAATTTTATGAAACAATTTTTTTTTAATTGATTTAGTTTTTTCAGTTTACGAATGAATCTAATATTTACGATATGAATAAAATAGCATTTTATGACATCGACACCGACAAACATATTAATTAACAAATAACAAGACAAACAGATTGAAATGCCTATTTGTGTTGATAATGTGAGAAAAGAAAATTAAATTATACATTTGTTTACAGAAATTATCATTATATTATTTTACAGCCATTTTCGTAAAATAAACATTTTATTTATATTTTATTATAAAAGTATCAAATGTGGTTTATCCGCTATAACAACAGGCGCTTGCCGCGTGTGAGCGAAAGAGACGGCTCCGCAGAATTTGGCGTGGATCTTACCTCTAAGAGCGCTAGCGCTCAACTGATTTACCGGGCATGATGCGTGGCAATATATACTATCTTTTTATTATTTAATATAAAATGTATTAAAAATGATTACATCTTTTAATTTTTTTTTTGTATTCCTTAATGATGTAAGTTCACTTTGATGAAGATAGTTCGTTAAAATTTCTTAGTTTTCTAAGAAAAATGTCGCTTTTAAAATTGTACTACATTGATACAAGTGGAATAAAAATCTGCGATAGTGCGCAACAAAATTATATTCCACATATTATGATATTTTTTTAAAATGGTTTCAACGTAGAGGTTATTGAAAAGTAGGACTTCAAAGTATACATTGCGACCGTTTACCCAGGGAGGAGGCTGATGAAAAGGTTAATAATTTTATACACATAATATAAATCAAAATTCTGATCTGACTATGGACTACAACAAAGGTTGCTCTTTTATATTTCAAGAATATAAATTACATTATTGCATCCAACACTGAGATTAACGACGTCAAAATATTACAATTTCGCGGATTGTTACCGATTTTTGTGAAATGGCTCTTAAAGCGCAGCCGGAATCTTATAGTATAATATTCCTATGAAGGAACTATTTTTTTTCCTGAGCCGGCATTTATAGAAGAATGTTTCCTTTCTATGTGCTGCATGAAATTTGTTGTGTTACTGCAAGTTTTTAACTGCTTTGGGCAGTAGTTGCACTTCGCAATGCCACCACTTTTAATCTCAAAATACTGACGCCAATTACTTTTTGGTTTCTTGCTTGTCATTGTCGTTGAAAACAAAAACAGCCACTTAAAATCTTGGAACAAAATATCAGAAAATGAATTAATTACTTGACTCAAACAAAAAATAACAACGCAACGGAATACGATTGACATCTGCTGATGACTGACAACTTAACAAGAACAACATCAGACGGAGGGAGGGATCTAGCTCTGGGGTATTCCTCATATTAGTGTTGCCATTGTGGTATTATTGTTTGTACTAAATTAATACTTTGGGCGAATTTTCTTGCTAGTTGATTAAATTTTTCTTGTAGTTCAATGTTTGAAAAAAATAACGAATTTTTCTTAGATATGAAAAGATAAAAATCGATTAATAATCAATTTATTTAAACAATAATCGGTCACATTTAATCGATTTTCTTTGTAGAAATAATCGATTATTTTTTAACATCCCTAAGCGATAGTCGACTATCGATGGGCTACTCTACTACTATATTTGTTGTGTTTTGTTTTAGGTAGAGCAACAGTTCTTTTCAATATCGGTGCAAAAAAAAAATATTTTCCTTTGATTTAACTTGTTCTTTCACAATTCTTGATAAATAACAGTCAGTCTCAAAGAGTATAATAGTAAAATATGGAGGTCAGTCTTGTCATGTCTTAACCCTTGGTCTTAACTAAACAAACAGACACTCACCGAACATTGAAGCATACAAAAATCATAGAAAAATTGAACAATTTGAACCATGAAGCATCTGATACTGACGATTCCGCAAGGGAACTAAAGCCAAAGAAGAAGAACACTCAAAAAAATTTATATTAATATAAGATTAATATAAACTTTTATAAACTGCACATGTTTTAAAATACACAAAAATTAAAAATGACTGAAGCTCATATTGGTTTTCTATATAATGCGGCCTCTGTGTTTAAGCTAAATGAACTTGACGAAACGCATAAAAAATTGAAAAGTTACTATTTGTAAGTTGATTTGTTACTTAAATGATAAAAAATGGAACTGTTTCACATAGTTTTTTTACACATAATTTTTTTTTTTGCAGAATAAGATGTAAAGAGGTTACAAGAGGTTATGGATTACCGAAAAAACATTTTTCTGAACAATCTAGATGTTCATATTGCTGTCTTGAGTGGGATAATAAGTCTGAGATAAAGGTATGATTTAGTGTGTACAAAATGTATATTATACAAAAGATATTGTTTTCTTTCTCTAACTTAAATATTATTTTTCAGCTGAAACCTATAAAGTTAAGTAAACGACAAAGGCGTAGGATTAAATATAACAGTAAACATAAGACAACTAGTAAGAAAGAATCTTTATTGTTTAGTAATGAAATGGTAAGTATTTCATATATATATTATTTATTATAAAGGTTAAAAACAAGTTCTTACAATAAAATTGCACATGAAAATTTTTCTAGCAATCCAACAAAGCTTAGAATTTCTGTAAAATTATCAACAGTTTATTATTACTTAATATAAATAAAATTATTTTGAATGAAATTCAGGAGATAAGTAAATATTCTTATAGATATTGATATGTAAGAAAATAGATATATTTTATGTATGTATGATTTATGTTAGCGATAAACTCCAAAATTAATGAACCAATTTTTATTATATTTTGTAAGCATCTGTAATTTGGTCCAATTTGGGTGATAGAGTAGTTTTTACCTCAATTATTGATCTCAATATTTGTTATTGCCAATTAAATGGTTATTATACGACTTTAGTGTGTATTTATCAGTTAGTTTTATAAAATCCTGCTAATCTTACTGAGCCACAGCAACCCGTGGCTGGGTCAGCTAGTTTATTTTTATGTTCTTATATGTTATCTTATCCATTTTTTAGGAAAAAATTTGTTCATTTTGTGGTAAAACTATAAAAACACCTTTGATTAAACCCAATAAATTAATAAAACAAACAACAGAACAAAGCATAACAATAACTGATAAGGGAAATTTGGCTCAAGATGTGAAAAAACCTAAAAACAAAAAAGTGAAACATAAGCCTGAACAGAAGCACCAGTCAAATGTTTATTGCAAATCAAAAGTGGCTTTCTCTTTAAATAAACAGAAAAATAGTTTACAAAATAGTGTAAAAGTGGAGCCAAAAATAATAAAAAACAGTAAAAAGAAGAAAGACAAATTTGCTGGACTTTGTCAGAAAGCTGTAATTGCATCAACAAAGTTTAAACAAGAAAAGGAAAATAATAGTAAACTAAGTCTCTTCCTCAAACCATCGACATAGAAATATATGTTATATAGAATATTGTATTAAATTGTATAAAGTATACTATATTTGTTTTTTTATTATAATTAAGTGTATATCCATAACATTAGTATTTGTATGTCCTATAACTATATGAAGTTCACCATTTTTGAATGTCTTATAAAAATTGTAGGAATCGTTATTATTTATGTAAGTGTTTACATCAATATTAGCAACTTTACAATCTGAAATCATATTTGTGTATCCAATAGCACCTGCGGCATCTGTTGGTCCATCTATACCATCAGTTCCAGCACTTAGAAAATAGATATCATGATCCTTAAACTCATTGCGTAAATTACTTATAGCTTTCGAGAATTCCAAAGCAAGTTGTTGGTTTCTACCACCTAATCCAGTGCCATTGACTTTTACTGTAGTTTCTCCTCCAAGAATTATACATAAATCTTTGTTTCTAATTGCTTTAACTTCCTCACCAATATCAGCAAAATTCAACTGTAATCCAGATATTTCCAAAGTTCCCAACTTATCTTTCAAATTAGTTACATCCGTGTTACGATTTCTAAATTCACATAATGTTTTAACTAATTTGACATACTCCTTGACTAAATCACTTACATTACCCGTAACTACATTAGATAATTCAACAGGGTAATAATTTAAAAGTTTGGCTTTAGTAGCAGCTGCTTTTATGCTTAATTTATTAGAACCTATTATAATATTTCGTACTTTATCAGTAGGAAATGTTTGTAATAGTTTGTTCTCTCCCAGAACGGTCTTTACCGATGTTGGGGTTTCATCATATAGATTAAACTTTTTAATTATATTAATAGCTTCAATTGGGTTATCCTTATTCTGAACAGTGGGTCCACTTGCTATCATGTCTATAGGGTCACCAACAACATCAGATAATATTAATGTAACAACTTGGGCTGGTTGAGCGTACATAGCTAATTGCCCACCCTTTATGTCAGAAACCCATTTCCTCACTGTGTTAAGTTCAGTAATATCTACTCCCGAGTTAGCTAGATTTTTTATCAGTGTAGTTTTTTCTTCTAAAGTGATTGGCTCCTTTGGTAAAGACAATAATGCAGATCCACCACCAGATAACAAAACTAACAAAAAATCATCTGCTGTTAATTTCAAAACTAACTCTTTAATTTTTTTTGTTGTATTCATAGAATTTTCGTCTGGTAAATTGTTTTTAGCTCCTTCAAGATATAAAGTTTTATTTTTGTCTAAAGATTTGGTAGTTAAGCTTCCGACCGGTATACTTACAATACCGTTTTTAATTTTAGAATTTAATATGTTTTCCACTTCAATGGCCATATTTTGAACAGCCTTTCCAGCTCCAATGAGATAAACATTTTTGTTTTGCAGATTATAACTTTCATTTACAATTGTTAATTTTTTGGTAGCAGAATTATAGTTAACAGAGTTTTTAATTAAATTTTCGGGTGAAACAGCTGATACACTACTTTTAAATATTTGTAACAAATCACAAAAAACTGCTTTAGACATTTTTAATTTATAATTAAATATTTCTCCATTAAATAGTAAGTTCAGTTCATTTGCTTTGTGGTTCAGTTTGGTTCAGTTCTTCTTCTTCAAATAGTAAGTTTCGGCATATTGATAACTGATAAGAACTTTGACAGTTGACATTATGAGTATCTGACACTGATCTCTGATAACTGATAATGACTGATAAGGACAAGAATAGAGAAGACTATGGTAGTTTTCCAATTACAGTATTAAAGCGCATTATGAGGCATAATGCGCTCAACTTTGAAAGCATGGTTGAAAGTTTCAAAATTTAAGATGTGAAATGCAAATTTGTGTAAAATAATCACGAAAGAATATTGAAATTTAGAATAAAAAATCGTAACGAACCATTGTAAGTGATATTATATATTAATAAATATAATTACTAAATTAATTAAATAGGTACTCTGATAAATTTCTTTAAAATCTCAACTTGAAATTCCGAAGAAATGATAACAAAGGAATAAGGAGTCTTGAATCTAAGGGCGACTGTAATTCTAAATCTAATATATAAAATTCTCGTGTCGCGGTGTTTGTAGTTAAACTCCTCCGAAACGGCTTGACTGATTCTCATGAAATTTTGTATGCATATCGGGTAGGTCTGAAAATCGAACGAAATCTATTTTTCATACCCATAAATGTTAAGGGTAGTCCACCCCTATTTTTTTAATTTTTAGATAAATTATTATTTTTTTATGATAAAACATTAAAAAATACATACAAGCCTAAATTTTCAACAACTCCCAATCAATCAACCCCTATTTTTAAATAGCGTTTAGCGGCAAGACAAAGTTTGCCGTCAGCTAGTAATTCTGTAAAGAAATACGTAAACGTTTGGAAGTTCGTATAGAAAATTTTGTCAATAGGTACCTATTATTTTACGATAGTGTGATAGAGCCGCAAGAAAATAACTGATATTTGGGCTGTCTTGACACGACTAAATAAAAACTTTAAAAAGCTGTGTTGGTAAGAATCGTTTTTGAAGTAGGTAATCTGGTGAATGCGTGATGAGAGTGTTACGAAAAGTGTTATACGATAGGGCGAGGCGAATGAGAGTTGAGAGGGAGATAATAAGTTAGTGAAGATAGAAAGAGAAATATTTACATCGTAAGTTTTACTTCAGTCGTGTGATCTAAAAATCTTTCAGTTTGTTTTCATATTTTATTTAAGGTATTCATTTTAATTAAAAATTAAGGAAAATAAACGACTGACTTTTTCTCTGTGTTATAAGAATTATTTAAAATATGTCGAGTGTAAAACGAAACGTTAAAGCATACAAGTTCGAACAAGTCGCCGCAAAATTTCAAAAGAATACCAGAATACTTTTTTAGTTTCTATTTTGCCAATATCAAATTTTATTTCTGTGCGGTAAAGTAAATGGTAAATGGTAATGTTTGCCTGTCCCTGGAGCTATGTATCATCCAATTTGTTTTTCGCAATACTTTGTAAATAAAGAGAATGTAAGATCATTTAATAATATATTAAATTCAAAGTTATTGAAAAGTGTAAATAATGATCTGTTTCTTCGGAATATATTTGAAGAAGAAAAATTGGTTTGCGAAATATCAACTGAACTCAAAGAAATAATATCAGAAGTAAGACAGAATATCAAAAGTTACAGTAAACATGATTTTAAGAACTATCTCGTAGTGTGTGAAGATACTCGACGAGGTTTGCAGATAGTTGATAAATCAGATGTTTTGTCAAGTTGCTGTACCGTACTATACATGATAATACCTGAAAAATTTTATGGAAACATACATAATAAGAACATTTTTAACAACTGTACAAAAATCATAGTATACAGCATGAAACATCAATGTTTATTTCTTGATAAAATGATTAGTAAATGGGATCTGTCCAAATTTCCTTGGAGTACTGTAAATACTACATTATGTTCTAAAATACTCTACCGCATTCTTTATTGGATCTTTAAAATTATTTTATCATCAATCATATCCTTGAACTATTATGTCACAGCATGTAAATTAAACAATGATGACAATAAGTTGTATTATTTTTTAAAAAATCAATGGCAAAGATTCTTTGATATACAATTATCGAAAATGGTAATAGCAAAGGTTTTAAAAAAAATTGAACCATATTGTTTGGGCAAAAAAATTAGAAATAAATATAGCTCTGAAGAAAGATTGAAATTGAAAATAATAAAAAAAAGCATCTTTAAATTACATTTAATTTTGAAACCTAATAATGATTACAGACCAATCGTACGTTATAAAAATGAAGCTTTAAACTCATCTGAAAAATATAAAATTAAGGAGAGATTGAGTTTTCTTCACACGCTGACTGGCAAAAGTTATGAAAAAATCGAAAATCAATTTTCATCCCTATATTCATTATGGAAGAAAAATAAACAACCTAAATTATATTTTGTTAAAACAGATTTATCTAATGCTTTTGGATCAATTAATAAAGATAAGCTTTTGATGGTCCTACATGAGCATTATTTAGAATTTCTAAAATCAGATAAATCTTCTTTTATCAAAAATAAATTTGCTCAACTTTACAGAGAAATGGTAACTGAGCTTAAAAGTCCACTTTTGATCCGTGCAGGTTCTACAATTTATGAATGGAAAAAAGGATTAGTGCAAGGATATAAATATTCACCAGCATTGTGTGAATTATACTACTCATATTTAGACAAGATTTATTTTAAAGAGTATTTTAAAAAACACAGTAATGACATGAAACTATTTATCAGAGTTGTTGATGACTATTTGTACATTACCGACACTTTAGAAGATGCACAATCATTTTTAAAGGCTTTAACTAACTATAGAAATGTAAACTTTACAAAAACATTTGTCAATTTTCAACATCCAACAATTAAATTTAGTGAAGACATAACTTTTCTCGGATATTCCTACAACACTGTTAACTTGGAAGTGAGTAGAGCTAGTACTGTGTTTGCTGGATATATGTGTTATAAAATTTGTTTTTCACCAGCAGTCTCTAATTTAGCCAAGTTTATTGAAAACAGGATTGAACAGTCTGGAATTCCAGTCAACAGACAAATTTTTAATTTTAACCACAACAATGAAGAATCAATATGGCATCATATTTTTATAACATTTTGTTTGTCAGCTAATAAATTTTGTACAATTTTAGCTATTTATTGTGATGAGAAACAGATGCCGCAGTATTTAGTAGTGTATAAGACTAAGGTTGCTGTTAAACTTTGTAACAGTATTTTAGACACTTTGAAAAAATATCAATCTCCAGACTTTATTTTCAAATATTGTATAAATCATTTTCGTTATTTAGCCTACAAAGCTCTGTTGTTATGTGCACAGCAAACACCAAAGTGTAATGTCTTGGTTCCATATGTAAATATTGAAGTGGCCAAGACTAATTGTATTAATGGAAAATGGCGTGAACATTCTAGCAAAATATGTAAAAGTGGAAAAAGTCTAATGCCAGCATGTAGACAAGTATGTAAAAGAGCTGATCTTAAGATAATTATGAAAAGTTTTGGTGTTTTACCAGTAGGTGTTCAATGTTTTAATCATAAACTATTTTACAATGAATTTTTGAAATAAAATGACTATTTATTTGAAAGTAAAATTTTATTACAAATGCATGTTATACATGAGATTCAACTGGACGGAATCAAAAATCAAAAAATGTAAAGTAGGCTGCCTAGTAAATACTAAATAATACCTGAGAGACAATTTCAGGAGGCCAGAATTTCACAGAGGTACAAATCATTCTTTAGCTTATAAATCACCCAATTACTTATTATGATCTACATTTATAATTATTTTTGTGTCCAACTAAATTATTGCTTTAAACTATATATAAACCTAGTCTAGTATAACTCGCGTCATGTAAAAAGAACGCTGATATGATAAATCCGCCTTCATACACACACCCCGCCCCCTATCTCATACCACCAAATAAACCGGTAAATCGCTTTTGCGCAGCTTGAAGGCCAGCGTTCTTTTTACACAACGCGAACTATACTCTTCATATCAGGCACTTGGCTGGACGGAATAAGGTTAAATCTTAATGACTAAAGGATAGTTACTAAATATTATGAAAACAAACGAATTCAATACATATTGCATTCACTTGTTTTTATCGTATCAGTGCAACAAAAAGTAAAGTAATAGCAATAATATGACCAACAACACCATTTCTATAGGCTCTTGATAGAAAGTCTGGATCTGAAGCAATATAGTAAGAGGCTTGTGGCGCGTCACACGATACAATGCGAGCCGCTCTAGATAAAGCCTTGCCCGCAATGATTTCTGCTGAACGCTGTCTGTGTGGAAGTGGCTTTAGTCGGACAGCGGCATCACTGAATATGAGGTCCGCGTATGGTGGTTGTGAATAGAACATGCTAAAACTGTAACAATACCATATATGAATATTAGTGCCAAATGTATTTAATTTTGTTTCAAACTTCAGAAGCCTTTGGTTAAATTTATCCCGAAATCCATAAAAGCTTCAGAGGCACAATTTTATTATTAAAAAAAAAAAATACCTGAATTCATCTAAAGCAGTAGAGCCATAGAGTTGCTGCGCATACACCATAAGATTGGAGTAAGTATCAAGCTCAGTGTGGTTGGCTCTTCCCATGAACACCGAACCAGGAACTTTTCCCAAGTTACAATTTTTGTATTCGTGCATCTTAGCGCGAGTACCTGTAAGACAATTGGAGGTTCTGATTTTGAAAAAAAAAACCTAAACAACATTTAACCTTTTGAACGCCAAAGTCACCTATACTTAAGGGCTTGACAAGGGCTTGCGAGCCCTGTGCGCCAACGACGTCTATAGGCGACGAAAAACCCGGACCACAAAAATATTAAATAAAATTATTAAAAAAATATTTCTAGTTTTAATTCAAAAATTCCGAAAATAGAATATCCCAGTCTGTGAGAGTTACACGTACTGAGAAACATTGAAATAAAAACATGCATTCTTATTCCACGTAAGTGATATGTCCAGATCGCCGAAGTCGTCTTATAGTTGACCGCTAGGAATGTGACGCAAGAGGTATAAATATTTACAACATACACACGGTCATCTGTTCCTAAAGTAAGCAACTTAATGCTTGTGTCATAGGTAACAGCCGACTAGTATAGCTACATTTATTTGAAGTGAAACTTCTTTATCGGCGTGGGAAAAAAAATTACCGTCACATTTTTCGGTTGCGCGTCACATTTTTCCGTTACGCGCCATCTTTTTCTTGTCCCTACCACGGTTGATTCGAAGAGTACTTTCTCCAGCGGAGTAGGGATATCATGTCGTTTAAGCGGACTTTCTCCCACCACTAGACTTGACCATTTTCTATTGCACCCTTATTTATTTCTAACACTATACTAACGAGATAAACATCAAAATGCTGTAATAATCTTAGTAGTAATAAGGTAAGATGAAATAATTGTATTATTTTTATTCATGTCTATGATAATTTGTTAAACTTTATCTAATTTAACTTTAATAACCAATTCATGTAAAGTTGCATATCCTCCTGGGGTTCAAAGTGATAATACTAGGACAAAATCAGTTTGCAGTGAAGGCCCAAGTATGAAAACAGAGACTTGGAGTAATGACCCACTGTGATAATACTAGAACAAAATATTTACCGACACCTGGCATGTTTAAATTACGCGCCATGTCATGTTTTCGCTGTCGGTTAGTTTGTGGATATATTAGGCATTATGGCAGCACTGCATAAAGGGACCGGGAAGGGGTATCTTCAGTCTTCTGTCACCAAACGTCGTGGCAATGACGCGGGTAACGAGAAGAGGTTACTTTAACTTGTAAATATCTTTACAATCTTTATCTAATACTTACTGTATTTTTTATTGTTTTAGAGATAAAGAGTTAAATTATGCGTAACAATTGTTAGTTAACCGTAATGACGACATTTTCGGCATGTGTTTTTGATGATAATTTTTGTGTACTAGTACTAGTACGCCGGGCGGGTATAATATAAATTGCTTTTTTTAATGGGGTTGCATCTCGTTCATAATAATAAGCTTTGGCATTCGTGTGATATAGAAAAAAAGAACGGGATAGTTATTTTTGTACCTAATAGTTTAATTTATAATAGTATTAGGTCATCAGGCACATACATTTTCTTTTTTACAGCGCTAAAAGATTGTCAAGTATTATAGTTACAAATATTGTTAATAAAATTGAACGTTTTTTATACGCATTATCAAAGATTACTCCTAAAAATGTAATCAGATCTCGATGAAATTTAAATGTAACCACATGATAAACATCGGCTTTCGATTAAATTAAAAATCATCACAATCGGTTCACCCTGTAAAAAGTTATGCGTCTTTTTGAGAGTTTCCCATCATCAGATCCAAGTTTCCTTATCATGGTACCAAACTAAGGATATCTCCTTTTCAACAAAACAAGAATTATCAAAATCGGTTCATAAACGACGGAGTTATCCCCGAACATAAATAAGGTCACTCGGGGCTATTGTAAGCTAAATTCAGCATTGATTTGCTTTGACGTTAAAAAAAACACGTTGAGGTGTATAATATTAGTTCTTTATGTGTGGGATATTTTGAAACGTTTATTAATCTCATATTTTGTGCAAACACAACTTCAAATAGACTTTTTAATAATAATATATTTGGGAAATACTGGAGGTTGTACGTACTAGTTACAAATACCCCGTTTTTGGGGCTATTGTAGCCATTAATAATTACAGCCAGATTTAATAAGTCTTTGCTTAACCGACACAAAAATGTTGACAAAAATTATAAAAATTAACTAATTTAGTACCTTCAGGCCATATAAATAAGAACCAAAGTCCGAAAATAAAATTTTTATTCATATTCGGGGCAATTGTAGCTAAACAGGTTAAATTTAGTGATGTGAAAGTGACTATCGACAAGTCAATTTACAGTAACAATTTACCAAATTAATCTTTTCAAAAGTCAAAGCACATCTTTATAAAATACTTAAGCTTGAAATAGAATTAAGTCTTCTTCATCTGGATAAAAAATACTATAATAATAAAAATATAAATGTACGACGGTTAAACTCAACCGTTTGTTCCTATTCAATGAGCCTCTGATCGCGACGCGGTACCAGATGATTGCAAAGCACGTCGGCTACGATACGCAAACATGCAATGCATTCATACTTATTTATAATGAATATCACTCATATAAATGCTAAAATAATTATCAAAATATCTATTAAGTATGTATTTCTTAAAAAATCACAAAAATATTAAGCAGCAGTATATTAAGTATTTGAAAATCTAATCAAGTTCAACATTTTCCAACTAACAATCAAAATACACCAAATCATCATCTTCAAAGAAAGCAAAATCTAATTCTTGCTGATTCAAAGCTATTAATTGAACTGGTTTCACAATCATCTCTTCATCTATGGTATCAATATCCATTTTCTTTGGTTTCCTAAATATTGTGCTGTCATTCTTTCCGTGTTGGACATAAAAGGATACTTCATATTTGTTTCCTAGTTTAGAGATTATTTTTCCCACAAAATATTTGACTTTCTTCTTAAATATGTACCTTACTATAATACAGTCATTTATATCATATGAAACACAGGTGTTTTTTTCTGATTCTTTACTACAACCTGCTGCAAAATAATCATCCAAAATAGAGTTTTGTATTTTTTGATTGGGTGTATTAAAATTCTGATCCCTAAGCACTGAATGAGTGTATTTTTCTGTTGATTTAGGGGGATCGTATTTGTTGAAGACCAAAAATGGATGGTTATCTGCTGTGTCTCTTACTTCTGATAACATGGATACCTTAATAGTTCTTGGTTTTTCATTTTTTTTAACCTGTTTGATATCCTTTCTTTCTGCTTTTTTTTCATTCTTTACCTCAATAAAGCAGCTTTCTTTAGTCTCATCTAGATATATACCACCGTCAGCCTCATCATACATATCTTGTATGTCTTGATCTCCTAAAACTTCCTTAGGCTGCATATTTATTAAAATTTCCTCATGGTTTTCTTTCATGCCCTGACCTCTCACATATTGTTCGTCATCAATATTATTAACCATCATTTTCTTATTTTTTTGGCCACCAATCTTTGGGCTACTTTCAAATTTCTCAAGATCTATTTGACCTATCATATTTGTCACTATCTGGCTTCCTTCAAGTTCTCTATTTTCTATACATTCCATTATAATCGCTTCATTTTCAATATCAGATTTCAAATCCAAAAGATCCGAATCGCTGTGCGTACTCATTTCTATATCACTGTTACTTGTTTCAACCTTATCTATTTTCTTTGTCTTTTTCTTGGATTTTTTATTTTCTTTGTTTTTTGTACTCCTTTTTCTTATATTTGTTGTGGCAGTGGTGTTCTTTTTCTTATTCACGGATTTCGCAAGTTTTGTCTCTTTTTCCTTTTTTATTCTAGCAATAGCTTCTTTATGAGTAATTACTTCTGCACCTCTCCCGATTCTTTTCTTTTTTATAGGTGTATTTTGGTCTCCTCGAGAAATAGTCTGCAATACCAGTTCTTCAAAAGTAACAGTAGTATTAATAATATGTTCTTTGGTTTCGTTGGTTTTATAGTGGTTGACCATAGGACGAGTTGGCTCGGCTGTGATTGAATTTTGTGAATTTGGTGTTTTTATTATTTCATCTTTTAAAATTACAATTTTTTCTGTATAGTGGTTTTCGTTTGAAATTTTTTGTGGCAATTGTAATTTAAACATTCCAGGATTCTTTACAATCGTAC
The DNA here is from genome assembly GCF_905220565.1 of Melitaea cinxia. Lineage (NCBI taxonomy): Eukaryota > Metazoa > Arthropoda > Insecta > Lepidoptera > Nymphalidae > Melitaea > Melitaea cinxia. The sequence continues at coordinate 6,228,873 of NC_059416.1, forward strand.
TATTATTTGCGTTTTTCTCCTCTGTTTCCTTATTATCTGAGTTTTCTTTACTTTCTTCACGTTCGTTTTCCATGATTATATTTTCTTTCTGGTATGTTAAATCTTCTTTTGTTTTTTCTCCTTCATTATTTTCACCTAAGCTTATATGTTCATTAATATTTTCATTGGATTTCTTCTGATTTTCCCATCTTTTCAAAGCTAATTGATCATATTTGTCCTGCGAAACTTGGTGGCGATCAATTGGCCATATTCCTGCTTTGCGAAATCCGTTAATTATAATGTCAGGCTCTAGTTCATTCCACACTTCGGTCATTATACGTGAGAATTCGCTTTTAGGCAGTTTTTTGCCAATATTCTTTCTTTGCCATTGCACCAAATATTTGTCCCATCGGTCTTTCATAGATTTCATCGTACTGATATCAAGTGGTTGTAAAATATGTGACGTATGAGGTGGTAGCTTTATTATCGTTATATTGTTAGCTGCAGCTTTTTCAATAATATTTATGTCCAAGTGTGTTGAGTGTCCATCATAAATTATAAGTAAGGGCTCTTTTTTCGTACATAGTTTCGGGATGATGACGTTATCAAAATAGCTTTCAAAAACAGGTGTTTCCATCCAACCTTTACGCGTGGCTGCATACGTGGTATTATTATCGTTTTCATACAACCAAGTATTCCAGAGATAGGTTCCTTTAAATATAATTAAAGGTGGAATTTTCTCACCACATGCATTAGCTCCTAATAGCACGGTAATATTTTCACGCCCAGGTGTACTTGTTGTTCTTGTGCACGAATACCCCTGAACCCCTACAATTTTACTTTTTGAAGGATCGAGATTGAAACTCGTTTCGTCGAGATTGTATACACGACTTGGTCTTACATCAATTTCAGATATAGTTTTTTCCAACAAATCGTAAAATTCTTGTACGTCATAAGGATTTGCAGCTTTTTTGCGAGCAATTTCGACTGCTCGTGGCTTTTTAAGAGAAAGCTTATTTCTTCTGGTAAACCTAATAAACCAATCGTCTCCAGGTAAACTATTTTTGAAAGTAGTGGTGATGTTGTTCCGAGTCACATATTGGCCTACTAGTCCAATAACTTCTCTTTTAGTCAAACAAAATCCACACTGCTCCATAGTATGTAGAACTCCGGCTATATTTTTTTCAATAGACGCCGTGAATGTAGTTGGTCTACCACGATGTTCATATTTCGCACCACGTTTTCCCTTTACTCGGGCTAGAATAGTTGATCGAGGCACACCAAATATTGCAGCAGCCTTGTATGTGGTCATTTCTTTTGATTTGACCATTTCAATAGCTTTTTGTAATGACTCTTGAGAATATGAGTCATTAGTTTTTCGCTTGTAGTGACGCACCATCTAAAACAAGCCTTTATTTTAATACTACTTTAACGTAAAATGTATTTTTTATTTATTTATTTATTTATTCTTAATGTACACCGAAATACAGACACATATAAAGAAAGATACAATAGAAGATGTACAAAGGCGATCTTATCGCTAAATAGCGATTTCTTCCAGATAACCTTTGGGTACAGGACACGATACAGTAGCAGTGGTTTAGGTGTGCACAAATTAAGGAGTAAAGATCAATTATAAATAGATAAAAACTAGAATATGATAAACTTACATAATTATTAAAAAGAAAAAAAAACATATAAATAAGTAAATATTTTAGTATATAATGTATGAAACACATATATACACACATAAATACGTACATACATACATACATACATACATATAACATACACATACATAATTACATTGAGGCATACGTACATGTATCTTCATATGTCTTATTTATCGACAAAGTTTATCATCACTAGAGACTCCCAACGTCATAGGCAAAATCAAGGGGTTATTGTGACTATCGATAAAGTTACTTTAACCCCTAGCTACAAAACTACAGGGGCTAATGTAGCTATACTCGTATGTCCATAAACTGTCTATAGAATGATAAAACTATTATGGAATATGAAAAAATAGTTGATTAAGCTTCGACTTACCTTGAAATAAATTTACATCACCCACAATTTTAATTAAAAAAACGAATTTAAAAATTACACGCACAACCGTCAATCTCACCAAATAGCTGACGACTTTGAAAAAATGGCCGTGTCGGTAAAGTAGTGATATTGGAGCTATCGTCATTGCGTGAGTTCGTAACCAAATAGTTTCTCTGCTGTTTAATAGATGGCGTAATAAAATAAAAAAAAAGGCCAAAAACATAGACAAGACACCATTGCCCCGTGAACACATTAGCCCCGGTCGTCCTTATATATATATATATATATATATATATATATATATATATATATAATATATACGGTCGAATTGAGTAACCTCCTCCTTTTTTTGAAGTCAGTTAAAAAATAGACTAATTATGTTAAATAGCAGTATTGTTATTGTGCACATTTTTTTATTTTTTGTTTTTTAGATTCCTATTCGCTGTGGGGTTTTTGATATTTTTTTTTGCAAAAGAAGGCTAATAATGAAACACAAATGGTCTAAATAACATTGATAAGTTAATTTAAATTACATTTTTTTCTTTTTTAAATGTCATTATTGAGTTATTTTTGTGAAAGATAAATAATTATTGCAACTTCTATGCAGGCAAAGGTTTAATTTGTTGATCTGTACTAGTTTAAATGTTTAAATACTAAGTTTTCATAAGATTTCTAAGACTGTTCAGTTGGCTTTCAAGTTAATGTAACAACCCAATGTGATAAATAAAGAACAAAAGATTTTGGTATTTTTTCTTTTTGTCTGGCAAGCTTAAATCAATACTATAATAGCCCTAAAATATGACACCTGTAAATATTGGGATTAACCAGATACAAACAATTTTTGGTCTGGGCGTTCAGTACTTTATTAATTAGTTCTAATATTAGGACATTGGGTCATCCTCGGAAGTCCCCTCTATTAAATTGGGCCGCAGGAGGATATAGTAGATCATTTTTCGAAAAATAAGGCCATAAAGAAGTTTCACTTCTTACGCATGTACACTAGTACACGCACACATTTTTTTTGATAAACACATAAATAATACATGTATAAATTAATATATATTACACCCAGACTCAGGGTGGAAATCGAACCGACAACCCTCGGAGCAGAAAGCAGGGTCACTACAAACTGCGCCAACAGGCTAGTCAAAATGGTATATATGTTATTTAAGTTATTCAAAATTCAACTCAAACGTGTTATATTTTCTATAAATAATTTGATATTTGAATAAAACAGAAGGTAAAAACATAAAACTATCATCAGCTAACACATAAATAGCAAATGAACAAAAAAATCAAATCAACTAAATTCAATCAAATCGCCTTAATAAATCTGATATGTCAAATCTGGCGCATCCCTAGCGCGTCACCATTAATCCGTTTACTACACGCCGTTGTCAAGCATAGACGACACACTGGTGACGTCATAAGCGAATAGCGAGAAAAGTAGTGCAATGCGACGTGAGCGATACCTTAGAACATCGTCACATTTTGAAAGGTGTCGATGATTTTAAAAATATACAATTACAAATAAAATTATTTTTTTTTCGTTTTTTTTTTTATCTAAGATTAAGAGCAAAGATTACGATTTTCTTTCTCATTCTCAAAATCATCTGGCAGCATCAACATCATCTCTAACTCCCATTTTCATAAAGCTTTGGTGTCGTGAAATTAAATGGCTGGATCTATTACTCAGTACTGTTTTAGTACTATTTGCTACCTAAACGAAAAAAAGTACTTCAGTAGTTGACCCGATGAAGCAAATTAATATAATCGGTGCGGTCGGTGCCAGCCTTAGTTTAAGAGAAATATTTACATGCGTTAAATATTAAGGCTGGCACCGACACCTCAAAATAAAGAGTAGGCATATTTAGGTAAGTACTTTAGGTTTTTTTTTTAATATTAAACTTTTATTACTCCCTTTTTGGTTATTAATTATCTTATAAGAAAAATTATAAATTTTAATTTGGTTAATTTTTTTAAAATTACTGTTCATGTATATATCGATTCGAAATCGATATATAGCGTGCGGCTTCCTTGCGTGCGGCACAGCACGTCTCTAAGGAAGTTAAACAACCGTAAGTCAGTTGCGCACTTGCGTCGAAGTCGTAGAGTCGTGACAGTGACGTCACGACGATAGAAGAGTGTTGTGCTTTACTACGATTATTTTAGTAATGTTTTGTTTTTAATTTATGTTATGTAAGTATATATCCCGCCTGCCCAGCGTGGTGATTATGGGCAACACACATGAGTTCAGGCCATTTTTGGCGTGAACTTGTGGAGGCCTATGTCCAGTAGTGGACTGCGAAAGGCTGCTGTGATGATGATGATGTGATGAAGTATATATAACGAGTGCAAGTTAACACAAGAAAAACATTGAAGTAGTCATTTATTGCATAAAAACTAAAAAAACAAGTCACTGCTTGGTACTCGATAATGACTCTTGGCAACACTATTTTCTTCGTAGGTATTTTTGTTTATTTTATGCCTTGGCGTACAGGGCACGGGAATGGATTTGAGGCGTGGCGTTTAAAAGGTTAAAAGTAAGAATAATGGTATAAAAAAGTACACCTTCTCATACCTCGTTAATCACATCCTCCACTATGTAGCACACGAACGCCATGTGCCTATGGTATCCTCACTCGGTACCGGTACTAGTACCAATATTATTACTAGACACACACTAAATAAGGTAGGGCACAGCAGAATATCCAGCTTAAAATCTGGAGCAACCCGACTAAGGAAGTAATTCGAACTTACGAAAGATCACAGCTAAATAATAATGCTTTCAAGCAGTGTTGCGTTCCTGTGGTAAGGTGACCAGAGCCTCTTGGGATATAGGGGGTAGGGTAGGCTACAGTAAGCGCTAACCATCACGCGAGCCGGACGCTTGCGAGCCGACCTGGTTGCACAGAGAGCTCACCGTCGGGGCACAGCAGCTGCAAGTTGTACAGAGAGCTCACCGTCGGGGCACAGCAGCTGCAAGTTGTACAGAGAGCTCACCGTCGGGGCACAGCAGCTGCAAGTTGTACAGAGAGCTCACCGTCGGGGCACAGCAGCTGCAAGTTGTAAAGAGAGCTCACCGTCGGGGCACAGCAGCTGCAAGTTGTACAGAGAGCTCACCGTCGGGGCACAGCAGCTGCAAGTTGTACAGAGAGCTCACCGTCGGGGCACAGCAGCTGCAAGTTGTACAGAGAGCTCACCGTCGGGGCACAGCAGCTGCAAGTTGTACAGAGAGCTCACCGTCGGGGCACAGCAGCTGCAAGTTGTACATAGAGCTCACCGTCGGGGCACAGCAGCTGCAAGTTGTACAGAGAGCTCACCGTCGGGGCACAGCAGCTGCAAGTTGTACAGAGAGCTCACCGTCGGGGCACAGCAGCTGCAAGTTGTACAGAGAGCTCACCGTCGGGGCACAGCAGCTGCAAGTTGTACAGAGAGCTCACCGTCGGGGCACAGCAGCTGCAAGTTGTACAGAGAGCTCACCGTCGGGGCACAGCAGCTGCAAGTTGTACATAGAGCTCACCGTCGGGGCACAGCAGCTGCAAGTTGTACAGAGAGCTCACCGTCGGGGCACAGCAGCTGCAAGTTGTACAGAGAGCTCACCGTCGGGGCACAGCAGCTGCAAGTTGTACATAGAGCTCACCGTCGGGGCACAGCAGCTGCAAGTTGTACAGAGAGCTCACCGTCGGGGCACAGCAGCTGCAAGTTGTACAGAGAGCTCACCGTCGGGGCACAGCAACTGCAAGTTGTACATAGAGCTCACCGTCGGGGCACAGCAGCTGCAAGTTGTACATAGAGCTCACCATCGGGGCACAGCAGCTGCAAGTTGTACAGAGAGCTCACCGTCGGGACACAGCAGCTGCAAGTCGTCGGGCAGCAGGTCGCGCGCCCACCACTCGCGGCGCCGCCCGCCCGACACCTCGGCGGGCGCGCTGTGCCTCACGAAGGCCACGTCGCCTCCGCCCTCCACCATACAACGTACGGCTCCTACGTGCCCATAGTAATCTTCGCTTGCGTCTCGCCGGCAGCGGCTGAGTCATCATAGAACGTTATAGAACAACCGGTAGATGTTTTAGAAGCAATAGTAGAAATAGCGAAAAACTGTCTAACAATATCTAGTATTCTCCTATTTTTGTCTCAAAGTATTATTTTTGTAAATAAAGAAATGAAAAATGAGGTTGGAATTTAGAATAGTTTGGCATGAATTTAAGGGCGAGAGGGTTTGAGGGGGGAGGGCAGTCCCCACTATCCTAGAAAAAAAAAGAAATCCCATAGTCCTAACCTCAAGATTAGACCAGTCATCGTTATAATTTCGTTCCATGAGATCTCCGACGCTGCGGAAGCCCTTCGCTTTTGCGTTTAAAACAAATGTAGACACTCACCCTTGCAACGAACGCAATGGCAAAATTCTTTTTTTATTTGGGAGGAATCTAATATAATCTTTTTTATATGTATGGTATGGAGGAGTAAAGGAGACCTCCCGTACCCCGCCCCCTATCTCGCCCAAAGTCGTGCCAAACGATTCTAAACCTAACCCAAAAATAAAGAGATAATTGATGGAACTGGAGTGTAAAAATCATCCTTTTTTAATTCACATTATCTAGTAAAGACAAAACAAAATCTAACATGAAGTTACTTCAGTTAACACTTACCGGAAAGAAGCTCCGTGGCACAGATGACACAAATTGTCATGCGGTACGGTTTCTGAATCTACGTATTCACTGCTCAATGCACCGGGAGCGCATGACTTGCTGAAGTATTGGGCAGCCGCGTGTGCGCCATCACAGCCGTAAGACCTGTAGATACAATTATACGTCTTACATTTCCTTTTTACGTAATTTATTACTAGTAATCTGGCTTGAGGGACTATAATATTTTACTTTATGTATTTTATTTGTATTTTTTTTTAAATTGAGATACTAACAATTGTTAATATTCACATACAAGGGCTAAAGTAGCCTCATAAATAATTATTATATTACAACAATTCATGACCTCTGTACCACATTTAAGGTTCACCTTTCGTGATATACTGAGGCGTAAAATAACTCCAAGACTAAAAAAAAAAATTGATTAACTACTTATTTTTAACCAATATCTAATCAGGTCTAAGAATGAAGAGTAAAATAATATAAGTTTAAAAACAATCCAGACAAAGGTTTATGCAAAAAGTAAAATATTTATTTCGGCAAATGGGGCCGTTTTTATTTTTCTTATCTTTGGCATAATAGAGCCCTGCAGCCGCTTTGCCCTTTTTCCAGATTGTCGATGTAGATCACACACCGTGAATCCCAGACAACGGTGGCCATCACCTTTTCGGCCGATAGCAAGTTCGCCGGGTGCAGTCCACTGTTTTAATTGTTTCTTAATCTCTGGTGTGTGCCAGTGGATCCACGTTTCGTCAACGGTCACGAAATGACGCAGAAACCTCTTTGGATTGCGCTTAAACAGCGTCAAACACTAATCTTAAGTGAATGTCAAACACTGCTTTTACCCTCACGGTTGCACTTGTTGTCTAGAGTGAGCAAACGCGGAATATATCCGCAGCCAGCTTTCTCATGGCCAATATTTCATGCATGATATAACTCACCCGATTTTTTGAGATGCCTACTTTCTCAGCTATCTGGCACACCTTCAAGTGGCGCTTTACTAGTACGAGCTTATAGATTTTTTGAAACTTATTTTCGACGATAGTATGTTTCTTACGATAGTGGCGTCGTCGTCTCGTATAAACTACATCTGAGTCTCATGTTTGTAGCATAAAAAAAGGATTTTTATAAAATCTTTCAACAGCCCTTAGACCTCTTCAATCCGACCCTATCGAGAAATCCGTTCTTAGCGGACTTCTAGTAACTACCGCCCTGCCAATTTTCATCTTTATGCCACCAGAGGTTTTTGAGTTTTTATGATGAGTCAATCCTCAACAATTTTATATATACAGATTATTAATAATAAGGACTTACCTAATCCATCCATTCGATATAAGATAAGCCAAGGGATAGATCCATCCAGCAGCCATTCCTATACCAGTGTGACAAGTGTTCTTGCCACGTAGATATGTCAAGTCAGTGTCAGGATCTTGTTCTTTTGCAACTGCCACGGCATAGTACCAGTTGTCACCGCTTGAATATATCTGTTAGAAAAGATTTTGACTTGAACTTCAAAATAATGTGACTAAGGGTTTGTTACTTATTTTATGAAATATTTTTTTCCTGTTGTTTTAATTCGAGAGGGAGGTAAAACTGAACGCTTGCATTAACGCATGCTGTTCGCGCGCGCGTGCGCGTATGAGAGAGGGAGGAAGAAAGAGAGGGGGGAGAGAGGGAGAGAGGGGGAGGGAGGGAGAGAGGGTGAGGGAGAGAGAGAGGGGGAGGGAGAGAGAGGGAGGAGGGAGAGGGGGAGGGCGAGAGAGGGAGGAGGGAGAGAGAGAGAGGGAGGAGGGAGAGAGAGAGAGAGAGGAGGGAGAGAGAGAGAGGAGGGAGAGAGAGAGAAGGAGGGAGAGAGAAGGAGGGAGAGAGAGAGGAGGGAGAGAGAGAGAGAAGGAGGGAGAGAGAGAGAGGGAGAGAGAAGGAGGGAGAGAGAGGGAGAGAGGGAGAGAGAGGGAGAGAGGGAGAGAGAAGGAGGGAGAAAGAGGGGGGGGGGAGAAAGAGGGGGGGGAGACAGAGACGGCGCGCTCACCTCTTGCATGAAGGGCACGAGCCGGTGCCTGTAGGCCGCGTGCAGCATGTCGGCCGCGTCGAACAGCGCGAAGTCGCACGTGCCCTCTGCGATGGCGCGCTCGCAGTGCCGCATGCTGTGTCCACGCCAGCACACTAGTGTCGGAGATAGGTAAGCCGCTTTAAGTGCCACCTGTGTAAGTCATTATTGTCTTAAAAATTGCACAATGTCACGTTTCGCTTACTGACTAAAACAACACGTTCGGACGTGTTGATTTATTTATTGAGGACTACCAAACAATATACCATATAAATGTTTTAAATGTTAATACATAATAATTTGGTAAACAATAATTATTGTACTTAAGCAAGGAATAACTACATGTCAGCAAACAAGCCTACAGTTCACCTGATGGTAAGCGGTTACAGTAGCTTATAGACGCCTAGCCAACCCTCCCCTGGAGCTCTGGCAACCTTACTCACCACAGGAACAGAACACCCTTTGATGTTATCAATTTGTACCTGCTGCCCGACGACTTGCAATTGCTACGTCCCGACGGTGAGTTTTCTATACAACTAGGTCGATAAACAAGCGTCCAGCTCATATGATGATTAGCCATTACTGTAGCCTAACCCCAATCACCCAAGAGACTGATTACCTTACCTGACTCTGATTATCACAGGAACGCAATACTGCTTGAAAGCATTATTATTTAGCTGTGACCTTTAGTAGCAAGATACATCCCTAGTTAGGCTGCTCCAGATTTTGAGCAAAATATTTCCTGCTGTGTCCTAACTCATTCAAAACAGTAAAATCACAGCAAATACATTTATTAAGAAAATAGAAAACAGTAAGGGCCCGGCCCCATATCCACGGCGACGGCGCCGTGCCGTGGACACGGCGGGGCCCTTAAGACACTAAGCATATTAAAGTCGCAGATAGTTTAACCGCAATCACATATTCATCAAACTAGTGAGGTCATGTGTTATCGAATACCTTTATGACGCGTAGTTTTTTGTGAAACTATAAAGGTAGTTTGCAGAAAAACAAAACTACACATGCAGATAGTAAAAGTTATGGTAAAATTTTTACCTACCCTCATTTTAATACATTTGTCCATTTCAGGGTCGCTAGTAACACACAAGGTAGCCCTCTTCACTGGACAATCTCTTATACTCTGTACAGCTTTTTCCGCTTGGTTACCCACAAATTTATTGTTTAATATATATTTTGCCGCTTGCTCATCTTCTTTGAGAAACCAGAAGTTGATTGTTGCATCCTGGTTTAATAAGTTATATCAGTTACAATTTACACAAATATAATCACAACAAGTTCAGTTTTTTATTTGTATTACTGTAGACAATATATCCATTTTTAGACATTTAATTATGAACAGGTATCACATGCATATAAACAGGTCTACCAAGATAATAATATTAATATATACTGTTTAGCTTTCTAGCAGTCTAAAATTTTATTGCAATAAATATATAATTATAAATTAACAATGTTCATAATAATATTAATTAATAAATTATTATACTTACAATAAAGTTCAATAAATATAAATATTGTTATTTACCTGTAGTAATAAATCTGTAGTATTATTAGATTCAAACAATTTAAACGGCAATTCTATTGGATGTCCAGATAGATCCATTCTTTGTTTAAAAGGTGATGAACTAAAACTAAAATGATTCAAGAAATTATAATTTTCTGTTAACTATTAAGTATTATAATAATAATTGTGTTTGCTCGCAAACTAAAAAAAACCGACTTCAGTTACATCGACGAGTAATACAACGTAGATCGACGAAAAAATAGTCAAGCAACTACGCGTTATCAAAGATTACTCAAAAAGTAGTTATCAGATCATGATAAACATCAGCTTTCGATTATATTAAAAATTATTAAAATCGGTACACCCAGTAAAAAGTTATTGCGGATTTTCAAGAGTTTCCCTCGATTTCTCTGGGATCCCATCATCAGATACGGGTTTCCTTATCATGGTATTAAACTAGGGATATCTTCTTTCTAACAAAAAAAGAATTATCAAAATCGGTACATCCAGTAGAAAGTTATGCGGTATAATACAACGTAGGTCGACGAAAATAGCGTCAAGTAAAAACGCATTATTAGATATAACTCGAAAAGTAGTTGTTAGATCTCGAATAAATTTAAATGGGACCAATTGACACACACAATTTTTCGATTAAAAAAAAAATTGTCGAAATCGGTCCACCCGGTCAAAAGTTCTGATGTAACATACATAAAAAAAAACCAGTCGAATTGAGAACCTCATCCTTTTTTGGAAGTCGGTTAAAAAGTACCTATGCATCGCCCTGCATAAACAATAAATCTTAGTGATTCAATTTATTTACAACTTTATTTTATTTTTACATTCAGTATCATATTTTTATAATTATTACACTGGAGATATCAAAAATGTACATAAATATGATGACGTGATTAAGTGCTTGCTGTAATATAAATGGTGGTTTTATTATTTAACCATATCATAATAAGTTTAACTTACTTCGTATTCATATCATCAAGGTTTCTGTCCGAATTTTCTTTTCTGTATATGTTATATTGGTAGCTAGAGCGCTCAGTGCTTGTTATGAGATTACCGTAAGGATCTCTTGGTTCGTAATCAGCACTACGATTGGATATCTTATTTAGTGAATTTGGTTCCCCGTACAATTCTAATGTCTTGTTCAACATGTTTTGGTACCTGTAAAGTAATGAAGTTAATAAATATAAACAGTAACAAAAATAATTAAAAAAAATTATTAGTAATTAGTATAATAATAAATATTTTAGTAATGAAGGAAAGCTGAAGATTTATGCATAACTAATTTATTACTAGAGCAATATTTAGATAAATATGCTATTTGCAACAAACTAAAGTTTTTAACAAGAATCGCAAAAGATAACCAAAACATTCTTAAAATCTTTTTTAAAAAAGTCAAAATTTATATTTGAAAAATTAATTATTTTACTCTTAATGTTCTTTTTTATTATTTATATTTACCTTTTTCTTTGCTTTACAGTAGCAGCACTACTTGTGACAATAGCATCGGCAGGGACCCTTCCCCAATTACATTTTTCCCATTCTTGCACGGGCATTCTGGAGCCATCACGGCATACCAATTCAAAGTTATCTTCACTTACACCACCTTAAAAACAAAATAATAGTAAAAAATAATAATAATATAAAATAAATAATAAAAAATCATCTAAGAGATATAACAAGATTTTTAATTTCATCACGATATTTAATTTTCTTTGGAAAGGATATAAGATTACAATACACTTTTTATTATTGTTAATCAATGCAACAGAACATATAAATAATATTTATTACGAAACAAAAATAAAAGTAATCACTTACCTAAAATTTTATGAGACAATAAGGCATGCTGTATAGTGGTGTCACGCACAAAGGCAATCTCTCCAGTGCCGTTGGCTACTAGACATCGTAAGGCACCTTCATACCCTGCGTACGGGTCTGCTAATGTACAGCGTACGCCCGCATCTCCAATACATAGCTTACATAACCTACAAACACATTAAAATTATAGATGTACGATTTTACTTTGATGCAGCCTGTAACATTCTGGGCATAGGAGCCTTTCTCCATGTAGGAGAAGGATTTAAGATAATAAAACTACAATTATGAAAATAACTCGAACTTAGAAAATTTTATTTTAGTACATATAAAAAAATCATTTCTACTTTATTTCATAATTATATTTAAAAATTAAAACAACACAATTATTATGCATAGCAGTGGTATATCAATATAATTCAAATATTTAATTTTTATAAATTTAGGAACATCTACACAAATGATTAAATAAATAATAATATTACACTATGTATTCGTACAAAAATATAAAATAAATTGGAAACATACTTATCAGAATTATCTCCAATAGGATTATACATGTCTTTCAAAGAGTTTGGTGCACATGATTCTCCGAAATACTCCACTGCTGATTTAACATGATTATTGCAATCTGTTATTCTGAGACCACCTTCTTTCATCAACTGCAAACATTTCCATTACAATACTTTCTTATAACATATCAACATTAGGTATATAGAAGTTGATTATAGAGGTTTACTTACTAATACATAACTATTTGAAAAGTGACTCCTAAGGTTGTAAGTTCAATGATGAAAATCCATTAAAGATGTAGCACAACACATACTTCGTATTTTTTGTTTTAATCTATATCATATCAAAAATCGATCGTTCCACAGCTTAATTAGCTATAGGACCGACATGGTGAGTCGGAGATGCAGTTCGATCCCTGCTGGAATGGTCGATTTTTTACATGATATTAAAAACCGTTTACATCACATACTATTTAGTAAAAATAAAAAACTATTCTAGCACATTTTGTCAAAATTCAACAAGAATGAAAGCAAGTATAGCTGCTAGCTTAACAATATTGAATGCAAAAAATAGAACCCAATCCAAATAATAGTGAAATATTCACTTACAATATGTATTGGCATGACCCATCCTGCTAATGATCCTACTCCGGGAAAGCAGGCCTTCACACCTCTCAATCCATGGAGCCCTATTTCAGGATGAACATTTGGTAGACTGTCCTTTTTTATAACTGCTACTGAATATTGGAATGGCTCTCCCCTTCCATATAACTAATAGAGGTAAACAACACGTAAATATTAGCTATGATAAAATATAAAAATATAAAACATTGATTATGATTTTAAATAAAAATAAAATTTATAATTAATTAAAGTAGCTAATGTAAGCTTTTCATAAAAGTAATCTTTACAGTCTTATAATATAGTATGGTTTAATTTTGGAAAATTTAAATTTTCTCCTCTACACATACCTCTTGTACAAGAGGCACTAAAGAGTGAAATCTTCCAGCAACGTAAACTTCTCCAGCGTCTAATGCAAGAAGTGATGCTTCACCCCTGTCTACCCATGACATACATTCTTCTGTGTCAAATGCCTGTAATTTTATTATATTCATATGCTTTTATATGGAATTTACCTATATAACTTTTACACTTTTTGAACTTTCAGTCGCAAATAATATTATTTTATTTGAAATGGAATATTTTTCATGTTTGTCACTAAATATTCTGAGTTTTAAATATTAGTTATAAATAATTAATTACAAGTAATTTGTTCATGTTGCAATCATGATAGTTAGATTATAGTAAAAAATAGAATAGAATTTACTACTTTTTTCACATAATATTGAGGCATATAATTACAGTAGTTACAAGTTTTTAATTTATTATTTTATACGAAACTTTTGCAAATTTATATTGAATTTCCGATTTTGAAACAAATAAAACTATTAATATTTGGTAAGTGATAATTAGCAAAATTTTTACAACAATACAACATTATAAAATTGTCTTACTCTTTTACACCGTATTTCAATGTAATCCTGTCCATAGAACGCTTTATCCAGTTGTGAAGCCCTTGCCAGTAGCTCACATTTACTTTGCTCCGCTTTCGAAGTTGTGCACCATGTTACAAAATCTTCTCCTTCAACTTTATTCTTGTAATTGTTGTCATTTAAAATAGATTCACTACCAAAGAAATTAGCTGCAGTGGACGCTAAAAACGTATTAACATTATTTAAGTCTTAATTTTAAGAATATAAACACGTAAAAAACATCAATATTAATAACGGAAATAATCAAATAAGTAATAAATTTAATGTAATAAAATGAGTAATAATTTAAGTAAAACTTTTACAAACTTTAAATGACATGTTTGTATGATACTCACCAACAAGGAAAAACAAATATATGTAAATGGAATTGAATTTCATTTTTATTTATTCTAACAAGACATTCTTGTTAAGTTAGATTGTATACAAAATTTTATTTCGGAATTCGGACACACCCGAAAACCAAAATCATGAAAACAGTGAAGCAGCAACGAAGCGTCAAATACATACGAGTTGTCAACTGTCAACATTTAAAACAGAGAATCGGCATAGCGATTCAACGGGGAAATCCACGCGGACATGATTTATAGCAAAAATATCTGTAAATATTTAGTTCTTAAGTTGTGGATTGTAAATATGTATAATTTGTTTCAAAAACAAAAAATAAAAAAAAAATAGCTAAATACAATATTGAAATAAACCAAGGACATTTAAATGCTGATTTTGAGTTATCTTTAATGAAAGGCTCTAAGTTTTGATAAAAAAAAAAAATAGAATAATACCAAATTATTAATTATAATAATATAATTTTTATGCCGAAAAGTGACATGGCTGTACAAATCAAAACCTTAAGCTTTTTTCTAATAGAACGAATACAGGAAAAAAATAATGTGACAGTTGACACTTGAAAAAAATTATTATTTGGTTTCAAAAATTCTGGCGTGTTTTTTTCAACACGTGTGAATAAAAAAATCGAATAAACTGTTAATTGTGATTTAAAAAACTATTACTTACTCTATTTTATGTACATGTTTTTTAGTTGTTGTCCTAAAAAAATTAGGACGTGACGTATTTAAACAAGAAAATAAAATTCTTTTAAATAGTTTTAATTTTTATTTCTAAATCAGTAAATATGGTTGTTTTTACGTGTGGTCATTGCGGGGATTCTGTACAGAAACCTAAGGTCGAAAAACATTATTTAACAAAATGTAGAAATAAGAATCCCAATCTGTCCTGTATGGATTGTTTTAAAGACTTTTTGTAAGTATCTAATTTATTTTCTTTATTCTTATACGTACTCGATGTTAAGATTTTATGATGCTAATAAGAGTATACTGCTATAGATAAGTGGGTAGATTTTGTGGGTAGGTTCATACATAAGTTAACTTGTTGCATTGACATACTTTGAAAATAGTTATATCAATCCCCTAGTATCCCCTAATGTACTGGTTTATAATTTTTGACATAATTATTAAATTCCAATTCTTTAATGCAAAATTTATTTTAAATAAAATGATGTTCTTATATAATGAATAGCTATTTAACCCTTTCACCGCCTGAGTCGGATTTATCCAACAAAATCTTTCGGGCTCATTCCGCCTGAGTTGCATTTATCCGACACAAAACCTGTGTACTATATATTCAATTTCTAAACGTATTATGATGTTTTAGCCTAAAATACATTTTTTTTTCGAAAGTTTATCTATTCAACCTTTTAATTAGTGTTGCAATTCAGATTTACTATATCCAAAAACAAAATAAAATACTATTTCAATTAAGGTAAATTTACTAATATTATCCCGGAGAAAGTATATTGACTTCCAACGCCTATGTCGTATTTATCCGACAGTAGTGATGAGACATAATGTTAGAATTTATAAGATATGGAATATTCATAAACAAAAATATTATATAATATTAAATACCAAGTTATTGAATAAAATAAAGTACATTAAGTATGTAATTGTTATTTAATAACATGTTGTTTTTGCTCTTTGTAAATCTATATTTTGTAAGAAATTAGCGTTTTTATTATTTTGGTACGGACAACCATAAATGCTAATTCCCATCCCTAGACTGAGTCCTTTTCGCCAGTATAGCCAGTACAGAGCCAGCACCTGCGTCGGATAAACACGACGGTTCAAGACGTCACAACTGTATGGAATTTTTCATTAGTGTTGTGCGTGTTTTTGTGATATAGTAGTGAGTTAGTAAGTTTAACGTTCGTGTTTTTAAAATTGGAATGCACCATTATGACTACTAAAGAATTAATATGAATTCTAGAAGGTGATAACGATGACGAATTTGTGTCGGACGAAGAATTTGATATTGACGAAGAGATAATTATATCTTTTATTAAATTGTTTTATTTAAATTTATTGTGCAGTGAGAAACGTTGATTATACGATGACAAAGAACTAATAAATAAAGGTTTAAAGAACTTAATTTCTCATAAGAATTTAACATTCACTTAAAATGAGATAAATTTTAGAAATCAAACAATGCTATTTGTAGGCAATTCAACGTAGAGTAATATTGAATCAGTAGGTTATTTTATTATAAGAAAATCACGATCTGATGATGGGATCCTAGAGAAATCGAGGGAAACTCATAAATCCGCATAACTTTTTACTGGGTGTACCGATTTTGATGATTTTTAATTTAATCGAAAGCCGACGCTTATCATGTGGTCACATTTAAATTTCATCGAGATCTGATTACAACTTTTGAACTTTTGACTATTTTTTATATATATGATATAATTGAAGTCGGTTTTTCTTCGTTTGCCTGCAAATACAATTATAATACGTAATGCTAGTGCAAAAGATTTAACACAAATTAACACAAAATCAAGAGACTTTCAGCCCATATCCATCTCCAGAGTATTAATTTTTTAGGAAGAAATAACAATCAAGACTGATTAAGCATGTTTAAAGACTGATTAATGTATGTTTGAAGATTAATTAATGTGCAGTACTATATACTTAATAAAGAAATTAAACCCTTGATTAAAATTTTGTAATTTTTATTTATTTCATTACTTTGTTTATCGGTAACCTTACTTTAAAACACTATGCAAAATTGTACCTAAAGGTTGCTGGCGCTACAGGCACTTAATTACTACACACAGGAATTATTGCACGGCGGTTAAAGGGTTAATACACGGAAACTTCCTCCACAAAATCTTAATCTTCTTTATATTATTTTATATATTGTATTTAAAAGAAATAATTCAGTAATAGATTTTTAGTAATATTAGATTGAAATATATTAATTAAACATATAAGAAAAATTTGTTCAATCATTAAAAAATGATATGACGGTTCTTTCTTTACAGGGGAGATGATTACGAGAGTCATACTAAATGTATTACTGAAGAAGAACGTTACTCTGGAAAAGGTTTTATTCCCAAAGAGAAAAAAGGTGAAAAGAAACAAAATGCATGGGTAGAAATGTTGCAATCTGTCCTGGATGAACAAAAAAATGCATCTAGAAATGTCTTAAGGATCATTGAGAACATCAGCAAGCATAATAACACACCTAGGAAGAAACCCAAATTCATTAACTTTGTTAAGAATATTTGTGGACATAAAACAAACCCAAAAGATATTGATCAGGCTTGGGATTTGATTTCAGTAAAGTTAGCTGATTTGTCGAATTACAATGCACAGAATAGAAACCAAAACCAGAAGGATAAGACTGATGAAAAGGTGAATGGCTCGGCTATAGAAGATCAAAATGAAGATACTCCCAATGACAAGACTGAAAATAGCAACACTAATCATGAAGAAGATGAGGAAGAACCTGAAGTTAAAGAAGGCGAAAAAAATGAAGAAATCCAAAATGGTGAAACTGAACAAACTAATAAGAAACTATCTAAAAAGCAAAGGAAAGAAGAAAAGAAACGTAAGAAGTATGAAGCAGAATTACTAAGTGCCGAAGCTCCAGAAATTACTCAGGAAGAAGAAGTGCCAAAGAAAGGTAAGAAAAATAAGAATAAAACTGAAAATACAAATAGTCATGATGAAACTAATTGTAAAGATAAAAATAAGAAGAGGAAGAGGCAAGACACTGCAAATACTGTAGATTTGGTAGCAGCTGTAAATGGTGCTGAGGTTGAAAATTTATCTGAAAAAGCAAAAGCTATTAAAAAAAAGTTGAAAATGGAAGGTGAAATTGATGTTGCCGAAGGAGTTGAGAGTGTTTGCCTTCATGATCAAAATGTCGCCAAGAGCGAAAAAGAAGTGGCAGATAATAACGGAAAATTTAACTGGCACGCAGTTATTATGTCAGTTTTAAAAAAGAAAGGCAATGAGCTTCCATTCAAGCGCCTACAGAAAAAAGTTTTATCTGAGTATTCAGAATTTTCAGGGTGTGAAGTGGATGACAGAATTGCGGATAAATTTATAAAAAAGCTTAAGAGCGCACCAAATGTTAGGGTTGACAAAAACAGAGTCTTGCTACTAGAAGATGAAGAATAAGTTCTTTTTATACATTTTTTTTATACAAGTATGTCAGCCAACAAGCTTACGGGTCACCTGATGGTAAGCGATTACTTAGCATATAGACAAACAACTGCAACAACAGACGCATCGCAAGTGCGTTGCTAATCCTACCCCCAATCCCCTCAGGAGCTCTGGCTACCTTGCTAACCACAGGAACACAATACGCTTATACAAAGCGGTATTATTTAGCTGTGATTTTCTGAAAGGTTGTTGTAATTCCCCAGTCGGGCTTCTTCAGATTTTGAGTAGGATATATCTTGATGTGTACTACTTCAGTGATACATAATATATATGTACAATGTTCATAGAACTATATTATTATAAAATTTTACAAGTTGACATTCTAGTGACTGAGGCCTAAAAGGCATTTGTGGTAAATATTATGCAATTTCTTTCACTGCCTGAAAGTAAAATATCCTTGTGTAGATTAAGCTAACATTTTATTGAATGTAATTCATATTATTATGTAATAGTCTGTATTTGTATGACCTATGAATTAAAATAAAACACATTCTAGACCATGAATTTGACTTTTATTTTAGTTGAATTTCTTTTTTCTTTTTAGTGTTCTCAAATCTCAATCTTTTTTTTTATACTACTAGGTCGATAAACAATGACTCACCTTAAGTTAATCGATTACCACTCCCCAGTCCCCCAGGAGCTCTGGTCACCTTACCACAGGAACACAATGCTTGAAAGCAATATTATTTAGCTGTGATCTTGTGGAAGGTTCGGGGTACTTCCCCAGTCGAGCTGTTCCAGATTTTGAACAGTATATAGGGTTTCCCAGAATTGGTAAATAATGCTCCATGTGCGTGTGCGGAGGGGTAGGTGGGTTACAACAACAAAAAAAAAAAAAGATCTCAAACAGGTCTATTCCATTTAAATATTAAAGATATAAAGTAGATAATATGGTACTGTTTTAGAATCCTTACGAAGTAGGCTATTTTTTTTAAGTGGTTGGCTAACACAACTCCGATACTTTTTTTTACACCACAGGTTAGCAACTTAGCAGTTAAGTAAATTTCAAAAATAAAATTTATGTTTAGTGACTTCTTGTAAATTACTCTTCTAAGTAGTTGAGTTTTTTTAAACATAATTTAGGAATAGCATTATTAGAGAACAAATGTTATTAGAGAGCAATGTTATGCCCACAAATGTGAGAAAAACTGGGATTTTTCTAAATTTTCCAAAAAATGACATGACCGCAAACTTTTTGAGACACGATTTTTTTCCCTCTCCGCACATACACGTGCAGGACTATCCACCAATTCTGAGAAATTCTGTTTATCCAGCTGTGCACTACCTTAGTGAAGACACAGTAACAAAATTATTTTCTTGTTTTTTTTTTTCATTTTACTATATCTTAATTGAAACAGTAGTTTTTTTTTTCATAAAAGCATATTATTTCCAGATAATCCTAAAGGTCATACAGTAGAAGTGAAACTTCTGAAAAGTAGCCTACGAGAGATTTTTTTTCACCGACAATATACTTAACTTACTACTACTACTACTTACTAACTAACTTAATTACTTATACTTTGTATTCTATAATTTTCTCCTATACATTTATGCGTTCGTTTCTTTGTCGTCAGTTCGATAACTCCGTGTTGCTCTATGTTTGTCGTGATGCATTTTCGTATTATTGAGTTTCAAATAACAATAAATATAAATAAGTTTCACTTCAAAATATATAAACTCGTAACGAAAAATAGCAGCATTTTTAA
Organism: Melitaea cinxia; assembly: GCF_905220565.1. Lineage (NCBI taxonomy): Eukaryota > Metazoa > Arthropoda > Insecta > Lepidoptera > Nymphalidae > Melitaea > Melitaea cinxia. The sequence goes on from NC_059416.1 coordinate 6,249,243, forward strand.
ATTGGATATAATTTTTAGGAATTGGCGGTAAAATAAAACACTCAGTGGAGCAACCTGGAGAAGAATTTTTCCTTAACTGTAGGACATTTAGTGACCCTTTTTTGTTCAAGCTAGGTACTGTACTTTTACTGCACTACTCACTATACACCTACACGATATTTTTGATGTGAAAAACTAAATGATATTCGAATATTTATTTACGATGTTCGATATTTTTGAAGTGAAAAACTAAATGATATTTTCTAAATGATATTTTTAAAGTTTTTCTTCTTATTTTTTTTTCTATCCTATACAAAAAATAACAACTTGTCGCAGCACGTCATGAATAAATAGGGTATCACTGAAAATCAGTGTTGGGTTCTCAAACCAAATTTTAAGCTGAGCGATATACCTTTTTGGGGTACAACACATAGACATTATTTACATATTGTTATTATTATTATTTATTATTTTAGGCACCAATAAGAGAATTTTTTTGGAGTTTTTTGGAGTTTATTGGAGTTTAGTCCTTAAGAATCGATTTTCATATAAAGCTCTCGGTATGAAAAAAAATATGAGGAGTTAATCTACTGAACGAATGACCTCGTTACGTATTTGTTAACACCATCTATCAGAACCCAATAGGGTTCCGATAGACGGCGTTATTTGGTTCGTTTATTTACCATTTGAAATGGTATTAATCTTTTTCTTAGACTAGTAGTAAGCCTTTTTTGTGCCTATTTGGACAGGCGATCTGAAGGAGTAAACTCCAGTCACAAACACTTTTTTTAACCGACTTCAAAAAAAGGAGGAGGTTACTCAATTCGACCGTATATATATATATTTTTTTTACTTTATATAGAGGAGGAAATAATTAAATTGAATATCAAAAAATGCTAAAATTAAAATAAAAAATAAGAATTAGAAAGCTAATAGTTTTAATTACACAAATAGTAATAATAATAAATATATTAATTATTTAAATTAAATAATTAATACTTATTAGATGTCTTTATCCTTAAAATTACGAATGCTATCAGTATCAGTGCTAGCCATTATAAAATAATATTTTTTTTAAAGATAAGTAAGTTCAGCTATTGATGGCGTCCATAAGCTATAGTTTACACATACTAGTTTGCAACATTTGTAGTATATAATATCCCTATAAAAAATCATAGTTATAACATATATAGCTAATAACATTATAGGTACATATGAATGACAAGTAGTTAAAGTCTGATATTCTTACATAATCGTCTATAAAATATATACCAACAAATTTCCATTATCGTACCCATGTCACTCATGTTACGTTTACGTTAAAATTGTTTTTTTATTTATAATATATACTATAGCCTAAGGGCAAAGGATGGGTTAATTGAAAACAAACAGAAACTATTTTCGTTCAATAACTCCAGATTTATGCATATACAAAAGTAGCCTTTATATCTAATAAATACCTATTACTTAAGTGTTTACTTATTTACTTTTAAACATTTTTGAATATCATATCAAAAATTGATCGTTTCAGCGGGGATCGAACGTGCGTCTCCCTGACCGTGCTCTAGCCAATTAAGCTATGGAACGATGTACCCGTTAGATCGAAATTTTTGATATGATGATTTTATTTGCTGTTTAAGCGAACCGTGGCGCCGTCTATAGTGAGTTCTTTACAGAAACCCGTAACTATTCAAAGTTTCATATTACAATGAAAATCTTTGACAGGAGACGACACCATGCTATTTTTAATATGTACGATTTTTATTTTTGTGTTACCCACACATTAGAAATTCTAAACATTTTTGAATATCATATCAAAAATTGACCGCTCCAGCGGGGATCGAACCCGCGTCTCCGACTGACCGTGTCGGCGCTCTAGCCAATTAAGCTATGGAACGATGTACCCACTAGATCGAAATTTTTGATATGATGATTTTTATATTCGGTTTAAGCGAACCGTGGCGCCGTCTATAGTGAGTTCTTGACAGAAACAAGTTTTATTGATTAGACGAAGGTTCTCCTGAACACATTTTTTTAACAGCTCACAAAATGTCCTCACTATATAATTTTCTTACGCCTGTTATCCCACGCCCTACTGATTTTAAATTTGTGCCATCCTTTGTACATACACCATTTGTTGATACTTTGTGTGCTTTTATATATATACTAGCTGTGCCCGCGGCTTCGCCCGCGTTGAAAACAGTTTGTCACAAAGTTTTCCCGGCAAACTTCCAGTGAAACTCTCATCAAAATCGGCTTAGCCGTTCCGTAAACCTTCCTCTTGAAGCCCTCTCTCCATTGGTGAAATCGCATCAAAATCCGTTCTGTAGATTTGGTGGGAATCGATCACATACGCTTTTTATAATACACTAACTGTTGCCCGCGACTACGTCCGCGTGGTTATAAAGATATGCATTACTATTAAGCTGCTTAACGCAAATTATTTTTTTATTTCAGTCACTTGAAATGCTTATCACTCTGAGTAACTTTTTCAAACGCACAATTTAGTATAATTTAATAGTTATTTTTATAAAACCTCTCTATACACCTCATTTTTAGTTTTATTTTCAGGCTGCAGTATAAATAGCCTTTCAGGCGAACTTATAGCTGCTGTATATGTTTCATACAAACTATCAACCCCAATTAAACCTCCTTAGCGGTGGAATATCGCAAAATTCGTTCTTAGGGGACGTCTACTAACTATAATCTACCTTCCTGCCAAATTTCATCTTTGTCCATCTTGGATGGATGGACCATCCAGAGGTTTTTGAGTTCTTGTGATGAGTGAGTCAGTGACCTTTCTCTTTTATATATATAGATTACGATGTATTATTTCGATACTTCATCACCATCTGTGGTGGCTTGAAAACTAAAATTACTCAATTGAAATTAAATTTACTTACCTGTGAGTACGATGTAATTATCCTAGTCGAAACTTGGCTTTCTTCTGCTGTTTTTGACTCTGAAATAAAGACCGATAGCTACTTAATGTTCCGTCGAGACAGAAATCTTAATCTCACGGATAAAAAAGGAGGTGGAGGCCTGTTGATTTTAGTTAAAAAAAACATTAATGTACTAAGAAGGTTTGACCTTGAGGCTAATAATATAGAGGAAATTTACTTACATTTCCCTTGCTACTCTGACTTACTTTTGTGCGCATGCTACATACCACCAGCATCCAAAAGCACTATGTTTGATAGGTTTTTCTGTAAACTGCATGATGTTTATTTGAATGGACATTTTTCAAATTTGATGATAATAGGAGACTTTAATCTACCTTACCTTAAATGGCTGTCTGATTGTCCGTCACCACACCCAGTTGTGTCCGATACTGACATATCCAAATTATTAACTTACACTATGGCCTTATTAAACTTGCATCAATTTAATACTATTCTAAATGAGAACAGCAGAACACTAGATCTCGTTTTTAGTACCAGCAGACACATAACTGTTAACACTGCAGAAGATCCGCTACTCAACCTTGTTCCTCACCACCCTCCACTCGAAATATTACATTCAGCGTGCAATAGGGAACCTCATATGTCAACCTTCAACGACCACAAAATTAAGAGAAACTTCTTTAAGGCTGACTACGAACTCATTAACAAGGATCTTTGTAATATAAACTGGACATCGGAACTCGCCAATCTGTCTCCCGAATTAGCTGTTGACAAATTTTACAATCTCTTAAATGACATAATTGAGAAACATGTGCCCCAGACAAAATCAAAACCCCCTCGCTATCCGAACTGGTTTTCTAAAAGTTTAATTTCTACACTTAGGCGAAAAACTAAGGTATGGATGCGTTGGAAAACTTACGGTTCATTAAGAGATTATCAAGAATTTGATTTACTGCGGAAGCGAGTCAAACTACTAATTAGGAACTGCTACAATCTATATATTGAAAATATAGAAAAGTCTCTTAAAGACAATATAAAGTTGTTTTGGAAATACACCTCTGATTTAAAGGAAACTAACTCAGGATATCCAAAAACCATGAAACTTAACAATTGTACATCTAGTAATCCAAGCATAATTTGTAGTATGTTTTCTCAATATTTTCAATCAGTTTTTGAGCCGGTAAATCTAGAAGCTTACAAAATTTCTGACACACTAGATACTAATGAGACCCTCATATGTTTGAATCAACTTTATCTACCTCAACTTGACATTTATAAAGCACTAAAAGATATAGATCCTAGCAAAGGGCCTGGCCCCGATAACATAGCACCTATATTCTTAAAAAGAGTTAGTAAAAATGTCTCTTTTCCGCTTGAAATGATTTTTAATAACTGCCTCAGAAAAGGTGTATTTCCAAGCCAATGGAAAAGGGTTTTTATAACGCCTATATTTAAATCGGGTTCGAAAAATGAAATACCAAATTATCGGCCAATATCCATCCTATCAACTATTCCGAAGGTGTTTGAGAAACTAGTTCACAATTTCATATCATCGAAGCTTAAGCATACTATTATCGAGGAGCAGCACGGATTCGTTAGGGGGCGATCTACCTTGTCAAATCTATTAGTTTTCACAAATTACATATTTAAAAATTTAGACAAAAAGGGCCAAGTTGAAGCTATATACACTGATTATAAAAAAGCGTTTGACAAGGTGGATCATCTTTTGCTCTTAAGAAAGTTATCGTACAATGGCATTAAAGGTAATCTCCTTCGGTGGCTCTCTTCGTACTTAGAAAATCGTACCCAGGTTGTCGTCATGAATGGATACGCATCTTCTCCTGCACTTGTGACATCCGGTATCCCACAGGGATCGATATTGGGTCCATTACTATTCACTTTATTTATTAATGACATCTCGCCTTGCTTTAAACATTCAAAGTTTCTTTTATACGCAGACGATTTAAAAATATACTCCACCGTAACAAACAATAATGATATCTGTTTGATGCAGGAAGACTTGGATAGACTAAATGAATACTGTAGAGCCAATAAACTATTTTTAGCCTATAGCAAGTGCAAACATATTCGATTTTCAAGAAATAAAAACATAATACCATCCACCTTTTTGCTGGGAGATCATATGCTCGATACTGAACCGTCGATTCGTGACTTAGGTGTTTATCTGGATACAAAGCTTACGCTTGATACACACATTGATCATATAATAAAAAAATCTTACCGCATGTTAGGTTTTATCTGCCGCATCACGAAATCTTTTAAGCGAGAAGAAACATTTATGTGTCTTTACAAAAGTTTAGTGCGCTCACAACTTGAGTATTTATCCCCCATTTGGAACCCATACTACGATACATACAAAAATCGCCTAGAACTTGTACAAAAAAAGTTTTTACGTATCCTCAACTACCGTATTCATTCCCCAAGGTGCTCTTATGATGAATTATTAGATAGATACAGCATGATTTCTCTTAGCGATAGACGTTCGATGGCTGATGCACTTACCCTCAGACATATTTGCATGGGTGAAATAAACGCACCACAACTTCTTGCAGAACTGTATTTTCGAGCTCCAGCTAAACCAACTCGGTCTAAAAACCTTTTCCATATAGAATTAACTAGAACAAATATAGGTCAACGCGCGCCACTTTACAGAATGTGTGTCCTACACAATAGTTTATTTAATGATATAGACATGTTCTCGTGCTCCCGGCATCTTTTTAAAACTAAAGTTAGGAAGCTATTTAGTTAGATCAATTAGTTGCCTTGGTGTTTTCATTAGCTCTAGACTATAATAGTAAAAACTAATCATCATTACTGTCCTTGCTGTAAATCTTATCCCTATGTTCTTAGTGAGACATAGAGGGGACAATTTGTATCTATTTTTTTTCTGTTTTATGCTACGCTGTTATTCTGTAATTGTTTCTGTACCGTTCTCCAAATAAATAAATAAATAAATCTATAGAGCATACATTTTAAATTTCAAGTTTCTTATCTTAATAACATAGGACTTTCATACAAATATACAAACTTCCAACCCCCGTTTTATCACCTTAAGGGTCGAGTTTCGTAAAATCCGTTCTCAGCAGATTTTTACGCCCTATAAGGAACCTGCTTGCCTAATTTCAAGTTTGTATCTGTTATAGTTTCGGAGATTTCGTGATGAGTGAGTCAACCTACCATACCCCGTTTAAACCCCAAAAGGGAGTTGATTTCTAAAGATAAATTATTTGAACACTTTCTCACTATATACTATAGAGCATACATTTTAAATTTCAAGTCTCTTGCTTCAAAAACATAGGACTTTCATACAAACTTCCAACCCCCGTTTTATCCTCTTAGGGGTCGAGTTTCGTAAAATCCGTTCTTAGCGGATGTCTACGCTCTATAAGGAACCTATCTGCCAAATTTCAAGTTTCTAGGTGTTATAGTTTCGGAGATTTCATGATGAATGACCTTTCGCTTTTATATATATTATAGATTATAGATATTATAGATAAACAAGTTAATAGTATGAAGTTATAATGAGCATATAAGGCATAATTGTATAGCCTCTATATTATATAACCTACTAGCTGACTCAGCAAACGTTGTCTTGCCGCTAAACGCTATTTAAAAATAGGGGTTGGTGGTAGAAGGGTGAAAATCTGGGGTTGTATGTATTTTTCAACGCCAAATCACAATAAAATAAAAATAAATATTTTATCTAAAAATTTAAATATAACATTTAGGGGTGGACTACCCTTAACATATAGGGGGGATGACAAATAGATGTTCGATTCTTAGACCTACCCCATATGCGCACAAAATTTCATGAGAATCGGTCAAGCCGTTTCGGAGGAGTTTAACTACAAACACCGCGACACGAGAATTTTATATACTAGATAATGTAGAAATAATAAATTAATATAATTATATAGTAGTTTACTAAACATATTAATGTTATTATTTATTTGCTGGTGCCGCTGTTGTTCGCATGGTACCGTCAAAGGCAGCCACTGAAAATCAGCGTGTGAAATTTGGGAGACTTATTACGGTCCTTGTATTTCAGTAGATGCTGAGTGGCCTTCCTTTTTGTGGCGGTACACTGATGAACAGGCAAACATAATATTAGCAGATGAATATTCTGTTTTTTCTATTATTATAATTTTCTTTATATTATTATAAGCCGGTTACTATTACATTTATTTGTACATTATTAATAATGAAATGCTATATTTTGTTTTTAATTTCTTTTTTTGTGTCATATTGTTAGTTGTGTGTTTATTAGAAGCAGTGTGAGTATGTCTCAAATATGTAAACGTATTTTCACTTCGTTAATCAATATTAATACAGAGTTATAATTGTTAAAAATTGGGTAAGTTATACGGAGAAATAAAACATTGTATACGTTGAATATCATGGGTGATAAGAAACTTCTAAAAGAATCTTGTCACCACCGTATTTTGATAATGATTCAACAAGAAAAAAAATTGTAGTTAAAATTCCTTATAATATCTTAAGTAATTGTATCACATAAATTGTAATTTTAGTAACTAATTTGTTTGAAGAAGTAACTCAAGATTAAAGTCATGTAATAATATGAAATCATTTTTCATATACGGCTTTTTGCATGATTTATACTGCAATAACCTCCTATTTATTTTATTATCCGTTCTCATGTAATATATTTTCGTCGTTTTAACAGAATTAAAGTGCTCGAGAATAGAAAAATGCAATAACCAGATTATGAAACTGGCGAATAAAAATGTATTTTTCATTAGGTGTCTAAAGCCCCTAAAACTTATATCACTGAAAGTCAGTATTGTACACAGAATAATTTAAATTGGCTGGAAACAGTGAACAAACCGTTGTCTACCACAGTAGGTATGAACCTACTGCGACGTTATCTAACCGATGTGGTTGCGGGATAACGTGATAAATTCCACGTGGACGCGCCGGTTTAAATTATAGGAATTTTATAATTTTTCGAGGTAATAAATTTTAATAATTGTTGTAAGTATATTACTTATAAATCACCATTTACATATAAATAATTCCTAAATTAAGTACCTAATTCGATAATAATGATATAGCTAATATGCATGTCAATTATAAATTAAATTATTAAATTTAAATTAAATTAATTAATTAAATTAAAATAAAAGTTACAAAAAAATTACAAATCCTTCAGTAGTTCAATAGTCACATAAAATTATTGTACTCAACAAATTACTAACTATTTAGAATAATGCAATAGCATGGGATGCACCTACGCTTGATATATCATGTGTTTATATCCCAATGACTTCGTATGTAATACACCGGACAATGTAAATCACCTGAAAATAGGGCAGTAAAACTTTTGCATTCGGCTAAGTAAATCCGCTTCACGTAACCTGAACAATGCGGTTTCAGGGATGAAGCGATAAATTTACAAAATGGGATTTTTAAACTTATTCCTTGGATAGAATCGCGTTCAACTAGGGATTTAAAGTGGAAAATTTATTAAACTATACAGGTTAAAGAATTGCAGTTTATCGATAAGTTGTTTAACATTAAGAAATACGATCTATAAAATATGGAATAAAAGGTTATTATATTAGATAGCAAGGAATTAAAGTTAAAAATATAATTATTTATAGTACGATTTTTTTTATAATTTTTGAACACTTTATTTTACATATAAATATAAACATATATTTATATACTTTTGGAGTTTATTTGAGTTTATTCCTTAAGAATCGATTTTCATACATATAAGGTGACATGAAAAAAAAAATAAGGCTCCTGGTATGAAAAAAAAATGAGGAGTAAAATCTACTGAATGAATGACCTCGTTACGTTTCTCGTACGACGACGTTTTTTTTTTATTTTGCTAGATCGGCGAACAAGCGTATGAGATGGTAAGAGATTGTCGTAGCTCATTAACACCAAAAGCATCGCAAGCGCGTTGCCGAACCCATCCCTAATTTCCCCCAGGAGCTCTGGCCACCTAACTAACCACAACACAGGAACACAACAATGCCTGAAAACAGTGTTATTTAGCTGTGATCTTCTGTAAGGTCAAGGTACCCCACTCGGGCTGCTCTATCACCAAATAACACCATCTCTCGGTACCCTATTGAGGATTATTGGAGGGGGGGGGGGGTTATGGATTAGTTTATTTACCATTTGATATGGTGTTCATCTTTTTCTTAGACTAGTAAGCCTTTTTTGTGCCTATTTAGACAATCGATCTGAAGGAGTAAATTCCAGTCGTGCGTCGGAGTTGACATACACACTTTTTTATAATTTAGAAGGTATATAAAAAACTTTCTTTGATATATTTTGTAAAATAACCTGAAAGGTCCTGTGCAAAATTGAACAGATAGTGTAAGAATATCGCTTCAGCCTGTAATATCCCACTGTTGGGCATAGGCCTCTTTTCCCATGTAGGAGAAGGATCAGAGCTTAATCCAACACGCTGCTCCATTGCGGGTTGGCGGATATATTCCCTACTATGAGTAACGATCGCTATCAGGTGTACATGATAACAACCGGGACCGACAGCTTAACGTGCTCTCCGAGGCACGGTGGGGAGACCCACAAGGACTACTACTAGTGTAAGAATATATATTTAATGAATAGATTACTTATTTCAGTTAAAAATATTTAAAAATACATTAATAACTAGAAAACATAAATATTTGTTTTATATTATTCTCGTAATAAAAATGAATCTATAATTGCTTTATAATTGTGATAAAATCCATCCAGTATTACATAACGTATAATGATAGACAAGCAGTCAAACGTACTCTAAAAAATATCGTTCATTGCTAATCGGGTCGAGGCAGAAGTTGGATCAAAAACCACATTAGGTTACCGAAGGGCAGCGATGTGGACTTGTCCGGATTTACCCTTGGGTCACTGTAAAAAATTTCGTCCCATTACTCAAATTTATATATAAAAGAGATGGTGGACTGATTCGTCAGCGTAAGGTTAAAACTACTGAAGAAAGAAATATCAAATTTGAATACATTTTTTTTACATGACTATGACACCGTAAACAAATTATGTGGATGAGGAACGGTCGCTATTAACTTGACATTTACGAAACTCATTTCATGAAATGAGATTCGTTGTGTTGAGGATATGTAGAAACATTAAGTATTTTTATAATTATAACATTGATAAAAAGTATTCACATCACACATGTCCTATACCTACGTACGTTGCATACTAAACATTTTATACAGCTAATTCAAAATCATTAGATACTAATGTGTAAAGCGAGACATTTAATATGTATATACGGCTTATGTACCATGTTTGTCGTTAATCATTCCGGGTTTCCAATATTTAGGCACTATTGCACGCCTGGTCATGGGAACACACATAAATATTGTCTCAATATTGGGGACTCCGTATAATTAATGATAAACAACGTAATTGTCTTGTTTTACGTTCGAATATCGGTGTTAGTTTATTAGTGATAGTTATAATAATAATAAATACTCTTTATTGTACACCACAAAGAAACATTACAAAAAAAGTGATACATGCAAAGAAGGATGTACAAAGGCGGTCTTATCGCTAAGAGCGATTTCTTCCAGACAACCTTTGGGCATAGGACATAGCGTAGAAAAAGAGAAGCGGTAAGTAAGTGTACACACAGTTGATCAAGAATTGGCATATAATTAACGAGCAATATGATATTATAAGAAGTAAATATACATACATATACACATACATATATACATACACACACATATACAAATAAATATATACATATATACCTACTACATAAACAAAATACTACATAATAGTTATATATAACTCATACATAATATATACTTTACAATACATACTAGCTTTTAATATCATATTGAAAATTTTAAACACTTGACACATTTTTTGCACACTAGCATAGTATCTATAAATTCCTCCTATTTTATTAGATGTAAAAAATTGTTAACAAACAATTATAGTGAAGGTTTTAAAAAATCAGGATTAAGATATGGTTAAATTATTTAATACGAATAATATATTGTATTATTGTAGAGCTAACGGTGTTATACGGCGAAGACTTAATTCATATCCGGTTACTCAGGACCGAAGATTACAAAGTTGGGCGCACTTAGGATTTCCTTAATGGCTGATCTTGATAGAAACGAGGTCGGCCTTCAGATTGGAAGATTATAATATCATTATGACCTATGAGGGCTCTGCTCAAGATGCTGGGATCAGGCGTGGCTCATGATATAGTAATAAGAAAGTAGATATATAAATATATAAATTCTTATATCCTTTTGGTTTATCAAATAGTTACAAATAGCAGTTATTTTGCATGTTGATATATTTATTTAAATTTTAGTTAAGCTAAGTTTGATTATTAATATTATCTCAACTTTACACTTTATATCAATTTGATTGATGACCTTTTTAAATGAATTTTATTATTAACATGTAGCATCTTTACTGTTAATTTTTTATGCGAAGTAATTTTAATTATACTTGCTACACGGCATTAATATAATGTGGAATGTTGTGTACCCCGTGATGGGATACATATTAGATAATAATGTAATAGTGAATTATATATAATGTTCCATATGTATTTTGTGGATGTACCTATAAAATAAAATAAAAAAATAGATAAATAAATAGTTATGTAGTGAAATTTAAGTAAATAACAGAAATAGATAACTTATACATAGATAAACAAATAATAACTATATAAAAAAAAAATAATATATATATAAGAAAAAAAAAAAAAAAAAATCCTTACTAACAGTAACATAGGTTAAGTGTACATTGTAAGTAGAACATAAGTGTACATATATGGTAACTAGGAAATAAGTGTACATATATGATAACTAGGCAAATAAGTGTAAATATAGACATAGATAAGAAAGTTAGAAATTAGAAAGCAATTATGTGTATACTTCTGCATAAACAGTATTTAGTAAGGAAAAAAAAAAAAAAAAAAAAAAAAAAAAAAAAAAAAAAAAAAAAAAAAAAAAAAAAAAAAAAAAAACCGTCGGCGTCGGGCCACGTCCTAGTTTTACTAGGCAGTCACAGGACTGTCGATCTGTAGTATAATAAGTACAAAAATCGCCTGTAGTATTATAATGCATGCATGATAAACAAAGGCACGGGCATTTTGAGCCCGTGGATCAAAATTTATAAATAAAAAAAAAAAAAAAAATATCATTATGACCTTTCAGATGTTTTACTTATTTATAGCTGTAAGAAAATCTAAAGGAGTAGTATTGTATCTGTATATAATCGTGTATGATAGTTCTTGTGTTGATGTTTCTAATAATTTACGATTCAGATTGTAATATAACACTGCTGGGCCTCTTTCTCCGTGTAGGAGAAGGGACGGAGCTTAATCCACCATGCTGCTCCACTCTGGGTTTGCGGATAAGTTAAAATATATACATTACGAAGGTATAAGCTATGTTGTTTTAATTTATTTCATCTGTTCATTATCAAAACAACTCATATTACTTCTTTCTATTAAATTACGATTCAGCCTGCAACACCGTACTGCTGGACAAAGGACTTTCCCCATGTAGTAGAAGAATCGGAGCTTAATCCACCACGTTTCTTATCTGCGGATTGGCGGATATATTCCCTACTACGATCATTATCAGGTGTGTATGATAACAACCGAGACCGACAGCTTAATGTGCTTTCCAAGACACGGTGGTAAGATCCATAAGGACAGAAATCCAAACAAATAAAAGGAAAAAAATGTTTGTACAAATACAAATATCCATCCCCAACGGGAATCGAACCCGCAAAACGCCGGTGTTTAAGCGCGTAAATTGCACAATCACCACTACACCAGAGCAGTTGTTTCAATAATTAAAACTTCATAATTTTTCTGCCATATCCTAAGAAAACAAAACAGATACTATTTTTTTAACCGACTTCCAAAAAAGGAGGAGCTTCTCAATTCGACTGTATTTTTTTTTATGTATGTTACATCAGAACTTTTGACCGGGTGGACCAATTTCGACAATTTTTTTTAATCGAAAGGTGGTATGTATCAATTGGTCCCATTTAAATTTATTTGAGATCTAATAACTACTTTTCGAGTTATATCTAATAATGCGTTTTTACTTGACGCTTTTTTGTCGACCTACGTTGTATTATACCGCATAACTTTCTACTGGATGTACCGATTTTGATAATTATTTTTTTGTTGAAAAGGGGTATCCTTAGTTTATTACCATGATAAGGAAACCAGGATCTGATGATGGGATCCCAGAGAAATCGAGGGAAACTCTCGAAAACCCGCAATAACTTTTTACTGGGTGTACCGATTTTGATAATTCTTTTTTTGTTGGAAAGGGAATATCCCTAGTTTGGTACCATGATAAGGAAACTAGGATCTGACGATGGGATCCCAGAGAAATCGAGGGAAACTGTCGAAAATCCGCAATGACTTTTTACGGGGTGTACCAATTTTGATAATTCTTTTTTTGTTGGAAAGGGGATATCCCTAATTTGGTACCATGATAAGGAAACTAGGATCTAATGATGGGATCCCAGAGAAATCGAGGGAAACTCTCGAAAATCCACAATAACTTTTTACTGGGTGTGCCGATTTTGATAATTTTTAATTTAATTGAAAGCTGATGTTTATCATGTGATCACATATAAATTTTATCGAGATCTGATAACTACTTTTTGAGTAATCTTTGATAACGCGTAGTTACTTGACTATTTTTTCGTCGATCTACGTTGTATTATTCGTCGATGTAATTGAAGTCGGTTTTCGTTTGCGAGCAAACACAATTATTGTAATGTTTCTTTGTGGTTTACAATAAAGAGTATTTATTATTATTATTATAACTATCACTAATAAACTAACACCGATATTCGAACGTAAAACAGGACAATTACGTTGTTTATCATTAATTATACGGAGTCCCCAATATTGAGACAATATTTATGTGTGTTCCCAGGACCAGGCGTGCAATAGTGCCTAAATATTGGAAACCCGGAATGATTAACGACAAACAGGATACATATCCCGTATATACATATTAAATGTTTCGCTTTACACATTAGTATCAGAGTAGTAGTAGATTAATACATGCTTCGATAAATGTATGTATACACATAAAAATATATATACAATCAGACTTTAGGCGGAAATCGAACCCATTCGAACAAATCAAACCCCCGGAGCAGAAAGCTGGGTCACTGAAAACTGCGCCAACGGGCTATTATCATGCTCTAATACAATTGGTTCACTTGTGTTTAAAAGAGCATGAAATCGGATAAATATGTTTGTCCACAAATAAAAAAAAACCAACTTCAATATTTATATCGACAAATAATACAATGTTGGTAGACGAACAAATAATCAATTAAATACGCATTGTTAGGTATTTCCGATATACGATCCGTATATACGATCTGGTCAGTGTCGCGGGAAGTCGCTGGATGCTTGCTGCGCAGGACCGATCGTCGTGGGAAGCATTAGAGGAGGCTTATGCTCAGCAGTGGGCGTCCATGAGCTAATATGATGATGATGATGTTAGGTATAACTCAAAAAGTACCCGTCAGATCTCGATCAAACTTAACTCTGCGGGAGTCGCATCCCATAATACAATACGGATTATCGCTGCAGTGTCAAAAATACCATAACAGATTCATTATAAAAATGAGGCCACATGACAAGCACCAATTAAAAAAAAAAATAACTAAAATCGGTACACCCAGAAACAATTTATTATGGAACACAGAAAAAAAACAGGTGAATTGTGAACCACCACATTTTTGAAGTTAGTATGAAAAAACATTTTCGTATAAAAGATATTAAAAAAAAAACTTATTAAAAATAAAGCAGTTTCAAATACACAGTTTAACCAATTTAAGAATTCCAACTTATTTTTTACTTTAATACTGTATATTATGCAAATGACATGAGGCAATTTACAGAGCACAAATGTGAATAGCTTGTTCATGTTTACGTTTTGTAAAATTATGTTTTAAATTGCAACAACAACATTGTTTCAGAAAACACGAATGTTACGGTTTACCGCTTAACCGTGTATTTTGTTCTTTCATTAGTATATACACATATAGATATTTATCGCTCCACTATACCTATGGAATGTAGAAAAAATATTTTTAATGAAATAAACATTCCTACGCGAGTTTATATATGTGAGGTAAATTAATGTGGTCGAAAACGTTTAACCTCTGGAACAAAAGGTTCTAACACTTTGTTTTACAAAGTAGCAAGTCGTTTCCGACGTTTATTGTCGGTTAAAACAAACGCTGAGTTGTCCTTTTAAGAGAACTGTAAAAGGAATCATTTTAAGTCATTTCCATTCTACGAGTTTCTGTGAAAACTTTTTAGAACTCGGAGGTTTAAACCTTTCTTTAACGTTTTTTGTGGATCTTTAAATGTTACATCCGTATTTTGTATATGGGTGACTTTTTGAGAGGCTACACCGCCGTCAAGTGATAAATGATGTAATAATACTTACATAAAATTTAACATAGGTAAATATAGCTGTAGAGTCACTTTAATCATATTGTTTGGCCAGTACATATTAGATTCTAAAACACAACCTATAGGATTCACTTACACTCACTTCAGTCTATCGCAGTCCACTGCTTGACATAAGCCTACTCAAGTTTGCGCCATTTTTGCGCGAACTCATGTGTTTCACCCATAGTCACCACGCTGGGCAGGCGAGTTGGTGACCGCAGGGCTGGCTTTGTCGCACTGAAGACGTTAGCCGTCTTCGGCCTGTGTATTTCAAAGCCAGCAGTTGGATGGTTATCCCGCCATCGGTCAGCTTTTCAGTTCCAAAGTGGTCTTACAAGACCCACGGGAAGAGAGGGTACCTGTAGGATTAGTAAACATTAATTTATTTACCAGTAAAACAAATTAATCGTTGATAAGATCTTATTGTGTTGAATTATACTGTCAGGATAAGGATCCCTTTATTTTTACAAAAAAAGCTCGATAATAAGAGTAAATAAAATAATTTTGAAATATAATAGTTTGAGATTTTTTCTTTAAAACGCTTTAGAAAATAATTATTTATTTTATTACAACACAATGGTAAATTATCACTAAACTAATATTATCAAATTATCTTATTAATTATAAAAATATTTATACAGAATACTGCAAATATTAAAGGTTGCCAATACCATTTTAAGTTTTCGCGATTTATATTATTCGTTTATATTTGTGATAAATAAAGTATCAATTGAAAGTTACATGTTGACAAAAAAGAGTGTGTGTGTATACTTGTACGCACGTAAGAAGTTATACTTCATCGGCTAGCTAACTTCACGTTGTTAACTTCTTCTTCGTTGACCTGCTAACTTCAGGTTGTCGGTTTTTTCGTGACAGTGTGCGCGTACATCGTAAAAATTTACCCTCATAATTTTTACCTAACGGGCCAAAAGAAGTATATCTTCAATAATCATTTGACGTATGAAACTCTGTGAAAACCTGATGCAATCAAAACGTCCGAAGAAGTTATAATGGTAGTACCTAAAGTCAATATTTTTGCTAATGTACACATTGCGGTACAAAGCTAGAACGTAAATCGTTTGAAAGCAAACAGTACCTACCTTTCTCGTAGCGTTCGGTACTGAGTTTAGAAGTTTAGTTTCATAAAATGATTCCGTTTCAGACAAAAATTTTGACATATAAATTAAGATATTTATACTTATTTTCAATTACCACCCAAAGGTTGCCTAGAAGAAATAGCTTTATGCGATAGGGCGCCTTTTGTACTTTTTTTGTTTTGTAATTTATTTTAATCATTTTTCTGTTGTACAATAAAGAATACATTATGACAAATTACCACTTATTGATTTTCTTAAGTCGTCTTTCTTCTTCTTTATTATTATAATATAAATAAATTAGGAAGCCCATAATTACAATAAAATGTTTATGCGGAATATATGTTTGTACAAGTCATCAAAAATTTCAATAAAAATTAACTCTATACAACATACGAATTTTTAGAACAGTCTCTTTGATCATTAAGTAAAATTTCTCTAACGCTTTTGTATATTTTAGAATGGGAGTCTGAGGTGAGCAGATAGGTCAAATTCTATACGTACCTAATTAGATGTATACAAAGCAAGAGGCATTAAATAAAACCACTTACGTGTACTTACGAGTATGTATACACATTACATACTGCTCAAGCCGATATAATCTAAAAAGAAATACTAAATAGTCCAAAGGTTGTTTACCATCAGGTACCGAGTGTAAAACGATTTGGCATTTTGTTGAAATTGTACTAATTTCCTCGATGTTTTGTAGTGTTCCACGAATAATTTGTAATGAAGTATGCACGTGAACGTACACGCAAGAGTACCTAAGTGTTATGGGAATTTAAGTTATGAAATATTTGCATTAATACTATTATAGTCCATTTATATTATGCAGACTTATTACTTAAAACTGTTACATTTGATCGCTATTATCACTTATCGTTTTTTACGATGAAAACTGGATTTTGCTGGGGTTTTGGGTTCGATGGCCAACACAAGTTTGTGTGTTATATATATATATATATATATATATATATAATGTTGCTATATCAGTTGGGTTTAACAAGCATCAAGTTGTTTAGGGACAGAGTACCGTGTGTGTGTTATAGATATTTATTTATTTATATGAGTAGTAAAAATTGTTTCTTGATTACAATAAATTTCCACAAAAATGGAAAATAATAGCTATATTCACGGTGATTAAAGAAAAACAATACACATGATGTTACCTAACCTAATACCTACTAAAATTACATCAGTACAATCGCCCTTACTTCATACTTGACTACGCCAACGATTGCTATCTTAACCGTACCTACAATTCATTAAATAAACTTGAGTAACTTCAATGTTATGATTTATTTCCTAATTACTTGTGTTAATGTAACTATATTTTCTTAAGACCTTTCATTATTTACTTATTTACCTTTACTGAATAATGGTCGAATTGTAAGAACTTATTTATTTATTTATTTATTTATCAAATAAACAATACTGTACTTATTTATTATAAATAGCATTAAAAAACCACGCAGGTTTATGACAATGCTATTTAGTAATAACCAATGAACCAAAAAAAAAATAAATAAATAAAATAATCACATTTATACTGAATCATTATTATAACTGAAATCTATAATTTAGTTTAATCAAGCCTTGTTATTATTTAACAAACAATAGCTGTCACTAAAAACTTGTGACAGGTGCTGTGTTATTAAGGTCATCAGAAAATAATCGTGTACTTGTTGCTTTCTAAACAAAAGCACCAGTTAGTTTTCAAATAAAATTCTTAATCTGTTGTTAATGTTTATGCTTTTCAAAATGATAGTGATATTATTATCAAAGTGATAATATTATATTTAGCTTTAGTTTAGACTTTCTATCATAAACAAGATTTTGGTTAAAATATCTGTAATATAGATAAGAAGATTTACTTTTTTCTGCAATTCGTGCAATCGGTTATTGCACCGAATTTTAAAGATTTAAATTCTGAAGCGAGTGTAAGCTGGTCACAGAGAGATCCGAGTTAAGCATACCGTGTAAAAATAAAGTCCAAGTTAGCGCAACACTCAATTATTAGTGTTGCGGTACAAAATGTTCCCTAGTGTATCTGGGGTTTAAAGGACACAACACATATATGTTAATGTATGTACTATAATTTCATATATAATAAATTTTTCTTATTATCTTGATGTTCAACATACATAAACATTTTTAGGCAACCCATTTTTAATATATTGTCTAATATACTAAATTTATTATAAAACTAGCGGTGCCCGCGACTACGTCCGCGTAGAGTTTAGCAAAAATAAATAAATTTCAAAAATAAGGGTAGCCTAATTTATTCCTTATTACATCAGCTATCTGTCAATGAAAGTCCCGTCGAAACCGGCCCAGCCGTTTCAGAGATTAGCCGGAACGAACAGACAGACACAAAAATTGTAAAAAATTATGTACCGTTGTACATCCATATGCATTTAGTAAAAAGCGGCTATATTAATATTACAAAAAGACACTCCAATTTTATTTATTTGTATAGATATGTTTCATCCTATTATCAGCTCGGTGAAGGTCGATTTAGGTTCGGATCTTCTACTATAACATTATATTTTGCCAACGACAGTAAATAATAACAAACAAGAAATAAATTATGAAAATAACAACAAGACGATAAAGAAATAACCAAATAAACTTGATGTTACCTTAAACACGGGGATGCTTCAGATAGAGATAACTTGCCCATGACTATTAAAAACGTCGGATGTGAAAAAACAGCAACTTTACAGAGAGCGATTCTAAGTGTAAATTGCGTGTATCTTTTTACTTATTTTAAGCAGGATCATGAAATTTTAAAGTAATGCTGTACAGGGTATTTATGTTTAATATTATTACTAGCCGGTATTTAATGTGTAAATATGAGAAAAGTCACTTGTTACATTTTTAACGGGTTAAGACTAATAGGTACTGATTTGTCAGAACTCAGAAGTACCACAACTAAATAATATATGCATATAATAAAAAGTTTCTCTTCAGCTGATGATAGACTTGGTTATTTGGGAACGTTTTATGAAATAAACAAAAAAATGCGATTTTGCAGTTCCGACAATGTTAATAGTCACTAGCCAACTGTCTATGTTAAAAACCCAAGATAGACAGAACAGGCTAAGCGCCTGTTCTGTCAGAAAGTTAGAAGTTTGTTTTCTTAAAGTTTATCAAATTATATCATGTAGTCATTAAACTAGTTATAACATTTTAAGTTTTATAGACAGCCCCCATGAGAAAGATTAACGTAGAATAAAATATACCGACATTTTGTTATACAAAGTGGCGAGTCATAACCGACGTTTACTGTCGGTTATGATAAGCGCAGTTTTGTACCTCTGAGGATGTTCTGTAGGGACACATTTTAAGTCACTATCATGAGTCTCATTGGTGATAATGTTATGACGTGTATCAAAATTGAAAATTATTTCTAGAAGGAACGTTAAATACCTATATGGTGTTTGATAATACTCTGCTTTCTGTCTGCTCTTGTGAATTTATGAAATTGTGTGCTGTAAAAGATTTTTCTGTAAGTATTTTTCTGGTTCAATATTCTGAATTAGATACAAATTATAGATATTAAAATCGACAACTCTTACATCCAATACATATTTTTGTATAAATCAGTAAAAATTGTATTTTACTAAAGGTTTATCATTCAATCCAATGCAAAAAAAGACGAATTTAAAAATAAAAGTTATTTGGAGACGCAACGGTTGTGTAGTTATTATTATAAAACATCAACAACCCGGTCGAAACCCTACAAAATCCTGTGAATAAGCTGATTACTATCATTACTATCTTATCTTTTCAACGCCTTGAGTTAATTTCAGACTTCTAATTACTTAAGAGACTCCTCAAATTTTCAAAGTAAAATAAATGGAAGCCGTTCTTCGCATCAAAGTTCAATAAATTGGAGGCTGCCATCATTATAATTTAACATTTTCGTGTTTAATTTTAATTTCATAATTCAGCTGAAGATTATGATTTTATAATTAATTTTAAAAACCATTCACACCACAATCATTCACCTTCACATTATTACAATAAATGTGATATAAAAAAATCATTTAAAACATGTTTTTTACTAAATGGTTGTTACACTGTATGCAGAAACTTGTGTGTAAATTTTATTCCATTATATCTAGTGCAAATAAGCAGGGATATTTCGGTAATTTATTTTTATCACAACATAAATTTTAATTAATGGATTAATACCAATGGATTTAAATCCACCACACATGAGTTCAATTAATAAAACAACTTTTTTCGGATTTTATCGCGGTAAAATCCGAAAAAAGTTGTTTTATTAAATGAGTAAAATTCGCGTAAACCTTAGAAAACCACATGAGTTCAAGCCATTTTTGGCTCGAACTTGTGGAGGTACACTACTACACGTACTATGTCCAGTAGTGGCCTGCGATAGGCTGATGGGATGATGATGATGATGATGATGGATTAATACCACTTTTTTTTGTATCTATTCATGCATTTGTCAAGCAAATTTGCACTACTGTACTTATGATTAATTTAAATTGCGTTTTGATGTAAAATAGTTTTATATCTATAGAAAATGGGAGCTTTTTGTGTATCAATTTGAAATAATTAGTATGAATTCAATAATAATCATTGAATGATCACTTATTATTATGTGTATTGGTAAAAAAATTTTGTAGATCTTTTCTGTATTGATAAATTACACGTCACATAAATGTAAAATATAAAAATTAGAGCGCAGTTGTGAGTTAATTTTAATAAAAAACTTGATGTTATTGAAAACGAAACATCGACCGATGAGAAGATGTCTAAAATTCGATCTATATCATGCACTGTTAGTTTTCAAGTCATAAAATAATACAATAAACTTAATTTAATCTACACAATATTATTTTATAAGAATTTTAAGTGTACAAAATTAACAAATCTCCATGATCAATTAAATATTTATCATTACAGCCTCTACAGTCCACTGCTGGACATAGGCCTCCACAAGTTCACGCCAAAAAGTTCAATTAAATATTAATAATTGTTAATATTACGACTATTAAAAAAATAATAAACTATTTGAGACTGATAAAAATTTGTGTTCTTGCAATCTTCCTGCTTTCAACAGAATCTATCTTGAATATTTCATTTTAAATAAAGTTTTCGGTCAAAAAGTTTTCAACGCAAAAAGCGCTATATTTCCATGGGTCGAGGCAATGGAAAACTTGAAAAACGTTTTGAGAGCAGTTTGAATTTAAATATTTCTAGACATCGAACTTTTGCGGCTTAAGTTGCTTCTTGGACGTCTTAATTTTGACTTTCTGAAATTTTTTAAATTTATTTCATTTTTATATTCTAAATTGAAATTGTACCAAATATCATATAATATTAACTAGTGGTCGCCTAGAATTAAAGAATAGCAAAAAAATAATGAAAATAAAGAACCTTTTTTTAAATTTTTCAATTTGACTACAGACTGACAATCAAGAAAATAGTATAATATGCGTGTGTGTGAAATAAATGGTAGTGTGTTGTTTTTATTAATTTAAGTTTTAATTATAATTTAAAAAATATATTAGCATCCTGCACTCTTTCTCTATAGAAACTATAAGTGTGCGAAATTTCATGCTCCTTCGTCCGCGCAATTTCCGTAAAAATGGGTACAAAGTTTTTGCTTCACGTATTAATATATAGATAGGCTAAGGTTAAGATGTTTGCCTCACTTTTTTTAAAAAAAACCTCACCATTACTCAACATCAATTATATATCATTATATCATTTTATAGATAATTGCTTACTCTACCGGCATCCACAACTAAAAAGATTATGATTGTTTTTGTTTTTGTAAATTAATTAAAATTACTTAAATTATTTAGTGTGAATTATTCGCACGGGTATCGCTAGTTCGTTTTCAATATTCATTATTAATTACTTTAGTTTATTACCGTCCACTGCTGGACATAGGCTTCTACAAGTTCGCGCCAATAACGGCGTAAACTCATGTGTGTTGCCCATAATCACCACGCTGGGCAGGCGGGTTGGTGACCGCAGGACTGGCTTTGTCGCACCGAAGACTATTAAGTAGTATTAGTTTATAAGTTCTATAATATAAAATAAACATTGTACATACTTTAATTTTGTTAATACCTATAGATCTATTTTAATTACCCATATAAAATTATAATATTATAATAACATTTTGTAATATTTGTTGAAATAAGAATGGAAAGTTGTATAAGTATGGAGACAATATAATCTACAAAACTCCAAAGTATTTGCATGTACTTAATAAACTAGAACGGTACAGATTATTTTAAATAAATTATATCATTCAATGAAAAACAAAAGGGTTTATCGATCATATAAACCATTTTAAGAATTATTTAGTTATTTACTGTAACCCCAAAATGTCTACCAAAATTCGTTAAATGCCTTCAAATTGTCCGGACTAAAGTACTAATCCGATTGCGGTGGACTGAAACTTCGATGCCAGATACCCATGTCAAAGGATACCTTTAAATTATTCGAAGAGTAATTTTGTTAAGTAAAAGGAATAATAGCCGGAGGTCCGGTTAATAGTATCCTTTACACAGCGGTGAAGGGATGTTATTTATTTTATACAAAATTGCAAACTTAATTATAGCAATGAATATTATTTGAAATAGCATTTTGTGGCTTAAGGTAATTAATTATGAGTGTTAAAGTTAGCAACAATTAGTCATTTTGTTCATAATGTCATTGTTTTTCACCGAGTTTTAAGGTAAAAAACTTAACTTAGATTTTAACATTAAAAGCATCCTGCAACAGTAAAAGCATCGCAGGCGCGTTCCCGACCATAGGGTGGTAGTGGAACTGTGTTATCCCTTAGTCGCCTCTTACGACACTCACGGGAAGAGAGGGGCTTACTATATTCTTAATGCCGTAATCACACAGCAGTTTAAATGTATACAACCAGAAAAATATTTTTGTATTCGAAATGGCATTCTTTTTCGACTGATTTAGCGTTCCTCAAATTTTCGTAAATCTTAGGTTGTTAAAAGCTTAGAAATGTGAAATGTGTATTTAATATTAAATTAAAATAAAAAATTATAAGTGAATATAAATAGTTCATCGTACAAAATAAATACATAAAATTTAAATGTATAATTTTTTTTAAATAAAAATAAAAGTGTGCCTAATATGATTTTTGAATAAAAGTTTATCACACCTAGCTAAATACAAACCAAAGTAAATTATATTACACGTTACATACGTGATGTTATATTACTGAAAATAACAGCAACGAACCAGCTTCAGAATGTAATACAAACATATTGAAAAAGTTGTACGAGATCCGCTAACAAAGCATTATGAACTCGAACAAAGTAAACATGCAAAAAGTTTTACATACATATTTGGAAGAACATTATACAATATTGGTTATAAGAAAATTATTAGTCATTTACATCAATATTTTGCTTGCTCTGTTGTATCTACATCTTAAAGAGACTAACAAAGTAAATTTCTATCTATTTCACTGAATGTCTATGATGTTTATCTAGCACATAAGTTTCTGATAGATTATACAGCAGGAGCAAACCGCTTTGGGCGCATTTAAATTACAAATTTTTGGTTCATATTGCGTACATAAGTATGTGACATACAGAGACCGGTACAACGACGTTAGAAGGTGAATAATTGTATTTGCTCGCAAACGAAAAAAAACCGACTTCAATTACATCGACAAGTAATACAATGTAAGTAGACGAAAAAATAGTCAAGTATATACGCGTTATCAAAGATTACTCAAAAAATTTTAATCAGATCTCGATGAAATTTAAATGTAATACATAACAAATACATAGTACATGATAAATATCAGCTTTCGATTAAATTAAAAATCATCAAAATCGGTACACCCAGTAAAAAGTTATGCGGTATACCTATGTGGGAATCATTTTCATTCACACCACACATACATACACAAACACACCCACGTATATAAATTATAATAACAATAATATTTATTTACTAATAATTATTATACTTTACAAATATACATACATATACATAATATATTTAAACATATAAATAATCGTATATAATAATCGTATATAAATAATCTAATATTATTATATGTTTAATTTATGAACTTTCCAATAAAAATTATATATTTAATACTACGCATTAAAATAGCAATACGGTGCAATTGAGGACTCGGATAACGGGACGACAGGTGGAAGTCAATGCCCGCGCGCGCCGGCCGCCGAGCGACTCCGGCGCCAGTTGACCGCACGACTTCAGCTAGTCTCCACGTCGCTTGCTTTTTCATTTTATATTTCGGGAACGCTTAGATTATCGTATTGCTGTGTTTAGCTTATACTTATATACGCGCTATTATTTCCTTTTCTTTCGCTGATTAATTTCTTCGCTCACTTCACTATCGCTGTTGCTTATTCTATCTATAAACTGTACTTCTGTGTGGTGTAAAATAAACTGTTGTTTCATATGTGGCCTTATTATTTAACTTATAGTGTAGTGTGAAATAAACTTTCTATAGAATAACGAACATTAATACTTCGTTCTAAAGTGGTGACCCCGATAAACGAACGTTATAATTTGAAATCCAGCATGAGTTTTAACAAAGAAAGTGCAGGTGATTCGAAAAACTCAGCGCGCGGGTTGTCGGACTTATCTGGTGAATCGTGCCGCGTTGGAGTGCGTATACCTCCTTTTTGGCCTCAAGAACCAGCATTATGGTTTGCTCAAGTCGAGGGACAATTTGCTTTAGCGAATATAACGAACGATGTCACTAAGTTTTACTACGTAACATCACACTTAGATCACATCTACGCTTCGGAAGTGAAGGATATAATTATCGCTCCACCCGAAACAAATAAATATGAAAAGTTAAAGACCGAATTAACAAAAAGATTATCCGCATCTCGGGAAAAGGAAGTGCAGCAACTATTGATGCATGAGGAACTAGGCGATCGTAAACCGTCTCAGTTTTTACGACATTTACAACATCTGGCCGGACCTAATATACCGGAAGATTTCCTCAAGACTATATGGACCAGCCGCTTGCCTAATAGCATTCAGGCAGTCCTAGCAGCACAGCCAACCACTCCTTTAGCGACACTAGCGGAAGTAGCTGATCGAGTAAATGATATTGTTCCTTCCTCTCCAGCTGTTGCGAGTGCTTCGATGTCAACTCAAAACACACTCGATCAAATGGCAAAAATGATTGCGGACCTCACGAAGCAAGTACAGGCTTTAAAGGTTCAACAGTCAAGACGGCCACGATCCATGTCTAGGGGAAGAGACAGACGTAAGCGCAGTTCCAGCAGAACACACTCCTCTCACGAGAGATATCCTTACTGTTGGTATCACAAGATACATGGTTCTCGAGCAAGGAGGTGTGTTAAGCCTTGCGATTTCGCCTCGGGAAATGCTCCGGACAGTCGCTAATGGCGGCTGACGATTGTCCGAGTTCTAGTCGCCTGTTTATCACAGATCGTAACAGCAAGACACAATTTCTCATTGATACGGGCAGTGACCTCTGTGTTTACCCTCGAGCGCTAATTAAAGAATACAGGCATAGCACAAATTATCATCTCTTCGCCGCTAATGGTACCGCTATTAACACCTACGGATATAAACACCTGGAATTAAACCTTGGACTTCGTCGCACTTTTTCCTGGAGGTTTGTGGTCGCCGATGTTACGAAGGCTATCATAGGTGTCGACTTCCTAAGTTTCTATAACTTGGCTGTCGACTGCCGACACAAGCGACTAGTTGATAATACAACTACATTACAAGTTTCTGCGACATCAGCTGGGTGTAACATTGTTTCGTCTGTCCGTACAGTCTGGGGTGAATCGAAGTACCTGCAAGTCCTGCGAGCGTATCCAGACATTACTCGACCTCCTGGAGCACCAAGGACGATTAATCACAACACCGTACATCATATTAGGACAACACCTGGGCCACCAATATCGTGTACACCGCGACGTCTAGCTCCTGATAAATTAAAAATTGCTAAAAAAGAATTTGAGGGCATGTTAAAGAGTGGTATCGCTAGGCCATCGGATAGTCCCTGGGCATCACCTTTACACCTCGTTCCCAAGAAAGACAATGGATGGCGACCTTGTGGTGACTATCGCATGTTGAATGCTCGTACAATACCGGATTGTTATCCTATACGTAATATACAAGACTTTGCACATAGTATAAGTGGTTGCACGATATTTTCAACACTCGACCTCGAAAAAGCCTACCAGCAGATCCCGGTATTCCCTGAAGATGTTCCTAAGACAGCTATCACTACACCATTCGGGCTGTATGAGTTCCCGTTTATGACGTTTGGCCTACGTAATGCAGGTCAAACGTTTCAACGATTTATCGACGAGGTAACCCGAGGATTAGATTTTTGTTACGCATACCTTGATGATTTTTTAATTTTCTCGTGCGATGAAAAGGAACACGAATCTCATCTACACCAACTGTTCAAACGTCTACAAGAATATGGTATCGTCATTAACACCTCTAAATGTGTCTTTGGAGCTAAGGAAGTAAAATTTCTGGGGTACACAATATCAGCTGAAGGAACTAGACCCCTGGACACAAAAGTTGAAGCCATCAAGTCGTTTCCCGAGCCGAAAACTATTAAGCAACTACGACGTTTCTTAGGAATGATTAATTTCTATAGGAGATTTATACCATCAGCAGCACAGATACAAGCACCCTTAAACAATCTTCTTACCGGCTCAGTAAAGGGCTCTCACCCAGTTAACCTCCAGGGTGACACTTTAAAGGCATTCGAGGCCTGTAAAGACAGTCTGTGCCGTGCTACTTTATTAGCACACCCAGATTGTGAAGCACCTCTTGCTTTGGTTACCGACGCATCCGATAAGGCAATCGGAGCGGTACTTCAACAATACAAAAACAAAGGCTGGCAACCACTCGCTTTCTTTTCGCACAAATTAAGCCCGACACGAAGCAGCTATTCACCATACGATCGGGAATTGCTAGCAATTTACGAGGCGGTTCGGTATTTTCGTCACATGCTGGAAGCTAGAGATTTTACTATCTACACCGATCATAAGCCTCTAACGTTTGCATACAACGCGCGGAAAGAGAAAGGCTCTCCTAGGCAACAACGTCATCTCGAATTCATATCCCAGTTCACCACTGACATTAGGCATATTTCGGGTGCAGAGAACGTAGTGGCGGATACCTTATCGAGAATCGAAGAAGTCTTTACTCCAATAGACTACAAGCAGTTGGCTGAAGTACAAAGTATAGACGAAGAATTGAAGTCGCTACTTAAAGACGGATCATCGTTACGTCTTAAGAAAATCGTGTTGCCTGATTCTCAAGTCAGTTTATATTGTGACGTCAGCACTGAACTTACCAGACCATTCGTTACCAAACAACTGAGACGCCAAGTTTTCGACAACCTTCACGGACTTAGTCATCCAGGAGCCAACGCTACAGCGAAACTAATCTCTCAGCGCTATGTGTGGCCTGGTATTAAGAAGAACTGCAGAGAGTGGTGTCGGTCGTGTCATGCCTGTCAACGAGCTAAAGTCACTCGTCATGTTTCTTCTCCCCTGGGCACCTACGAGCTACCAAAAATAAGATTTCAGCAGATACACATCGACCTTATAGGACCACTGCCACCGTCTCAAGGTTTTCGCTACTGCCTTACTGCTGTTGACAGATTCACGAGATGGCCTGAAGCAGTACCTATAACAGATATAACAGCTGAGACCGTTGCGAAGGCTCTAATGACATGCTGGATATCTAGATTCGGATGCCCGACTGATATAGTGACAGACCGCGGCGCTCAGTTTGAATCAGCTCTCTTTAAGCACTTATCAGAACTAATCGGCTTCAAACACAAGAAAACTACTGCATACCACCCATCCTGCAACGGTTTAGTGGAGAGATTCCATCGTCAACTTAAAGCTGCAATTGTATGCCATTCAAAGGATAATTGGACTGAAGTTTTACCTTTAGTTTTACTCGGCATACGTTGCGCTTATAAAGAAGACTTAAAAGCAACCTCAGCAGAATTAGTTTACGGCGAAACACTGCGACTTCCAGGACAATTCTTCTCCAGTCCTGATATCACACCGACTAACGACGTCGCAGATTTTATCGCTCGTTTACGCGCATTCGCACACAACGTAAGACCGCAACAAACTTCAAGACATGGTCAGAAGTCAGCCTTTGTATTTAAGGACTTGGCAACGTGTAGCCACGTATATTTACGCGAAGATGCAAAACGTGGTGCACTACAGCCAGCTTACAATGGACCATATGCTGTGTTAAAAAGAGACGACAAGACGATGACACTGCTGGTTAGAGGGAAAACTACAAAAGTAACCATAGACCGAGTCAAACCAGCATATATACTTGTTGATAAACCAGCAACAAAGTCTCAACAACCTGAACCAGAGCTGAAAAAGAATATAGAAAGGCGAACCCGATCAGGCCGCCATGTACACTTCCCGCAGTTTTACCGCCCGTAGTGACGGTCTCCGCGGGGGAGTGATGTGGGAATCATTTTCATTCACACCACACATACATACACAAACACACCCACGTATATAAATTATAATAACAATAATATTTATTTACTAATAATTATTATACTTTACAAATATACATACATATACATAATATATTTAAACATATAAATAATCGTATATAATAATCGTATATAAATAATCTAATATTATTATATGTTTAATTTATGAACTTTCCAATAAAAATTATATATTTAATACTACGCATTAAAATAGCAATACGGTGCAATTGAGGACTCGGATAACGGGACGACCGCGACAGGTGGAAGTCAATGCCCGCGCGCGCCGGCCGCCGAGCGACTCCGGCGCCAGTTGACCGCACGACTTCAGCTAGTCTCCACGTCGCTTGCTTTTTCATTTTATATTTCGGGAACGCTTAGATTATCGTATTGCTGTGTTTAGCTTATACTTATATACGCGCTATTATTTCCTTTTCTTTCGCTGATTAATTTCTTCGCTCACTTCACTATCGCTGTTGCTTATTCTATCTATAAACTGTACTTCTGTGTGGTGTAAAATAAACTGTTGTTTCATATGTGGCCTTATTATTTAACTTATAGTGTAGTGTGAAATAAACTTTCTATAGAATAACGAACATTAATACTTCGTTCTAAACCTAATACAACGTAGGTGGACGAAAAAATAGTCAAGTAAAAACGCATTATTAGATATATCTCGAAAATCTGTTGTTAGATCTCAAATAAATTTAAATGGAACCAAATGACACGAGCCACATTTCGATTAAAAATTTTTTTGTTGAAATCGGTCCACCCAGTCAAAAGTTCTGAAGTAACATAAAAAAAATACAGTCGAATTGAGAACCTTCTCCTTTTTGGAAGTCGGTTAAAAATACATCATAAACTTTTGTTGGATACTGCTGTACACCTTTTGTTGGATACTATTGTGGCCCTGAATGCTTATAGTTTTAATAAATTTTATTTTGACATTTTATTCCATATTAAACGAACTTAATTTTATATTTAAATCATCATAAAGAGCAATCTTAGATAAAATAACCCAATTGCTTGTTAGCTATTAGGGAAACGAGTTAAATTTGTTTTGAATTCTAATTTGAATAGCGTAATATTATATCATTCATATTATTATTATTTTTTTACTTTATCACTCTTGGGCTACTGTGTCCCGCAGTAACATCATTTTCCACCACCATAGGTAGACTGGTAGAGATTATAGAGATAAGTTCGCCCTTGCCAACATCCTTTGTAGAAATGAGCTATAATTATGTTGTTAAAGTGCAATAAAGAATATATATCAATAATTTAATTTTTTTTAGAATCTTGATTAAAAGTTTTAAACTGAACTACTTACCTTTGCTCTCTATTTTTATTAATTTAAGAAAGATTACCTTTATCGCACAGATCAAGCTTTTTAATTTATTCTCCATCCTATGTGACATTAGCCAAATTATCTGTACTCTTTTGACACTAATTAAATATTCGACTTAAACTAATGAAATTATTTATCCGCCAACCGGCATTGGAGCAGCGCCGTGGATTAAGCTCTGATCCTTCTCCTACTTGGGGAAAGAGGCCTATGCCCATTAGTGGGATATTACAGGCTGAACCGAATAATGAAATTTCGTTTGAAGATATTTCAAAGAATTGATCAAGTCATTTCAAATAAAATGAGGAATTTCTCGAATATTGTTTATTGGCTTATTTCAAGCTTCAATAGAAGTACCGCTGAATAATTTGACAAATGTATATCGTAACAAAGACATATAAGTCGGGACAGCTATGTTACTTAAGTGTTTTGAGCATCAAGGTCGTTAAGGTAAATGCTTTGTTTCATACTGGAAATAACAATACACGTCGGAGTAATTTTGATTAAAACAAAAATTTCGCGAATTCACAAAGAGACGTTTTGTGTGGGAATTCGAGAGGTATTATTTTAATTATTCTGAGATATTTTTGTCTAATATAAATAAAAAGTTACAGAATAAATGAAGCATATTTGGTATTCTTTTTTGAGTTATGGAAAAAATGTTTGTGTATTTATTCATTTGTTGTTTTAATCGACTACTTTATATGAATAATAATAAATGCTGAAATCAGTATCTGTTTAAATCAATAACTAGAAATATTAATGAAGGTATCAATAGTTCAAGCTGGCAATCACATAAAATTATTGAAATACATTAAATGTTGTCTTTAATTTTGATATTAATTATTTCCACGTTGTTTCTGACTGCTTTTTGCCATATAATTCATTCACGCGGTAAAGAAGAAAAATTATATAACAGAAGCGCTAAATCATTAATTGTATTTTAATTTATTTAACACTTGGTCAAAAGTTTGCTTTATGAATAACGTTTACATTATAAAAAGTTAAATCAATTTATGTAAAGTTAACCGATTATAACACTAGAGTCTAGATTTTATTAGTGGACGAAAAAAAACTATTTCTAGGTCAACGAAGACAAGAAGGGCAACGATTTTACAAGATTCGATCTGCCTTTTGTCATCCCGTAACTGAAGTAGGGCACAACAGGAATTTCCTGCTCAAAATATGGAGCAGCTCAACTGGGGTAGTACCTCGACCTTACAGAAGATCACAGCAAAATAATACTGTTTTCAAGCAGTATTGTGTTCCTGTTGGTGAGTGAGTAAGGTGACCAGAGCTCCTGGGGGGATTGGGGATTGGGTCGGCAACGCGCTTGCGATGCTTCTGGTGTTGTAGGTGTCTATAAGCTACGGTAATCGCTTACCATCAGGTGAGCCGTACGCTTGTTTGCCGACCTAGTGACATAAAAAAAAACCCGTAATCGTACCAGCCTTTATTACAATATCCAGTTAACAGGTTGCTAGAAATTACAGACGTCCGTTGATGTTAAATTTTTCAGTATTGCTCCACAGATATTCAAATTCCATTGTGAAAGTTACATTCACTTTTGAGATGAAAGTCTTAACAAGACTCATTTGGAGCTCAGGTAAGCATCTGTCCGTATTAAACTCTACTACAAGAATTTTAATTATTGACTATTCATAATTACATTTAAAATTACTGTGTTTTGATTGTTGCGATAATAATATATAAGCAAAACTGAACATTTCACTAAAAAGCCTTCCGTATTTATATAATACTAACATACAAAAATATGTTTAATTTAGAAAATATGGTCTCGGCTGATATCCTATACGTTTTCTCGTTGGTCTGATATTGAAATCTCTGTAATCGTTCTTGTATTTGCACATACCTACGTCCAAGATGCGCCAAAACCCTAAAAATAATATCAGTATCATTTGCGTGATAGCTTTTTAAGGGTAGATGTTTTTAGACATATCTTGGTACATACACCAACAGTTAACCCATTTTTGTGTGAGTGGAATCTCATAAAGAAATACTTACTCATTTTTCGTAAGCAGTTATCGAAATACGCGTCACAATATGAATTATATGTAAAGAAACCTTCCGGTCCTTCATAAGGATTATTTACAACACATACAGGTGTTGTTAGTGCTCTGAAACGGTAACGAAACACAGAAGATTAATTATTCTAAATTAACGAGTAGTATTATAAAAATAATACGTTACACACAACTGCTTCCAAAAAAAAAAAAACAAAAAAATTAAATTTTAACGTCTAAATTAACGTAATACTTTATGTTTTTTATTTTTTAACTTTTAAGCCCGATTCTTACATTAAAAAAATCGTTTTGCTAACGAACCATTCAGTCTCGAACACATTGTATGCGAAATTTAACGGTCTTAGCATTATTATTATTATTTTTTTTTTGTATAAAAACCGGTCAATTTGGTTTTTTTAGTTACATGGATATTGCACGCCTCCGGCTGTGCTTTCGAAAACGAAAAATACGGGAAGCGCTTACTCTTAAACCTCTATATTTTTATAATTTATATAGAATACAAATTAAGCTATGAATATAATTTGAAATATTTTTAATACTAGTATAGAAAAAGAATCGCCTAAAATGTTTATGTTGGATGTCAACGTTTTGAATGTACAGATGACAGCAAAATAAAGCGAGAACCACTTGAAGCAGTTAGCTGTTTTTTATTATGCGAGGAAACTATTAAAGAAAATAAGAAGGCTATTGCAAATAAATACTGAAAAAATCCCTAATTTTTACAATTGATATTTTTATGTGCCTATCTTATAGATATATAAAGCCATTATCTATTATAATTAAAACCATCTGTGATTATCTGCAAGTACCAAATCAACTAATCGAACTTATTGCAAGCTACTAGAGGGCGCTGCTAGGTATAAGCAGCAAACGAAAGTTTTAAAGGTGCGTAGAGGCGTGCAGTTTTGGATTTTCCAAATTTTTTATAAATCCACTTTTAGCCGTCTTTCTAAGGACTGAAGATATTTATTAGAGGACTTCTTGTAAATACAAAAATATAATTTTTTATGTAATATTCGTACTGAGTTATAAGACATTTTGTATAGTCGTCGTAACATCTATCTTCCTGTTTCAACATGTCGTATTGGCTGTTAATGTAGTTGAATTTCATTGTAGTGTATATTCCGTAATCGTGTTTCATAGCAATTTCAACATCAGATTGTGGTATATCCGTTATTACTGTAACATGTTCAGTCGTTGTTTCTGCAATTAAATGAAAGAAATTAATAATTTAAAAATTCCAGGTTTTCTAAGATGTTAAACTTAAAAGACTGAAAAGAAAACGATCTCATAATAAAACAGGAAGACATTATACCGCGAGCAGAATTTAATTTACTTATTAATTAACAATTTTTATTGATGTGTACCCTTAAATAAACAAAATTAAAACAAAAACAATTATTAGATATTATAATATATGCACCTGGAAACTCAATTTACTCCAATTTAAGACACTATTAAGCGAAGCGACGAGAATTGTTACATATTATAATTATATATGTAAATATAATCAAAATATGTCCATGTTTAGTAGTACTGCAGCGTGAAATTTAGCGTGCGATAATTAACAAAGATATGGGCATGAAATACAAAATCTCGGTTCAAAATCTTTTAAATTTTAACTGTTTAGTATTTTTCGTCGAAAATTCTCTGTTAATGTCTACTCTTCCTACAAAAGAAACATCGTGCGTCGTTTTGTAGGACACAGCAATAAAATCCCAAGTCGGAGCACCCCGACTGGGAAAGTACCTCGAATTTACAGGATCACAGTTAAATAGTACTGCTTTCAAACAGTATTGTGTTCCTGTAGTGAGAAAGGTGAGGAAAGCTTCTGTGGGGGATTGGGTTGAGAATCGGCAACGCGCTTGTGATGCTTCTGGTGTTGCAGGCGTCTGTAGTCTACGGTAATCGCTTACCATCAGGTGAGCTGTACGCTTGTTTGCTTAAAAAAAATTTGGTAATGTTTAATAATAATTTTTACATTTTTTTTTATCAAAAAAGAACGCTTCACGCTTTTTGATTAAAACCAAACGATTTTTTTTGAATTCAAATCTCACCATAATGTGATCCCTATTAATGGCTTTTCCTAGCAATAGTTTTAATGAAGGATAAATGATTGAAGGATTAAATGATTGAAGAATTAAATTTAAAATCAATTTTAACAATAAATATCGACTTAATATATGCAGACGCGGTAGCCATGCTTTTCGCTTTATAGCCTCTTTAACCATTATTCAATCTGAGCCCTTAAGTCTTACGCAGTATTTTTAAAAGTAACTTCAGTGACAAAGACGGCATGAGACTTAATATCGACTTAAGGATTGTAATTAAACACTTAGACCTTGGAGTAAAAATGCCACAAAACTCGAAGAGATTTAACTTTCCTCTAATGCCTCCACGGGTGACAGGAGCTCTGATTTATTTCCCCACAGAGAATCGGAGTGATTCAACTGAGAAACGCTACCATTCTTGCCACTATTTCTTGCGGTTACTATTTGCAAAGTAACTTTTAGTAAATACTTTATCTATACAAATAAATAAAATTTGGAGTGTCTGTTTGTAATATTAAAATAACCGCTTTTTACTAAATGCACATGGATGTATACATGGTACATATACCAAAATAACATTTTTTACAATTATTGTCTGTCTGTCTGTCTGTTTGTTCCGGCTAATCTCTGAAACGGCTGGACCGATTTTGACGGAACTTTAACTGGCAGATAGCTTATGTCATAAGAAGTAATTTAGGCTACTTTTGTTTTAGAAATTTATTTATTTTGTAACTCTGCGAACTGAACAATATTTTTTTTGCAAATTCCACGCGATCGAAGTCGCGGGCACAGCTAGTAAATAAATAAATATCCTTAAAACGGTGATCTGTTCAAGGTAAACAACTCAATGCTTGCGTTACAGGTTTCATCCGACTGATACTATTTATTTTTGATAAATATACTTATAAAAAAATACAAATTAGAACCAAATCTGAAGATTCTGAAGTAGGAATAAAACCCCCGGAGCAGACAGCAGAGTCACTGCACACTGCGCCATCGGACTGGTCAATTAAAGTGAAATCTTAATATTTACTTGAATATATAAATGTACCAATGTATTTTCCTTAATAAATGAATATGTATTGTGCAAAGTTGGCGGAGTTATTTGTATTGTTAGTATTATTATCCATTGTTTTGCTTAGTTCTGTGTTGAATGTTAAATGCTTATACCTATTGTAATGAAATAGACGTAGATATTTAACGACATAACTTCTGATGCCATAAATTGAATATGAAGCCATGTTTAACAGAATAATGTAGTTATATACTTAGCGTCTTTGTGTTATTAAACTTTTGTCATGGTTGCTTGAACTTGGATTGTTCAAAATATTTCACATGTATACGACCATTATGTATTTGTATAAAATATTTTAATGGGAACATAAAACAGTATTTGTTTTTTGTTTCCTTTTTTAGTTTTTTTTTAGTTCTAAAAAGTATTATATATATTGTAATTACATTGTAATTACAAGAAGGCAATAACTTAATTATCGGATATTATTTTATCTATATTAACATATAATAAAATGGTAGGAAAGTCAAAACTGTACATTGAATATTTTTTTTTAAAGAATACTTGGGGTGTGATCTACAATCGATACTGAAGCCAAAAATATAGTTTTTAGAATTTTCGTCTGTTTGTCTGTTGGTCTGTATGTGTGTCCGGGATAAACTCAAAAAGTACTGCATAGATTACTTCAAATTTGGCACAAATATTATTAAGAAGTCGGGTCAACATATAGGATACATATTATCATGCTATCACCTACGGGGAACGAGCAGTGAACCTTTATTTCTTCAACGCATTCTGTAACAACGCGTAATCTAACGACGCATATTTGAATGTTGTTGTTATTATGTTAATAACGGAATAATCATGTCATAAGCTAGCTTCACACTATAAATAGACATTCCGTAGTATATTTAGTATCAGCATTGCACCCGTGCGAAGCCGGGGCGGGTCGCTAGTTTTATAATAAACAATATATTTTGATAATGAAAAAAAGGTTATAAATAGAAAAGTAAGTATATAATTATTTTTTATCACTGAACGAGGTTGACATCTTTGTAGAATAGTCGTATATTGACGATTCTTTTGTTGAATAGTTTGTATAATTGTATATAGGTATGTATAGATACTAACACTACATATGTATATTATTACACTTGACTGAAACCAATGACGCCGCGTTGGCGCAACGGTTACAGCCATGGATTGTACCTGTTGCGCTGGCGGTTGCGGGTTCGAGCCCCGCACGTGACAAACATATGTATTGGCCATACAGGTGTTTGCCGTGGTCTGAGTGTTTGTGCAGTCCTTGTGGGTCTCCCTACCGTGCCTCAGAGAGCACGCTAAGCCGTCGGTCCCGGTTGTTATCATGTACACCTGATAGCGATCGTTACTCATAGTAGAGAATATATCCGCCAACCCGCATTGTAGCAGCGTGGTGGATTAAGCTCTGGTCCTTCTCCTACATGGGGAAAGAGGCCTATGCCCAGTAGTGGGATA
The DNA here is from genome assembly GCF_905220565.1 of Melitaea cinxia. NCBI lineage: Eukaryota > Metazoa > Arthropoda > Insecta > Lepidoptera > Nymphalidae > Melitaea > Melitaea cinxia. Next base: position 6,286,212 of record NC_059416.1, read on the forward strand.
TTACAGGCTGAAGCCTAGAAGCGTAGAAACAAAAAAAAAATGCTTAAATAAAGTAAATATGAATTTAAATTCTTGGTTGTATATATAAAGTAGTAAAATATAAAAAAAAATCTTACCTATGATTATGGTTTTCAAAGTAGTACGAGTTTCAGGATTTTGCATATTTATAAAAGGTAAGTTAAAAAAATATAAAATATAAATAAAAACCTTTAATACGTCGTCAATCATATTAAAAAATTATTAATAGCACTAAATCTAACTTTTACTAAAGAATATGTAGTTGTTCGATAAGAAACCTGATTTCTACGTTCTTAAACGTTAATAACTTGTAGTAGAATAAGCTAGGTATTAGTAAAACTGTTATCGTTTTAGTAAGCGTAGTTGTAATTAGTAGATTAATGAACGTTTCCCGTTATTAAAGCCGGGAGATTGTGTATTGATTGAGAGCGAACGAATGTGTTCGTGTGAACTATTTAATTAATAATTATGTTTGTAGGTAAACGAAGAAAAACCGACTTCAATTATATTGACTAGTAATACAACGTAGGTAGACCAAAAAATAATCAAGTAAATACGCATTATCAAAGATTACTCCAAAAGTTGTAATCAGATCTCGATGAAATTTAAATGTGACCACATGATAAACATCTGCTTTCGATTAAATTAAAAACCATTAAAATCGGTACACCCAGTAAAAAGTTATGCAGATTTTCGAGAGTTTCCCCCGATTTCTCTGGGATCCCATCATCAGATCCTGGTTTCCTTATCATGGTACTAAACTAGGGATATCTTCTTTCCAACAAAAAAAGAATTATCAAAATCGGTTCATATATATATATATATATATATATATATATATATATATATATATATATATATATATATATATATATATATATATATATATATATATATATATATATATATATATATATATACGGTCGAATTGAGTAACCTCCTCCTTTTTTTGAAGTCGATTAAAAAGCATATGATTAAATTACGAATATCTTAGTGAAAAATTGATGAAGTTTCTATACGTATATTATACAGAATGTTTTCTCTGTGTTATTGTTATGAATTATTAATAAAAACATTTACGGCTATTTTTTATATTGTTTTCATTCGTAATATTTCTTCAGATTTTTATATACACAAGTTACAAAACACAATAATAATTTAAAAATCATACCACCCTCGAGGTTTTTTTCGTAGGTCTTCTCTATCAAAGAAAAAGCAAAAATATAATAATAGCTATTCTTAAAATTTTGTGTATCCGCTGCGTTGTGGATTAGGTTTTATTGGGAAAGAAGCCTGTGATTAGTAGTAGCAGTTTTACATTACAGTACAACACAGAACTTTCGGTTAACGTAAATAAGTAATTTTGTTGTGCTAAGACTTATTATAAACAATTCTTTAAAATATAAATGAGTACATTTGTGTTATTTTACACCTAAATCCAAACAAGTCATGTATTAATGAATCAAGTCGCTTAGAAGATATTCTCCAGCGCGGCGCCTTAACACGTTAAGATTTTTACTCTTAGTGCATGGCGCATAATCCTGTAGGATTAAAATAGATCTTTCACTATCTCAGAGAGATGTGCGATCTTTTGTTTCATGTAATATGTGTTCTTCGCTTTTATTGTGAATTAACGCGCTTTCAAATGAGAGAGATTACTTTTTTGAGCTTGTTAATAGATAATGTGTTTTCAGTCTGTAATATCCCACTGCTAAGCATAGGTCTCTTTCCCCATGTAGGAGAAGGATCATATCTTGTTTGATTGAACATACTTATTTTAGAAACTATTGGTTCGTACAAATAAAAAAGAATTAACATTACGCTATGATAAACAGCAGAGGCGAAATTCAATGAAAAATATTGCAAAAGCGAGGCTGGTCGTTAGCATTACAGACCAACATTTTCTATTGGTTTCGTGCGAGTGAAGCGGCGGGTAAAAGCTGGTTTTACATAGGGATCAATATCATCATGATCATCATCATCATTTCAGCCTATTACAGTCCACTGCTAGACATAGGCCTCCACAAGTTCGTGCTAAAAAATGGCGTAAACTCATGTGTTTTGCCCATAGTCACCACGCTGGGCAGGCGGGTTGGTGACCGCAGGGTTGACTTTGTCGCACCGAAGACGCTGCTGCCCGTCTTCGGCCTGTGTATTTCAAAGCCAGCAGTTGGATGGTTATCCCGTCATCGGTCGGCTTTTTAAGTTGTATATAGTTGGTGGTAGTGGAACTGTGCTATCCATTAGTCGCCTCTTACGACACCCACGGGAAGAGAGGGGTGGCTATATTCTTTACTACTGTAGCCACGCTCAGCAACGAATTTATTGAGTCAATTAGTAAGTCGAGACAGTTTGTTTTATGTATACAACTATACAACATTCAGGTATAATGAATCAAATAAACTAGTAATAAAATCAAGCTTATTAGTTTCTGAGTTAGCCTGAATAAATATTGATGAATCGTTTGTACGTAAGTTAAAATAAATGAAAAAGGTTTATTAAAATAATCTTGTAATGATTTTATTAATTTTATTTAGTTAGAAGCATAAATAAAATACACGTTTCTCGTGATTTTAATTTCGTTGAAAATCAAAATTTGTGAATTTTAGTTACGATTTCGTTCCAAAATATAAGTGTAATATTTTAAGTATGTTTTAACAAAAGATATTTATAACGATTGGATATGTAGAAGAAGAATTATTATAATAGTAGTGATACTTGACAGAATTAATAATAGACAAGATATAAAATACACTAGAATGTAGTGATAGTAACTGCTAGTACCTACGTGTTGTAATTACATTAATACTTTTTGTTATATTTCTAGCACAGAACTAGTATCAACGCAATCGAAAAAATAAACAGTTAAGGCTAATTATAATAAAAATGACAACTCAAATAAAATAAATGTACATTTTGCTTCTTTTAAGTCATGATATATACGTTTCACTTTTTACAAGTGCAAACGCTATCAGCTTGAAAGCCTTGGAGACAAATGATCTTGTCTCGATCCAGATCATTGCGTTTGTATCTGAGGACTTTACCATCCATCAATTTGACGTCTTAATACCAAACAGTCCTTACGTACTTAGCAAGAACAATAATTATAACTGATGCGTTGATAATTATGTTTATGATTATATTAGGACTTGAGGAACTGGCCAGTATGATCTGTGACGTCACACTTCGTAGCGTATGAGTCGTTTAATGTTTCCTGAAGAATACATTTAGAAAATTAATAATAAGTAAAGTGTAACTATATCTAGAATTTAAGTGGTTTCAAATAAATAAAGTCTAATAGTTAATTATTTTCTTTTCGAAATTTGTAATGATTAATGATTGTACGATTTTTAAGGAAAAATGTATTCTGTTAACCAAAAGTATTGGATTAAAATTGCCTATAATTAAGAACTTCATCAAAACAATCCTTATGTGCTTGTGTTTCTAAAGTTATTATTTCATAATGTTTTTAAAAGAATTGACGCTATTTAATAATAATTTTTACATTATGTATATTAATATATTTCGTGAAAAGTTTCTGTCATGTGATGCGTGTATCAATTCGCTCTTTATACATAGTACCTGGGTGACCGAGCTTATTTTTAGTAAATCGAGTTTTTTGAAATCATATAATTAATACACGCACTTAAGACAGATTTGATTTGATTGACGTTGACAAATAACAACTTAAGTAGGTATTATATATTATACATATGTTGTTAACTTAGGTGATAACCTAAATATATGTATTGCATCTACATTTTAAATTGAATTCGTATCGTATGTATAATAGAATTTTCACCGAGAACTTTTAATATAGTTTTTAAGTCCTGTTTGGACTAGTCTCCGGAGATAACAGCTTAATAAAAAAATACTTCGCTAACAAGAATTTTTTAGTAAGTTAAAATAAAACAAGGTTCCAATTAGAGTTTTAGAAGTTTTGGTGTGCCGCGTTGTCTCAAGTTTTCCAATATAAGTTACAACTGAAGCCATTTATCAAACTCGCTACTCATGTGCTAACGTACACATAACATAATCACTTAGAGCAAAATTTCGGTAATATTTTCGCTTATATTTGGTATTTTTTTTTGTTTATTTTGCTTATATATATTTAATACACAAAATATTTAATACTTTATTTATTATATTATCGTGTATTTATTTAGTAGTTTATTGTACATATAGAATTACATTAAAGAAATGAACAATGTTCTAATTTACAAAAGTGCAAAGGTGGTCTTATCTAATAAAGATCTCTTACAAACAACCCTTATAAGATACAGACAATATTATTAACATAAGCAATTTACGCTTCAGCCTGTAATATCCTACTACTGGGCATAGGCCTCTTTTCCCATGTAGGAGAAGGATCAGAGCTTAATCCACCACGCTGCTCCAATGCGGGTTGGCGGATATATTCCCTACTATGAGTAACGATCGCTATCAGGTATACATGATAACAACCGGCCGACGGCTTAACGTGCTCTCCAAGGCACGGTGGGGAGATCCACAAGGACTGCTCAAACATCCACACCACGGCAAACACCTGTATGGCCAATAGAAATGTTTGTCATGTGCGGGGATCGAACTCGCAACCGTCAGCGCAACAGGTACAATCATGGCTGTGACCGTTGCGCCAACGCGGCGTCAATATATACCGGGTGATTTTGAAAGCGTTTTGGAAACGAAAATTTTGAATTATTTATCAATAACAGAACCTATATATAACGTTAATTTAATAATATATGTATTTTTTTTCCATCAAAGTCGATATTCATATCGTTTACAGATAAAAAGTGAGAACCAGTAGTAGCGCTACACGGTAGGTACATTCTAAAAATAGAAATACTATACGTTTTAATAGCGAGTCACAAAATCGTATTAGCCAATAAAAACAAAGCTACCGAGTTGCGCTGGAGTCGACCAATGACGGCGTTGCTCACTTGTCCTTGTAATCGTCGGCGTCCCGCGTCCCTGGCTTTCAGTCGGTCAGTAATCAGCGTTGCAAAAGCTACCGATTTATCGGTAGATCTACCGATTTTGGCCCTTGTCTACCGATATACCGATTTAGCAGTGCTATCTACCGAATTTTTGAATTTTCAACTAATGTAAAATAATTTTCTAAAAAAAAAGGTAAAATAATATTCTTAATACGGTAACACTAAAAGAAAACGGTAACACAAAATCAATGCACGGGGACTTCCCGAAATTCTTCCCACGACGTCGAATAAGACCGTTCAAATCCGCGGTGTGTTAAAACAAATTGTACTAACACGTCATATAATAGAGTTTATTATTGTCTGGTGAGTATACAAGGGAAAATGCCTGAAGATAACTTTCTTCGGGTTTGTTTCTTGAATTAGGTATAGGACTAGTGATGGATTATTTTTGGATTATATCGATGGATTAGGATTAGTATTCGGATTCATTATTGACATGGGAAGATTCAATTCGCATTTAACAAATTAAATGTAGTTGCGAAATTTTGTGAAGTGTTAAGCGAATTCATCGCTAATTTGTACTTCTTTCACGGCAATGTGCTATTTTATTGCACTCACGGGAAGTCGGGAATACTAATAATCTGTTTCATTATTAGCAATTTAGCAGTTGCTGCGAAGAATGAAATTATGCAATTATTATCTTTGATTTGTTTGTAATTATGATGCTTGTATGGACTACTTCTATAATTAATGTTTCTTAGTGATAAAACGTATACGCTTTTGAGTACTTTCTTATTCTGTCATGTAAAATAATTATAATTATAAATGGAACAAAAATTTGCACGCCGTTTAAGGTAGATTATGTGAGACATTCTAACTAATAACACCTTATGTATTAACTATATTCATGCAAATAAAAAATTTGATTTAATTTAACGGAACAAATTTAAATAAATGAACGCATTATTGACTTAAAATATTTTTGTTTTACTCCGAGTAAAAATCTACCGATTTCTACCGATTTTTCGGAGCCAAATATACCGATTTTTTATTTTACACTTTTGCAACACTGTCAGTAATACCATAGCGGTACATGGGTAAACAAGGTCAAGGACGTTTAAATTATTATTCGCCGGAGTTTGAAGATGTTCTTGAGTACTTCGAGCGCGATCCCTGGCGGAGGACAAGGATGGCAGCAAGAGAATTCGATGTTAGCCAAAACTTCGTATGGAAGATATTACGTACACAAGGATTACACCCGTATCATTTTCGTAAGGCTCACGTAATAAACAACGCACCGGAAAGAATCGCCTTTTGCCAGTGGTTGTTAAATAATACAAACGACAACATACTCTGGACGGACGAGTCACTGTTTACTCGAGTGGGACTATACAATGAGCATTACTGGGCTCTAATTAACCCCCACTTGATACGAGAAAACCATCACCAGGTTTGTTTCAGTGTGAACGTGTAGGCCGGTATTATTAACGACCGACTAATAGGGCCTACTTTTATTGAAGGTCATCTAACCGGCAATTCGTACTTAGAGATGTTAAGGAGAGTAATATCTGAGTTAGTAGACGATGTACCTGGACAGTGAGTTTAGTGATAGGTGGATAGGTCGAGGAGGGCTTGTGTCTTGGCCACCTGGAAGTCCTGACTTAACGCCCCTGGATTTTTTCTTGTGATCGGAAATAAAAAGTTATACACGTCAGTCAATATGAAAGCTGTGATGATTTACGCATTGCGATAGTGGACGCTTTTGATAAAGTGAAAAGTGATCAAGACACATTAAGAAAATTAAAAGACAATTGTATTAAACGCGTACGTTTGTGTATTGAACGCAGCGGACTCCATTTTGAGCAGTTGCTTCGATACAGAGAAGTGTAAATAGTGTAAATAAACTGTTAATAGGTATGTAAGTTAATTATTCTGTAGAAAACTCCGATTTTTTAAATACGCCTGAAGTTTATACCTACAGTCCGTTTATAAATTGATTTGTTGTGAAAAGAACAATCGTGGTTAATAATCAAAAAGAAGTTTAAATAAAATAGGTATTTCTGACGGTCCTAAGCCCGTGTAAAGTATGAAGGACAAACGAGTCTATCTACGTAAGTACTCGCTAGCTCGCGCCTATAGGTATACTTTTATCAACTGAAACGCGCACGGACGTGTTTCATTCATATAAAATAATGAATGAATGATCAGTGCCTTACTACTTTCCAAGTCGATCGAATAAAAATGAATATTAAAATTGAAACTTTTTTTTAGTCAACATTACAATTGATTTATCCATTTTTATATGTACTATAGATGATTCCAAAGTAAAATATTTCGTTTCCAAAACGGTTATAAAATCACCGTGTATATATATATAAGCAATTTAGTATGAAAATAAATTATTGAAACCTCATATCATATTATATACAGTACTTGTATATCTAGCATATTGTTTTCTTATTTTATAAAGTAGTCAATGAAAAACAAGTCAAACAATACTCTTAAAAGTAACAAAAGAAAACAAAAACACTATGAACTAAATATTTCTAATTCGTGTTTTCAGTACAATTTTATGTCGAAATGTAATACTGAAAAATTTAACCAATATTCCAGTTTTATATAACACATATTATCCAGTATAAAATTCTAGTCTCTCCGTAAAATTTGTGACATTTTTGTTTATGGAAATTAAAATTTTAAATTATGAGAAATATTTTATGAAGGTTATGTTGATAGAAGATTGGAACTTTATATTGTTACTCATCTAGCATAAAAAGTAATCTAGATGTGTGTTATGATTTCTTTTTTTATTTCAGTCTATGTTTATGGATGAAACGGAGGATAAAAATATTCCAGGATAACACATTTAATAGTTATTTAGGTAATTGAGTAAAAACAAATAGAGTTTCGTTTGTTTAGAAAATTCCTTTGAAGAGTTGGAAAGGGGATGAAAGTTTATATAGATTACTAAAGGAAACATTATTTTTTAATTTAAGCGTATTCTTATAGTTTAGGAGTACTTACTACTTTTCAACTACAAGCCGGTAAAAGCGGTCGTTAGCATTCGGCAAGACTGTAATGTGTCCATAACAGAAGGCCTATATCTATTTACAAAATGCATGTATCTATCTATAACACACTCTGTCATGATATTGTATCGTTAACAATGTCACGAATGGTATGGTTTACTATTATCTATATTTCATCAACCTTACGAAGATCAGGGCGGTCCCTATACGATATTTCTACATATATTTTATGATGATGTTGATCCTTATGGATATTCTATGTATTTAATGGCCACACAATGTAAAGTTGTTTTCAATGTGGTGATAGTAAAGTGCAAACAGTGGTAAACAATATTCTTGTTATATAATTATGTATGAATTTAAAATTAATTGTCTGCTTGCAAACGAAAAAAAACCGACTTCAATTACATTGACAGGTAAGACACCGTAGGTAGACGAGAAAATAGTCAAGTAAAAACGCGCTATCAAACATTACCCGAAAAGTAGTTATAGCATTTAATAAAAAGGTATACACTATTGATTAGTGATATTGTTTATGAGATACAATAAGTCTATAAAATGTCGCGCTATGGAACCATAGAGGTTTTATATAATAGAAAAAACTTTTTTTTATTCATTAAAATCTTTATTTATATATTTACAATTAAAAACTGAAAAACTAAATATTTACAGATATTTATGGTACAAATCATGTCCGCGTAGAATTGTACAAAGAATCGCTATGCCGATTCTCTGGGCAAAAAATGCACCAGCCCTCTGTCAACGGTGGAGGCAATTACGCGAGAAGTTACCTCATTTAATTTTTTTTAGCACTGCTACCTACTCGAAGGTCCAAGTGTTTAGACCGCAAACGGCACAAAGATGAAGCCTGGCACGGTTATTTTTTACTTGTAAGATTTAGCAAAACAGAAAAATTTAGAAAAACTTGCTAAGGTATAACTGAGAGTTCTGTACTTCTCGCTTATTAACTAGCTTATTTCTGTTCTTGACAACCTGATAGTAATAATTTTCACGATGTTATTAATTATTATTAATTAAGGAACATGTAATGTGTTTTATTACGGTAAAATTACTACAATTTTGTTGCTTTAAGCTAAATTAGATGTATGTAAGTTATCTAACATAAGCAGACATATTTGTACATGGATCGAATGCTTTGTTAATTAATTTTGAAATATTTGTAAGGTTTACGTAATATGGATTCTACTACAGGTCATAAATAAAACACGATTATATTACTTATTACTTAATTAAATCGCTAAAATAATATATAATATTTAATAATATTAATAATTCTTTGCTCACAAATGAAAAAAAAACCGATTTTAATTAAAAAAAAATACAAATAATGGTCGAATACGCTAATAATAATAACAGTCAAATATATAAAGAATAACTCAAATAAATCTCATCAGAACTCGATGAGATTACACGACAAACACCAGCTTTCGAATAAAAAGAATCGTCAAATAGATACAACCAGTAAAACGTTATGAGGTAACACACATAAAAAAACAGTCGAATTGGGAACCTCCAGCTTTTTTGAAGTCGGTTAAAATAATAACTTTATTAGTATTAACAATAAGTTGGATTTCCTGTGAGTTTGAATTTTAATTTTAAGAAAGTTAAAATGTTCGAATCCAAAAGTTGGTCCATTTGTGATTGTCTAACGATAGAATAAATATGAGTAAATGCTAAATGCTCTTTCTAGTTGTAACTGCTTAATTAATACCGTAAAACTAACTGGTTATTGGTAACCGTATTGAAGATTACTTATAGCTGTGATGTTTACCTCTGAAAACGTGTTTTTTTTATACATTAACACTTAAAAGTCAGCTACATAGGTTTTTATTAACAGTCACATAGTTACCCAGTTTGAAAATGCGGTCGCCGGTAAAGATTTGCATAATTATCTTAACAAAAGGTTCAAAATAAATAGAGTGTACGGAATAATCAGAAATGTACGGGATATTACAATATAAAATCATAATTTTTTATCATTTAAAATGTGTTAAGCAACATGTATCCTGTAATCACGCGTGCGGTTTGCAATCAGAAACTGCGACCAATGTTTTACAATAATATTTTAATTAAATTTTCATTGTATGTTGGCATTAGTATATTTGTGTATTTGTAGCGTATGCTGTAACAACATTGAAAACAACAATAAAGAATAAATTATAATAATTATATACAAGGAGTAATAATCATGGTGGTTAAAGCAAACAAAGATTATTTCTATTATGTAAGATATGTTAATAGTGTGAAAATATTTGTATTGAAAATAAGTGACAAAGTAAATAAAGTACCTGGGTGACTGAGCTTAGCTCGGTATTTCAGTGAATCGTGTTTTTTGGAAATCATATTTGAATACGAATTACATATTTATAAAATATGAATAATATTTTTTTACCGATAGTGATAAAAATATAAATAAATATAAAAAATCAAAAATAAAAAAAATATTAAGAAATAATAATGATAAAATATAAATAATATTTTTCGATTTTACATACATTATTAAATAAAAATAACGAGTGCAATTAGAAAAAAAAAGAAAAAATAATAATCGATCGACGATTAGAATTATGGTCTTTTCGATCGTTTGTTACCAGCCGATTTCTCACCTGAGCTATTACAACTTTACTGACTTTTGCGAAATTTACCTTCGATACGTTTCAGCCTGTAATATCCCACTACTGGGCATAGGCCTCTTCTCCCATGTAGGAGAAGGATCAGAGCTTAATCCACCACGCTGCTCCAATGCGGGTTGGCGGATATATTCCCTACTATGAGTAACGATCGCTATCAGGTGTACATGATAACAACCGGGACCAACGGCTTAACGTGCTCTCCGAGGCACGGTGGGGAGATCCACAAGGACTGCACAAACACCTAGATCACGGCAAACACCTGTATGGCCAATACAAATGTTTGTCATGTGCGGGGATCGAACCCACAACCGCCAGCGCAACTGATACAATCCATGGCTGTAACCGTTGCGCCAACGCGGCGTCAATTTATCTTCGTATTCTAACGACATTTTTTCAGTGTCTAAAAACTGGGATAAAATGAGATTTTCTAACAATGAATCCTAGCTAGTTTTATTTACCTCCCCCGAAATTCCCTGTATACAAAATATATATACAAGAATTGCTCGTTTAATAGTATAAGATACTAAATAAGTACAGCAGAAACTTTTGACACTGATTTATTGCTACTACAAAATTAAAGTATTCAGTCATCTTGTACCAGAAATGATATCTTACAACAGCCAAGATTACAAGTATACAAAAAATACATGTAAAAATATTTCGTAACCTCATTAGTTTGAGACCATGTTACACGTGATTCCGTCAAAACCTCGACCAATGAATGCATTCATTCAACTAAAACAGAAAAGTTTCTTTTATTTTTGAAAAGACTTGGAACCGTATGACTGTTAGTGGTAATAAAATATATGCGTGACGTTACTTTAAAATCATACCTATGTTTTTATTTTTTATTTTTAGCAAAAAGTACACGTATACAGTATGAACTCTTTCAATTCTTACGTGACTCATTTTCTAAAATATTTGTCACGGTTCTCAGACCCCCACGGCCTACTTCGTTCAACATTTCTACCACCCTAAAGTCGACATGAATATTAACTTTATTCTGAGTAAAAGCTTCTGTCTGTGATTAAATGATTTTTAAAACTGTTGTAAATAATCAATAAATTAAAAGTTGCTTTGCTTAATGATTTAACATTATTGCCTATGTTCTAGTTCTACAATGTATCTGCAAATGTATTACTGGCTTAAAAAGATGAAGTGCAGTGGGTAGCTAAAATTGTAGAAAGTGTGAGATTTATCAATTGGTTTCATCAATTTATATTTATTTACTACTTATATATATATAAAGAATAATGAACGAAAAAATAAAGCGCAAAAATAACAACAACGCGTGAACGTGCGAAAATAACAATAACGCGTGAAAGCGCGAAAATAACAATAACGCATGAAAGCGCGAAAATACCAATAACGTGCGAAAGCGCGAAAATAACAGTAACGCGTGAATGCGCTAATATAACAATAAAAAAATCTTCTTCTTCTTCTTCGTCTTCTTATCATAATTATTATTATTATTATAATGTCGCTAAAAAGGCTATGTAACTTTCTCCCAATTTCCACTAAAATAATGATAACGCAATCTCTTCTTCTTCCCATTCTTGATTACGCCGATACGCGCTTTGTTAATCTAAATGAGGAACAAGTAAATAGGTATTCGGTTTATATTTGGACTTCGCCAATATGACCACGTTTCTGAATTTTCAAAAAAAAACTCAAGTGGCTTCCTATACGACTTCGCAGGAATACTCACATATTGACTCTTCTTTATACTATCCTATTCAATCCTACCGCTCCGCACTATTTAAAAAATCGATTTGAGTTTTTCTGTAATTCTCACGAACGGCCTCTCCGTTCGAAAGAAAGTCTGTTATTGAAGATCCCTCCACATTCTACATCCTTTTATTCTAAATCTTTTACTGTGGAAGCTTGTCGTCTTTAGAACTCATCACCACTGTCTATTAAGAATGCTCAAACATTAGAGACGTTTAAAAAACTCAGAAAAGAAATGTATTTATCATCTTAATGTACGAGTATGTCAAGCAATTTTATTTATATGAATACTTTATGCTATGATGTTTTGTCTTTCCTTTAATATTTATCAAGTTTTTTATAGATTTATATGTATTTGTGTATGTATCTGTATATGTATCTGTGTATGTATATGTGTATATCTGTATGTATGTATATGTATGTGGTGTACATGTAAGTATATGAGTATTATATCTTCATGTGTATGTCACAGATCATTTTTGCGCTCCATCCTACACTCCTTATTCCTCCTGTCCTCTGCCCAAAGGTTGCCTGGAAGAGATCGCTGTATTAGCGATAAGGCCGCCTGTTGCAACTGATGCAAATTATATTTTTGTATATCATTCGTTATACTGTTAAAACCTTGTATTGGTATCCGAAAGTGTAAATAAATAAATAAATATATATACTATTGGCGTAGGCTAACTAACGGCTGATTATTGTAATACAAGCTCATGCTACGTAAATGTTTGATCAAAATTGTTGCAAAAACAATATAAACATATTATTTTTATATTATTTTTTTACACTTTATTGTACACCAAACAAGAAATAAAAGAAAAAAGCAACATTAACAATAATATATTGACAATATATAGTAGAAACATGTACAAAAGGCGGTTATCACTATAACATAGTACAAGTTGGTAATTTTTTCTGAACAGATGGAGTCGAGAGTAGCAGTAAATTTGATCCGTATTTTATATTTTATTTTAGACGACAGTTACAAACGGTAACCTTATAGGTCTTCATGACTACGAGTAATATTATAAAAACGTCTAATATTTCAAAATATAACGATTGTTACTTAAGTTCGTTTTTATGGCTGTTCTTCATATTGCCATTCTTACGTAACATTTGTGACTAAACATAGGTGATATATCAAAATTGTGTTTTATGGCATGAAACATAGTAACTTTGTTAAATGTTCTTTAAATATTCTAATCGAAGTGATTCTAATTGATATTCGTTGGGGATAACGTATTTTTCAGTTTACTTCTTCACTACACACTACTGTCCCTATGTATGCTTAAATCTTTAAAACTACGCAACGGATTTTGATGCGGTTTTTTTAATAGATAGAGTGATTGAAGAGAAAAGTTTATATGTATGATACATGCATTATATAATAGAGGAACACTGATAGTTTTGGCAACGTGCGAAGCCGGGGCGGGTCGCTAGTTAATTATTAATCTGTATTAGTGAACAACAGCTATAGAATATATAACATTTTGCGTTTTATCTTAGATATATTCATCAGATTTTTCATATATATATATATACATATATATATATAGATTTCTTTTTAAGTATTTATCAAAAAACTCTCCAAAATAACATGACATGTGTGTAGGTAATTTATTGGGAAATCTTTCAAAACGTACGTGGCTCATTTTCAAAGTCATCCGTCAAGTTATTACCCCTTCTCTGCCACCATTACGTGCCGTATTACGTTAGACATTTTTTCCGAGCACGGGTCGAGACGGATGATGCCATTAGTCTCTATCTATCGCAGCTTCATTTTGTCGCTTTGCGGTCATATGTTGTAAGCTTTTTTTTATTTGTGAATGTTTCATTTTGAATCGTAAATCATGATTAAATGATACGTGTGTCGTGATATATAAAAGCATTGGACATTTAATATCGAAAAATAGCACCTAAAAATAGAAATTAAAACTAAAAAACTCTATAAAGTTTATTTCAATTTCAAAAATATTTATACAATGAAATTCAAAAAACGTCTCGTACCTTTTTATTTGTTAAAAAGTGCAGAATCCTAAACATACTTTAAAATAAATATTCATTTAGAGCTGGTATCTACGATTTTGTTTGCATAAAATATATTATAACATGTTTGGTACAGTCTCTGGTTGAGTGAAATATGACATGTGAAGGAAGGTTATGAGGGAAACCAAACCCAATGAAAGTCGATCTAACATTAAGTCTATTAAGATTATTTTGAGTATATATATATGCAGAAGTACAGACGTCATTTGACGTCATTCGTAGCAAATAAATAACAATTTCATTAGAAATCTGCATCAGTCCAATAACAATTTCGTAATAAATAAGCTAAATTAAGGAGGTTATTAGTTTGCAAGACAATCACATTGCTCAATGTAGGTTAACCCGTACACAACAAGTTATCACTATATCATTAGTTAGTTAGTTAGTTAGTTATTACATTGACAGGGCGGAGTATCAACGCATACTCATTTCCTTTTATAAAATTACTTTTAAACAGAGCGCTTGCTGATAGCCATCCTTTTGGGGAAGTTTGTGTAGAGTTAATTAAATAGATAAAAAAGACAAAAGCTTCTTTATACGCATATCATATATAAGATAAAAGGTTCTTTATATGCAGCAGTTTAGTTCAAATAAACCCAATTTTTTTAAATGAGTTCTAAAAAATGCCATCTAAACAAAAAATTTTGTAAGCAATGAATTTATAAGACCAATCATATAGTCCCGATACCACGAAGAGAGCATCATCCATTTTTTTTGTAACGACCGCTCTGGTGTAATAGTGCATGTGCCGTGTCCGTAGCGCCTAAACGCCGACGGTCATGGATTCGATTCCCGCTTGGAGTGGATATTTGTGTTTATACAAATATTTATTTCCGGTCTGGTTGTTAGTCCTTGTGGGTCTGCTCACCGTGCTTCGGAGAGCACGTTAAGCTGTCGGTTCGGGATGTTATCATATAGGTACACCTGATAGCGATCGTTGCTCATAGTAGGCAATATATCCGCCAATCCGCAGTAGATTAGCGTGTTGGATTAAGCTCTGATCCTTTTCCTGGATGTAGAAAGAGGCCTTTGTTCAGCAGTGGAATTTTACAGGCTGAAGCGTGAAGCGTAGGAAATAATATACTTAAGAATACTGAATATAGTTTTAATCCGTAAATAATACTTTTTAATATATTGAGACTAACTTTAAAGATTAAAATAATCATGAACTAAGCTATAGTTAAGTTCATCATTTCAGCCTATTGCAGTCCACTGCTGGACATAAGCCTCCACAAGTTCGCGCCAAAAATGGCCTGAACTCATGTGTGTTGCTTATAGTCATCACGCTGGGCTGGCGGGTTGATGACCGCAGGGCTGGCTTTGTCGCACCCAGGACGCTGCTGCCCGTATTCGGCCTGTGTATTTCAAAGCCAGCGGTTGGATGGTTATCCCGCCATCGGTCGGCTTCTTAAGTTCCAAAATGGTAGTGGAACTGTGTTATTCCTTAGTCGCGTCTTACAACACCCACGGGAAGAGAGGGGGTGTCTTAATTTTTTGATGCTGTAGCCACACAGTACATAGTTAGGTTATTAATTATTTATTTGTAACTACATATTTTCAGACATGACATAATGTACAGTCACTAAATCACATCTAATCACATCATATTTACTTCTGTATGCTCACGTATATTCATCATGTACGTATTTAAGGAACCGTTCTTAATCTGAGCTTAAATTCATACGAACGAACTTCTTTTGAATTTATTTAAAAAGAAAATAAATCACATAAAATAACGCCATGTGAAGAGGCTTACGTACTTCGGATCGCAAGGATGAATGACGTGGATTTCATTTGCTAAGAGCCGTCTATTTTTAAGGATTATCGAAAGTCTCAAGATATATTGACATTAAAGGCGCTGAAAGGGATTTCAATTGAAAGGACATTGCATGGTAAGATGAAAACATTTATGCGTATATTGTGTTGAAAAAGCTTTTTATAAAGATAAGATATTGAGAACATGATATTCATACATATCTCTTAATTGTTGTTCGTGGCTTTGCTTGGATACATTTTTGTATAGAGCATATACAATGTATATATGTATATACGATGTATATATATACTCGTATACAATATATATATATTCTTGAGAAGAAAAATCATAACAATTGTACATAAATGTATTTGCTAGCCAACGAAAAAAACCGATGTACTAAATAGATGAAAAAAAATTAACAAACGCACTAGTCGTCGCTACGATTTTAGGGGATTCCCCTCGATTTATCTACGATCCCATCATTAGATCCTGGTTTTCTTATCATGGTACCTTTGGTATATCTCCATTCCAACAAAAAAAAAAAAGAATTATCAAAATCATTTCATAAACCACGAAGTTATCCCTGACCATACATAAAAAAACGGTCGAATTGAGTAACCTCCTCCTTTTTTGAAACCGAAACATGTCATGTTTACATGTCATTTTTTTTATCAATAACTTCTTCCTGCAGTTCGTGCTTCGGTTGCCAGGACGCTAATTAACACAATAGTTTGCATAAATAAATGAATAATATCGTCAATGTTAAATATTGATGTACCTTTAAAAAGTATGTTTACATAAAATCCTTACTCCCTACTAATATTATATATGTGAATGTAAGTTTGTTTGTTACGCTCTTACGCGAAAACTACTTAACCGATCATCATGAAACTTTGTATACATACTCTTGCAGGTATTAGAAATAACATAGGATACTTTTTATTTTAAAAAATGCGACAGATAAAATCTTTCTCTAATACTTATTTAATATCTTTCAATGCGGGCGAAGCGCGGGTAAAAGCTGGTATTATATAAATACTTGGTATTCAATCAGTTGATTATTGCCGCGAAAGCCGCTCTAAGAACCGCAATTTACGACAATTCTGTATAATTGATTTATTAAACCGAATAGCTTGCTTAATTTGGGTTAATTTATAATAATAATCGTACTGAAATTAGTTCGTGAAATCAACGATAATATTTTCAATAAAGTTTATATCGCTATGAGAACTATGAATCTGTTTTTCCTCATATTACTAAAATATTTGATCATAAACCGATCTGTATTACATTATACATTTGTGGTTAATGAAAAAAAAAAAAAAAAAATACACGGAATTGTTTTTCCGTTAAACATTTGTACGTAATTTAAAACTTCATTAGTTTTGAACATTTATTTTATTCTCTTGAAATTACAGTTAAAACACAAATTAACATTTTAAATTTATTATAGTATTGCATACATTTGCAACTACTTTATAAACGACTTCAAAAAAGGAGGAGGTTCTCAATTCGACTGTATTTTTTAATGTATGTTACTTCAGAACTTTTGACTGGATGAACCGATTTCGATGGTTCTTTTTGAATCGAATGGTGCTGCTGGTCATGTCATTTTATTTAAATTTAATTGATATCTGACAACTACTTTTCGGGTTATATATAATAGTGTTATGTATAAATATGTGTGTTTATTTGACTGTGTTTTTTATGACCTACGATGTATACCTCATAACCTTTTAATGGGTATGCCGATTTTGATGAATTTTTTTTTGTCGAAAGCTGAAGACTGTCTTGGGTTTTCATTTTCATTGATCTCGATATGATGACTGCTTTTGGAGTAATCTTTGATAACGCGTATTTACTTAACTATTTTTTCGTCTACCTTCATTATATTACTTGTCGATATAATTGAACTCGGTTTTTTCATTTGCGAGCAAACACAATTATGTTTTATTTAAACGTTGAGTTAATATTATTTCCCTTGCAGCTACTTTATAATACTGTTGTAATTTTAGCTGCTTTACTTTTGTAATGCTATTAAGTGTGTTGAAAGCTTTGTTCTCTCTGTATTAATATGCATTTAAGCGATATCAAAAGTCGTTGTATTCTGTTAGAATTAGTTTAATAATTCGCTATAAATAAGTTATTATATACTTTAGATAAAGTGCATTTATTAACGATATGTTTTAAATATACGTAAAAAACTTGTATACGAATGATTTAAATAAAATAAAACAACTCGAATTATTATTTAACAGGTTTTATAAGCGAAGGACAGATCAAAAAAATTATTTAAAAGATAATATAAAAGTAAGTTTCATGATAAATCGCAAAATATATAAAAAAGTTTACCCTGCCAATATCTTACAACAATTATTTTCATTGTACTCGTTTGAAATACACCTTAATTTCGTATGTGCCGACGGGACATGCTTCTTAGTACATAGTCCTTACAATACTCATTAGTCATACTCAGGCAACTAGACACAGACGTACCGTCGTAAGTACAAGTATCACGAAATTTGAAGATTTATTCATACCCTAATATGGATGATATCAAAAATTATTTCAATCGAAACTTCGTTACGAATGTAAAAAGGGTCAGGAAACATGAATTATATTTTGATAAATATTCATGAACTGGTTCTAACCACTTTGCACCTCCTTTTTAAGGTTTATATTTAGAGAATCAGAAAAATCGCAATTTTAAAGCATTTTCAAATTTCATGTTAGCTAGCGGCGGTTTAAATACATTTTTATATAATGAAATAATAAATTGTTATAACTGAAATATAATATATGATAATATCAATTAAACATAATATTTACTTAATGGTGGTATTGTTTTAAAATAACACAATTCTTAATTATTACGTTTTAATACGTTTTTTTTATGTCACTAGGTCGGCAAACAAGCGTACGGCTCACCTGATGGTAAGAGATTACCGTAGCTTATAGACGCCTGCAACACCAGAAGCATCGCAAGCGCTTTGCCGACCCAATCCCCAATCCCCCCCAGGAGCTCTGGTCACCTTACTCACCAACAGGAACATAATACTTCTTGAAAACAGTAACCCCAGTCGGGCTGCTCCAGATTTTCAGCAGGAAATTCCTGCTGTGCCCTACCTCAGTTTTATTTTTTATTAACTTTATTATTATATTATAACTAAAATTACGTTTATGTTTTAAATGTTCGTTTTACCGAATGTCAATTGTTAATCAGATTAACAAACGATATGTGTTTATAGTCTACACTTTACTAAAAAGTATTACGACACATAATTATATGTAAGTAAATTAAACACAAATAGACGGATTAACTGGACCGGCAATGTATTTAATATGTTTATTTTTAATGATATATTTTTATTTAATTTGATGTCAAGCCTGTCACTCCTGTGGGGAATCGAGGATAGGGTTGACAACGCGCTTGCGATGCTTCTGGTGTTGCAGACGTCTATAAGTTACGGTAATCGCTTACCATCAGGTGAGCCGTGCGCTTGTTTGCCGACCTAGTTATATTTAAAAAAAATGCATTCCATTACGGTTGTTACCAATTGTTAAGTTGCAATATATATTAAACAATATTTAGCATTTTTTCAAAAACTTTAACTTGCACTTCTTTATTTTTATTTTATATTGGTGACGGTACTAAATGTTTTAAGTAAAAACAAATTAAGTTTTGTTCATTTAATACAATTTAATTACAATAAAACAATAGTTGCGGTGTATTTATTCTCTAAAGTTTAAGTAAAGTGATGCTCAAAATGGCTTGCCAGTAAGAACTATTTACATTATAGTCCATCACAATAGTTTACTTAAGTAAGACGGTCTTGAATTGTTTGTGCGTGTTTCGGGCAGATCATCATTTCATGTACTATTTGTGTTAGTGTTTGTATAATATTTGAAAGGGTTTATGTGTATGAGTTGTTTGCAAATTCTAAGTCTAGTATCTTTATGTATGAAAAATTACCGAATTTTAAAGTACGGTAAACGTTGTTTACATTAAAAAAAAAAAAGTTATGTACACTTCAGATTGTACATACTTTAGGCCGTAAAAGCCGTGGTCAGAGGAAAAGGCCAATGTAGTTCAATTTAGGAAGAATATCACTGTAGTGGAATTTGTATTATACCTATATTTTATTGTCATTGCACTATCAACAATGATAACAAACAAATTTCGACAAACAAGTTAAAAGAGAATTCTACGTTAGTTGCATAGTGATAACAAATTTGATCATATAGAAAACAATAAAAGTATTTTAATTGATGTTTATCGCAAACACCTGTATTAAACTGACATTAGTAAAATAGCTATTCAGTGAAATAATATTATCAGAATGAAATTATGTTAAAATAATATGTCAATGTAAATGTTATTCGAATTCTATTATGGTTATTCATTAGGAGTTAATTGATATAAATTTAAATTAATCATCGTGAAAATTAGCATTGCAAATTAACACAGTCTCCTGTGTAAACAAGTTTATGATTGATTCATGGCGATGACGTGTAAATCCAACATCAAGTGTTATGTTTATATCGAAATAATTAAGAGTACAATTAATTAGAATATGTCATAGAAAATTGGATCTTAATAGCGAAATTTTTTTTTGTATACTTCAGTACTTCATATTTGAGAACTTAGAAAAACAAACCGTTTTTCTTCATTATTTTCGTAGGCTAACTTTTTAGCATTCCCTTTAATGTCATGTTAATATAATGAAGAGTAAATATTTGATCTTATTTGTTGATTTTAAAATAATTATTTCAAAATAGTAATGCCGTAGCCATTACATGAAGTGTTATCATGAAGTGACATAGACTATATTTTATCAGGAGATTCATGAGTACTATATAAATTGATATATATATATATATAATGTACTCGTTAAATTCAACCCCACCGTATTCTGAGTGTAATTGGAGCTTAAAGATTTTTAGATAAAGATATTACTTAATTTGCTCTTCTAATATTCTGAACAGTTTTTTCTTTTATTTCTCTTTGAAATTTTAAGTCACCCTAGTGGTCCCTTTGGGAATTTGAATATCTGTAATCACCTCGGGTCACATCGCAGAGATAAGCTCAACTCGGGATCAATTAACTCGAGGGTACTTTTTATATGTTTTTAGAAATATTTATTTGTTAGACGAGGAAGGAATTAAAATTATGAGAAAAAATTATATAAAAAAGGAAAAAAAGGACTTTTAAACAAACTGTATCTTTGTATACATATACTTATTAGACTTAAAGTTTTGTTTCCATAATGGTTGTTTTTTAGAGGTTCACAACTATTGGCAGAACTGCTTTATTGACAAATTTTTAACAGCTGATAGTTATTTTTTGTTTAGTTTGGGTATTGGACATTTCATTATGGATAGACTTACACCAAAGCAACGCTTACGTCCATCAAAATTATTGTACACTTCTTTCATTTTCATTACAGCCTATACAGTCCACTGCTGGACATAGGCCTCCACAAGTTTACGCCAAAAATAACGTGAACTTATGTGTTTTGCCCATAGTCACCACGCTGGGCAGGCGGGTTGGTGACCGCAGTACTGGCTTTGTCGCACCGAAGACGCTGCTGCCCGTCTTCGGCCTGTGTATTTCAAAGCCAGCAGTTGGATGGTTATTCCGCCATCGGTCGGCTTCTTAAGTTCCAATGTGGTTGTGGAACCTTGTTATCCCTTAGTCGCCTCTTACGACACCCACGGGAAGAGAGGGGGTGGCTAAATTCTTTAGTGCCGTAGCCACACAGCACATTATTCTTTCATTTTATGGTGTACATAATCGTCCTTCAGATCGTCTAATTCGAATACCGATGCATCGTTTTTGAAACACAATTACTCTTAATGATTATGTAAATCCCGTGAGACGCCGAACAGTGCGCACTGAAGAGCCTGTAGCCGCTGTACATTAACGCATTGAAGAAGATCCAAATCAATGGGTACTTCCACTTTATGGAAGATTTTATTGATGGATCTTGGCTAAAAAAAAATTGAAATTCAACTTATGCAGAAATTATAACCAAACGACCATCGTTTGGGCCGCCAATTGATGCATAGGCTGAAGCAAAAATTGATGTTGATATTAAATTTTCATTTAAAATTTTATTCTCCGATGAAGCCCATTTTTGGTTGAATGGATATGTAAATAAGTTGAATTGTCGCACTTAAAGTGAGGATAATCCACAAGTTTTTGTCTAAACACCATTACATCCATTTATGGGCTGGCGAAGTCATTGGTCCATGTGTCTTCGAAAACGATGATAGTCAGAATGTTACAGTCAATGGTGAACAGTATAGGGGCATAATTAGAAATTTGTCGTACCTCGATTTTTTGGCATTAATCTTGCTGACATGTGGTTCCAACTTGATGGAGTCACATGCCACAAAGCGCGCGCTATAATTGATATGCTCAAAGAAACTTTTGATGAAAGAATAATATGACGTAATGGTCCAATTATTTTGCCACCAAGGTCGTGTGATATAGCCCCATTGGATTATTATCTTTAGAGTTCTGTAAGGTCACTTGTCTACGTCGATAAACCAGAGGCATTTGAACACCTAGAAATCAACATTCAGAGAGTTACGTATTTATTCGTTATTCGAAATGCTAAATTATTAAAATTCTAACATAAAAATTGAATGTTTTTTTTTTTGTAATGTTAATAATATATTGTGTTTGTTTGGTCTATGGAATCAGAGACTAAAATGTTTAGCGGCCTGTTATCTCTGTCAACACTAACTTCCTCTTCTTGCCTAGACGTCGAACCGAATGTGCACGCTCTGTAACTAATTAAAATTATTTAATATAAAAAAGTGTTTTTTATGGTTTCCACGAAATACAGCCGCAAATGCTGCGAAAATTTGTGTAAATTGGTGTTACAAATTATATGCCCTGTACGCGCCAGACGTAGTCGCCACATGACCGAAAATATATTTAAACATTAATGTCATAAGATTTTCTATCCAATCAAACTCATTTCATTAATATTAAAATAATATTTTTAAAAAAATCTTGGTTTCTTATAATTTTAACTTGTGTAACTCTAAATAAAACATCGCTTACAATTTTATATATGTTGAATTATTATGATTATATCTTTGATAAATAAATTAAAAAAATGTGGTAAGAATTGGCTATCATTCTAATATATTATTAGCGACTTACGACTTTGCACTGGTACCGATTATAGCAACAGCGAGGGAAGTGGCGCGGGGGTGATCACATCGTAGTGCCGTACTCGTAGATCGTGCGTAGCGAAAGATAATAAAAAAATGTTATATTTATACTAGTAGGTAGAACTAATTAATTATTTGCTACTAGGTACTGCTTATATCCTTAAGAAGCTTTTGGCAGACAGTGGCACGTTACTGAATAAATCAATCAAAAAATAAAAACAAATCCTAATAAATTGCCATTCTTATCGTTTATTTCAAAACTCGTTGCTTTGCCCTACGGATTTAAAAAAGAAATACCCCGGCGTTTTTAAAATAATGTCGTGATAAGCATCAATAAATATGTTCATAATTTAAATCTCGACGTGGAATACCTTTAAAATATTGGAATATCGTGCTTTGGAAACAACCGTTTCAGCTACAAGCGAGGCGAGGCATTTTATACGAGGACGGTACTACGAGTAACTAATAGCTACGTAACCCACACCGAAGAAAATATTATCGACAACAAAGTTATACTGCCAAAGTAATAGGAGATTTGTACTTCCGTTCTCTTCCGTTCTACTTGATACATCGATAAATTTTTCTTATATGAAATGAATGATGTATAGGAAAACTTATATATTTCACTTTTTACGATAATGTAATTTTTGGAAATCTTTATAACTACTTTTAATCGAATATTATCTTTTACTAAAATGCGTGTTGAGCGTTATGCGTTAAATTTAGACGTTTGATGTTATGCAAGTACTTAGTAAACATTTACAATCCGAAATCGAAGGAAATTTTATTATTATGATTATCAACTATATATAAAACGTATGATTGACTCAGTGCCTCATACATGGCTTATGAAAGTTACGGAACTGTACAAAATTGATGCAACTTTGTGTTCTTTCCTGAGTATGTATGTGAGACAGTGGAACACTTTTTTACGCCATCCGAGTGCGGTCGATGTTCTAGGAACGACTGAACCGATAAGGATTATGTGGGGTATTTTTCAAGGTAATAGTTTGAGTCCATTGTGGTTTTATCTAGCCCTGACCCCTTTAAGCACTTTATTAGAGGATTCAAGGCTAGGCTTTCACCTCAGTAAAGGGGGCAAAGCAATATCTCACCTACTTTATATGGATGATTTGAAGTTTTTCGCGTACAAAATACCAGAGGTATATAAGTTGTTAAAAATAACAGAAACTTTTAACACTTGTATAAGAATGGAGTTTGGTGTGGATAAATGCGCTGTCATCATTGTAGAAAGAGCTAGAATTGTGTCATTCGAAAACTTAAAACTTATGAACTCTTTGTCTTTCAGATTCCTCAATGAAGGTGAAACCTATAAATATCTCGAAATGTCGGAGGCATTGGGTATTGATGACGGAACCATGAAACAACTGGTTAAGGAACGATTTTTTTGGCCGGCTGGAGAAAGTTCTCAATACCTTTCTAGCTTAACGTGCTGTCCGAGGCACGGTGGGGAGACCCACAAGGACTAACAACCAGATCGGAAATAAATATTTGTATAAGGCTCCACCGACACGGCACACGCAACATTATACAAGAGCGGTCCGAGAGTAAAAAATAATGCTGAAGAACATAATACTTTTCGGATATTACAGATTTAATTAATTAAATATAATATGTTGAATATTTGAAATGATTGATTACTAATTTAATTTCATCCACTATTTGTTTGTAATTCGGAATGTAATTCGGAAATTGAGTACAGGACAAATTTCATCTTCGTTATTTGCTCAATTGGAATTCTTAAATGTGGAATTTCAAATGATATTAACGGAAAATTATAAGCTTCGAAATTAATTCAAAATTCCATCGAGCATACGCTTTGTTTTGATTAACATAATCTCCATAATGTTTAAGAATAAATGAACTTGTAAAACAACTTATAACTTCTAAACGTTTTCTCTGCGCTTATTTGTTCTAATAATGAATAATTAACGAAATATTGAGAGGCTATACGAAAAATATATTTTAAAGTACTAGTTATAATTTTTACAAAAAATTAGGGATTTTACTGTCGCTATTCATATTGAAGCGTCTATTAGGCTAAAAATATTGCTTTAGAATTTTATCTTTGCTGGAATTGGTGGACATAAATACTGTCATATTTGATTGTAAACAATAATGTCATACTTTTTTTAATTCTTTTTTTTAATCTTTTCTAAGATCTTTTATACACATTATTACACTTTAACTGATGATAAAAGTATAAGTTAGCATTATTCAGCTTGAGGTAGGGCTCAGAAAGGAAATTCCTGCTCGAAATTTGCAGCCTCTCTACCGGGGAATCACCACGATCTTATAGAAAATCACAGCTAAATAATATTGCTTTTAAGCAGTCTTGTGTTCCTGTGGTGAATAAGGTGACCAGAGGTCCTGGGAGGGATGGGGTCGGCAGCGCGTTTGCGGTGCTTTTGGTGTAGCAGGCGTCTATAATGTACGGTTAACCATTTATCATGCGCTGTGTACGCTGTGTGCTTGTTTGCTAACCTATTTGTATAACAATATATATTATATGTATTTTTCTACATTAATAAAGTAATAACAACAATCAAAGGTACTTTACACGGACAATTTATTTCTCATTTTTAATATAAGTATACATTTAATTTCTCTCTTTTAAGTTACACTTTGTTAAACTTCAAAGATTTCTAATAAAATAATAACATAGAAAATATAAAACGGAAATGAAATAAAAATGAGATTAAACAATTTTAATGTCAGTGAAAGGTAACGAGATTTCTTCAGTTCCAAGTATTTAATTTAAAGAACAAATTAGTTTTATAAAATTCACTTGACTGCGAAAACAAAATATTAGATTTAGTTCAAATCTCGTCAAAACTTTACTGTTCTCGTTTCCTAGATATTTCATTATAATGAAATCTTTTTATAGTAAAAACTTAAAAACAATTTTAATCAATGATTGATGAATGATTGTTTGAAAATTTCTTTAATTCCTTAATGTATAAAATGTTTATTAAAATGTAATTTCATATTGCAATCTGGAGCCGCCGTTTGCACCTATAATTAAGTTGACACTTAGCAAGCTTAAAATGTACAAGAAACTTTAAATGGTGTTCATTTTATTGGTGAAACTTAGAAAAAAAATAAAAATAAGTAGAAATGTGTTATATACAAATATAAGTATACACTAAACTACAATATAATACAATACATTATTGGTTATTGATACATTAGGTTATTCATAAATTATCGGCTCGCGACGATCTCTTCCGGAAGTAGTCGGTGAGCCTGGAGGACCCGGAGGCGAGCCGGGAGCTGGTGGCGCCAATTCGGCCCGGCCTACGTCGCTGGGTCGATAGACGACACGGTGCGGTGTCGTTCCACTTGGCGCAGATGTTGACCGGGCACGGCTGTTTCGGTCGCTACCTGTGCCGACTATTGATATAATTATAGTGTTAAATAAATTTTCAATTTTTTCGCATAGTAAGCTAATAACAGTGTCACATTCTGATATCAAATGATGGTTTTACGCACAGTCACGTTATTGTTTTTGTTTCTTTATATAAGATATTTTTTTACTGTGACGGAAGTTCTTAAATTTCGAGCCAATGAAGTTTTGCATGTTTTCAATAGAACTTGTCGATGAACAAAAAATACTGCTTAGCCTGCTTAACTAGATAATTATTTGCCCTAGTAAGCGCTTGCTTTAAGAATGAATCTGTTTTATTTATTTTTTTGGTTCCAGGTGTATGTCCTGATAGATCTCCCCACCGTGCCCTAAAGAGCACGTAAATCTGAGGTCTCGAATGATATCGCAGGCACCTAATAGTAATTGTTATTGGTTGTTGTCAAATTGTCCGCCAACATACCGTAAAACACCGAGTCGACTTAAAATAAAACTCTTCTTCGATATTAAAAAAAGGTCTTTGCCCAGCAGTGGGACTTTACAGGGTTGATTAATCATTCTAAAAATCGGGCTTTAGAATAACAATAATAATAAGGATGCAGAAGACGGTGTTACTTGATTCGGCTAGGATTGTCTGCCGGTTTCTCAGCCTACAGCCCTAACCCCCGGCCGTTTGATCTCCCTGCCGGGGCGTATTCCTCTACCCGCTTATTTTTATATATGTAAGTATAAGTAAATTCACTATATTATTTATATAAGTATTTATTATAATATATATGTATCAATTATATATTAAGCGGGTGGAGTGTCATCCAGTCACATAATAATAATACTCTTTATTGTACACCAAAGAAACAAAAAAAAAACATAAAATTAATAGAAGTAAGATATATATAGGTACGCAAAAAAAGTAGGTACGTTAGACTTTTTAGTAACAATTTAAGTCCGTGATATTAGCCTTGAACCATTATTTGACCGTGTGTGTGACCTATGAAGTAGGATATACAACACCGGCTCAATATGGGTAGACAGTGACACATTGTATGTATAAGGTTGCAATCCCTTCTATAAATTCTCATTTCGAAGTCTGTTTTATTGCAGAGCACGGTATGAATTTCGAAACTTGGCAGTATTTCTACTATTGAGCTTTTTCTAGAATGGATCTATATAATTAAATGTAAGCATACAAAGTTTTAGTCTTGTGTAGTTTGGTTTCTCTTTTTATGCAAGAGTAAAAGATCTAAAAGCTGTTAATTTTTAACATAAAAAACCAAGTGCCACTCGTACATACTGCTACGCAACGCCATACGAGGTAATAACCGATACGCCAGTATAAGGTAGTTACTGTACCTGTAATAAAATATGCCAAATTTTGTTGTGATAAGTCCTCGTATTATGTATACACATCGTAGCGGTATAACCATTATTTACGAATAAAGATAAAAGTTAAAAGGTTGTTGAGTTATATTTTTATTAATAGCTACCTAATTCATGCTTCATTTAATTCAGAATAGTTTGTTGATAAAAAAATAAGTATAAATAAATAATAACAAATTCAACTTACTAAAATCAGAATGATATACTAACATCTTTTATACATACTTAGAAAAACATATCATATGGCTATACAGAAACTGCTAGGGTTTTTTTATGTTTTCTTACTCAAGTACACATGTGTGAATCTAATGTGATTCCTTAATCTTTCTCATCTCGCAACGGCAACATTTTCTCGTAATCCGATAAGCTTAAGTACGAAAGATTCCTATAAACATTTTGTCTTGGATAACTGACAAGGCCTGCATGTTATATCAAAGGGATTTCATATATTGGGTATCTTTATTTTTAGGAAAAACAGAAATTGAATAAATGCTTGAAATAAAAGTTATTTCAATTGATGAAATTTTAGGACTATAACTATTAGTTAAAAATGAGCACGTAACTTGTCGTATCTAAAAATCAACGCGAGTGACATCTAATGAGATGTTCATTATAAATTATTTATAATTTGAATGATTAGTCTAGTTGTAGTTGTAGTAGGTTTGTGGTCTTTACAGCGGCTACTTATATTAATACGAACCTTACCTTATCAAAATAATTTTGTATATTTGTGGATAGAACATGGACACCTATACATCTAAATTTCGCGAGGAAACTGGCTTGTTTCAAAATAAATGCGGTAATGCATTTATTCGGTCAAAGGTATTGCACCAACGTAACTAAGTTTTTGTCAATAGAAAAAGAGGACTCCAGCACTAAGCTCGTACCTGTTACATAAAAATAATTTATCCCCTTGAAGATAATTGGAATAAAATAAAGCCTACGAATAATGTTCGTTCGTCGTTCGTGGCTGGGAATTCTAGCAGTAATACTCAAAATTCCTTCAATATTTTGTAGAGAGGCTTGATGTAAATCGACTTTACAGCTATACTTTATGGTTATGTCAAGCCGTAGCGTTAATTTCGTATTGCTTTTTCATTTTTATATTTCATGTTTAATATGAAATAGAAAAAATTCAAATATAGCTGCTTTTTTACAATGTGTGATTTATTTAATTTAAAAATTATTAATGTCCTTTTTCAGAGTCACGCAAAATATGTCATATAACAAATTGTTAGCTATTTAATGATAGAGATTTTGCACAACCCAAGATAACTCCCCACTAATCCAAAGAAAATTGTGTCAAGGAATTTACGCATTTGTTCAACTGTTTTGTAAATTTTCATTTATTTTATGGTGGATTAGCACAGTGGAACAGCAATTAACTCTTGTACTAGTAATCGTAGACTCGATCTCCGCTTATGACAAGTGTTAGTATTGGTTATATAGACAGATGCTATGTTCGTTTTATATTGTGTTTGTTCCGAAACCAATTTTGGAGAGGACGAGGCTGTCAAAAACTTAGTTGTTACACATATAGAAGCGGGATATAGAATATTAAGAACATATAATTAGTTACAAACAGAGAGTGTAACTGAAAGTCAGTTGTAAAATATGAATTTGAACTAACTGCGTTAGATTATTTCATCAACCTGAGTCACCTTAAATGTTTTATATATTTTTTTTATCGAATTTAGATAATGCGACTGAAAAAGTGTATTCTCTCTTCAGGTTGCAGGCGGGATTTACTTAATAACGGTCCAGTCCTAACGTGGGTGTTCGTCTTTTTCAATTAGGTATAACAGATAAAAAGGCTAATCTCAAATGGGAGAAAATTTAATTATTCTAAGGTGTTTCATAAAGTTATAAATAAGGCTTTTGTGATATTTGTATATTTGATGTTGGTCATGGTAAATTTTAGTTTAGGCGCATCGTTCAGATAGAGTTATGACATGTGAAAATAAAGCTACTGGAGTTCCGGAGTCAATATGAATGTGAAAATAATAATTAAGTGTAAAGTAGTGTGAACACAGCACAAGTACAAACAGAGGAGGCAGTAAAGAGAGGGTGATGGTCACGCTGATACGAGCAGTTTTGTTGGTGCCATTTTGTTACCGTGTTAGTTTTTAATGCTACAATAAAAATGTTGCTACACTGTTTCCAAAATGTTTCATACGCAATATTTATAGCTCGAACGATAGATAAAAACGTTACAAAGTTTAATGGCACGTAATAGTCCGAGGTTATCCTACAATATATACCGCATTTTTTAGTATCAAAGTTTTTTATGAATACTTAAAAGATAGAGTTGGGTTTTTTATTGTAATATTAAAGGTTTGCTATCAATGTGTATGACTTAATTATTTATTTATTTATTGGTTTACCAGCAGTTATTACACTAAAACATTCATTACGAAACGGAACACACATTATACTTAATCTAAGTGCACAACTCATGTAGGTAAACACCGTATGCATATAGGTAAATACAATTCAGTAAACAAACATAAGATCAGTTATCCAAAACAGTGATTAAACTAATACTACAAAACTGATGGCAAATCAAAAGCAAGATTATGGACTTGGCTCCTACAATGCGGAAATGTTGTGCCAAATATATTAATCTGTTTGCTGTAGTGATTTTGTATCTCTTACTTAGTCGTGAAACTGGCGAGTTAGTGCCCAAAACTTACCCGCCCGGCCGACCGCCCGGCCGATCGCCCGGCTGAGGAGACCACTGGAGCCGCTGACGCGAACTTCGCAGCCGCCGTAGCTGCATCTACGGCGAGCGCAGAAGGGGCGAAGCGGGCTCGCTCAGAGGGATCCTCGCCGAGAACAGAGGACGAGGAGGATAAGCGCCCGCGACTCGTCTCGCCGGAGTGCGACTCCTCCTCGGTGAGAGAAGCCGCCGGTGAAGCGCTGGCTATAGCGCATGAGGACCCGCCTCAATCTCCACCCTCACTGGAGCGCGGAACGCTTCGGTTGGGGGAGTCCGAGTCCGAACCGTCGTGGCCGCGTGACTCAACCAGTTACGCAGCCCTGCCCTCCATGGCGGTGGACAAGGACCCCTCAAGACCGTCGTCTCCTCAGGCCGGACCGTCGACCGCGTCGTACGCCGCGGTCGCCGCTGCACCGCCATCGCCCAGGAGCCAAGCGGTGCAGCCTCCGAGGACTGCCACCGCAGTGACTAACGCGACCAATAAGACGCCCAGATCGGCCTACCCCCCGATCACTGCCGAGTGTCTCCCCAACTGGACCCGGCACTTCGGGGAAATAAGGAAGAGGCTTGGACGCACCCCGAATGCACGACCGCTGGGGAAGGGAGTGCGCTTCCTGCCCAGCTCTCCTGAGGAGTTTCGGGTGGTGCAGAGGTACCTGGAGGAGGCCATGCAGCAGGACCAATCTATCTCTTGGTTCTGCTACAGCCCTGCCTCGGAACTGCCCGCCAAGGTGGCCATTAGAGGGCTACCCTTTGACACGCCGCCCGAGGAGGTGCTGGCGGCTCTGCAGGAACTGGGGTTCCCTGCGGAGCGGGCCAAGGGCATCCCGCCCACCATGGGCCGACACGGGTGCGTGTTCTTCGTACAGCTGGCGCACATGAGCGTTGAAGAGCTCACCCAGCTGTACGGAGTTACAGAATTGCTGTGCATGCCCGGCCTAGTCATCGAGGCGTGGCGGGGCAACAGGGCGCCCCCCCAGTGTCACCGCTGCCAGGCCTTTGGCCACGCGTCGGCCAACTGCCATCGGCCGATAAAATGTGTTCGCTGCGCCGGCGAACACTTGGCGAGGGACTGCCCCAGACCCATAGAACAGCCTCCAACTTGCGCCAATTGTAAGAAGGCGCACACCGCTAAGGACCGCAGGTGCGCGGTATTTAAGCGTGAGGCGAGGAAGAGGGGCATCTCGTTGGCCCCGTCCCGCTCCCCCGCGCGCCATCAGGTCGTGTTGACCGACCCCGAACCGCCACCTGCACCAGTGCCGCAACCGCGGCGTCAAGGTGCACTGAAGAAAAAGGAGCAGCCGAAGACCCAAGCCGAGGGGTTGGGAGGAGCTCCACAGGAAGAGGGACCTGTGGAGCCCCCCTCGACGGAGCGAGCGGAGCCAAGACCTCCGACCACATTAATTGCACCCGCCAACCCTCCTACCGCCAGAGGCCAGCAGCAACAGCAGGCTGGAACAGGGGGAGGTAACACCAACAAGCCCAACAAAAAGAAGAAGAAGACCAGACGCAGAAAGCGGGCGGCCAGGCCGGCCCGGGCGGAACGCGCGGCCGCCTCGACTCCGCAGCCGCGGCAACGAGAGGCGGCGGCATCTGCGCCGAGCGACCGAGACCCCCCCTCCTCAAGACCAACAACAGCCAGGGCCCCGAACCCGGACACGGTTGCCGCGATCCGGCTGTTCATGGAGGCCCTGACGTCGATCCTGGTGGCGTACACCCAGGGTCAGGACATTGTGCCGGCGATCTCGGCTGGAATTGCTGCCCTCTCACAGCTAAATTCCAGCTAAGGATACTTTACTGGAACCCAGGCGGCATCAGAGGCCACGTTCGGGAGCTGACACTGCTCGCCCAGTCGAGGGACATCCACGTCATCCTCCTGGGCGAGACGAAGCTCTCGAAGGAGGTCGAGCTCCGAGTCCCGAACTTCTTCGTGTACCGGCGCGACGAGATCTCTCCCCGGGGATTCCCCTACAGGGGCACGGCAGCCCTGGTGAGGAGGGATATCGTACACGAGGAAGTGGAGCATGCACCGTACACCAGCACTCGTACACAGGGCGTTAGGGTGCATGCGGGGGACGAGGAGGAACTCCTGCTGTATGCCGCCTACAAACCACCCGGACTGACTTTCTGCAGCACTGATTTCCAGACGCTCTTCAGCTCTTTTAAGGTGGTAGGGGGTGGATATGGATTCCCCCGCCTGGCTCGCGACCACTATCATGTCAAAGCCGAACCGCCAAATATCTTCGGATGTGTTCCGGTTCGATGGCATGTAAGCCAGTTCCCTCTTATCCCACCCTATCCTCTCCTTTTGCGTGTGGCATCCCCGTCAGTCTTTGGTCCTGCACCAATAGCGCGGCATTTCGTGCGGTGGAGCGTGTTGCGCTGTCATGGGGTCCAGGGAGACCCAATGAAACGGTTACCGCTGGCCGCCCGGTGGTCCGTAGGGGACCCGAACCCAGGCCATCCCAGCTTGGGAGGCCGTCCCGCCGCCACCGAAAAAAGCCCGTTAGCTGATCACCGTGCCGGAGTGGGAGACCGGTGTGGAACTCGGTGATCGGCTAACGGGTCGGATTGGGGGCCCTTCCGTCCCCCGTGCCAGCGACACACTACTCTCTGTCGTCGAAACTGTCTGGTGCCTGGTGTACTCATTGCCCATGGGATTGCCGGGGTTGCCTCGCGATCCTTCCTTATCCTTCTCTTTCTGTACACTCGCCCATATGACTCAAAGCGGAATAGTTTATAACGGCTCTACAGCGGCTCCCCTTTCCACATTCGATGTGGACTTCTGCAACATAAGGGGTCTTCACAGTAACCTAAATGCCGTCCACTACCACCTTGAGACGGCGAAGCCGGCCTTACTCTTTCTTGCCGAGACACAAATATCTACTCCTGACGATACTTCGTACCTGTGCTATCCGGGATACAATCTTGAGCACGCCTTTTTACCCAAGGCCGGCGTGTGTATGTACGTCAGGAGTGATGTCTGTTGTCAACGGCTCGACAACTTGACCGCTGGAGTTGGAGACCTGTCGATTTTATGGGTGCGCGTAGACTTTGGTGGCATCACACGTATCTACGCGTGCCTATACAGATCTCATAGCGGTGATGCTGAAGTCGATCGTCTCTTCGGGCACGTCGAGAAGACTACAGAATATGTATTAAATCGGTACCCCTGCGCGGAAGTGGTGATTCTGGGTGATTTTAATGCCCACCATGGTGACTGGCTAGGCTCACGCACCACAGACCGCGCAGGGAGAGCCATATACAGCTTTGCCCACGCGTATGGTTTCTCTCAACTTGTGACAGGTATTACCAGAATTCCTGATAGAGAAGATCATGCTCCTTCCCTGCTGGATCTTTTGCTGACCACCCACCCCGAGGGTTATCGATTAACCGTTGGCGCGCCGTTGGGTTCATCCGACCATTGCCTGGTGCACTCCGAGGTACCTGTTGTGCGTACCGGCCACTCCCGACCACCTGGAAGTCGCCGAGTATGGCACTACAAGTCAGCAGATTGGGATGGTTTACGCGAATTTTACGCATCCTACCCATGGGGGCGGCTTTGTTTCTCTTCAGGGGATCCATCGATCAGCGCAGAAGCCGTCACGGATACCATTTTGCAGGGAATGGAATGTTACATTCCCAGCAGAGTTGTTCGTGTCGGTGGGAGGTCGCGGCCCTGGTTTGATGCTTCTTGCAAAAGGGCTTGTCGCTCCAAGCTGGAGAGCTTTCGGACTTGGGTTACAGCAACAGATGCGGGCAATTCGCAGGTTCATAACCTAAAGAAGAGATTCAACGCTGCCTCCAGATCTTGCAGGAGGCAAATCGCTAGGGCAAAGCTTAAACACATTCGCAGAATTGGCGAGAGACTATTGGGCTTTCCAACCGGAACCCGTGCCTTTTGGTCTCTTGCCAAAGCTGTCGAAGGCAACTTTTGTCAGTCTTCACTCCCATCATTGCGCGAACCTGAAGGCACCCTGGCACATTCCGCAAGAGAGAAAGCGAAACTTCTCTGCACTCTTTTCGCGTCGAACTCAACTCTTGACGATAGGGGGATGGCACCACCGAGCATCTCTAGGTGCGAGCACACGATGCGTGATGTACGCTTTGAGCAAAGTGCCGTTCGTCGTGTTCTGCATTCCCTCGACGTCAGGAAGTCCAGTGGTCCTGATGGTATTCCGGCCCTCGTACTTAAGACGTGTGCTCCTGAATTGACTTCGGTTCTAACGCGTTTATTCTCACTTTCTTACACCACTGGTATAGTACCGTCTTCGTGGAAAGTAGCAATTGTGCACCCTATCCCCAAAAAGGGTGACCGTACAGATCCCTCCAACTACCGGCCAATTGCGATTACCTCCTTGCTGTCTAAGGTGATGGAACGGGTTATAAACAATCAGCTCCTTGGTTACCTGGAAGATTGCCAGCTAATAAGCGATCGACAATACGGATTTCGTCATGGTCGCAGTGCTGGTGACCTTCTAGTGTACCTAACACACCGCTGGGCAACCGCCATTGAGAGCAAGGGGGAAGCTATAGCAGTCAGCCTGGATATCGCAAAGGCCTTTGATCGGGTCTGGCATAAAGCTCTTTTAGCGAAGCTACCATCATACGGTCTCCCCGAGGGATTATGCAATTGGATAACCAGTTTTCTTAATGGGCGTAGCATCAAGGTCGTTGTTGACGGAACATGCTCGGAAACCATGCCCATTAACGCTGGAGTTCCTCAAGGCTCAGTGCTCTCACCCACGCTGTTTATTCTGCATATTAACGATATGTTGCAAACCAGCAATACTCGTTGCTATGCAGATGACAGTACGTGTGATACTTTCTACACTGGCCGAGCTAATATCCCTCGGGCGGAAGTGGAAGAGAGGAGATTACAACTTGTGTCTGAAATCGAGACTTCCTTGGAGCAAGTCTCCGAATGGGGTAGACGCAACCTCGTCCAATTTAATCCCTCGAAGACACAAGTTTGCGCGTTCACCGCTAAGAAGACCCCCTTTTCCGTAGCGCCTTTTTTTCAGAACACATCCCTAAATATCACTAAAAGTATTGGGATCCTTGGGGTTGACATTACGAACGAGGTCCAATTCCGGGGTCATTTGGAGAGCAAAGCTAAACTGGCTGCAAAAAAGCTCGGGGTTCTGAACAAGGCGGGCCGGTACTTCACATCGGGACATCGATTACTGCTCTATAAAGCTCAGGTCCGTCCCCATGTGGAGTATTGCTCGCACCTTTGGGCAGGTGCCCCTCAATACCAA
This sequence comes from Melitaea cinxia, assembly GCF_905220565.1. Classification (NCBI taxonomy): domain Eukaryota; kingdom Metazoa; phylum Arthropoda; class Insecta; order Lepidoptera; family Nymphalidae; genus Melitaea; species Melitaea cinxia. Next base: position 6,322,316 of record NC_059416.1, read on the forward strand.
CTTCACCCATTTGACTCCATCCAACGCCGGGCAATTCGCATTGTCGACGATCCCAAACTCACGGACGATTTAGAACCTCTAAGCATAAGGAGAGACGTTGGCTCTCTGTGTGTTTTTTATCGTCTGTACAACGGTGAGTGTTCTGACGAACTCTTTGATATGGTACCGCCGTCACGATTTTACCACCGTACCCTTCGCCGAAGGACTAAGTTCCATCCACACCATTTGGATGCATGGTTTGCGTCCAATGTGCGAGCTTCACGCGCATTCTTTCCGCGCACCTGTAAACTGTGGAATGACCTTCCTCCTGAGGTTTTCCCTGAGCGCTATAATTTGGGGGTTTTCAAGCGTCGAGTGTATAAGCATCTTTTTCCTAAAGGCCGGCAACGCACCTGCAACTCCTTTTATGTTGCAGATGTCCATGGGCGACGGTAGCTGTTTAACATCAGATGGCTTCGTATGCTCGTTTGCCCCCATTCTCATTATAAAAAAAAAAAAAAAAAAAAAAAAAGCTCACAGAAACCTACACTAGTCGTGGGTGATCTCAACGCGAAGCACCCCAGCTGGGGCGCGCGCGTCATCACCCCGGCCGGAAGGCAACTGTTCGAGGATAGCGAACGTCACGGCTACGGTATAATGGGTCCCGGAGCGCCGACCCATATACCGACCAATCCCAGACAGCAGCCGGACGTACTGGACATAGTGCTGCACCACGGATTGACAACCGTTGCCGATGTTGAGGTGGTGTACGACCTCAACACGCAACACTTACCGATTCTGGTCACGCTCGCCCTCCAGCGAAGTTGCACAGTGGCCCGCAGGCCCAGATCGCGGGTCGACTGGGAGCGCTTCAGCGCTGCACTCGCGGGGTTCGAGCTCACGGTCCCTGTTGCGACGTCTGCCGACGTCGAAGCGGCGACCGCGAAAATCTGCGGCGCAATCAAGTCGGCCAAGGATGCGGCGACAACTACGCAAGGCCCGCCTACGGGTAACAGGGACCGACTTCCGAGCTCACTCCGCGAGAAGATGCGGAGGAAGCGTCAGCTTCGAAAGCTCTGGGCGCGCACTCGCTGCCCGAGAGTGAAGCGTGACCTGAATCGGCTTGCAGAGGAGGTAAGGCGCGCGCTCGTTGCTCTCGATGACGACAACTGGGAGGCCGCCGTCGATCGAGCGACCGAGCGCGAGACCAGCCTGTATAGCCTCTGCAAAAAGTTAACCGGAGTGGACACACCCATCTACCCGCTCATGGACCGAGCGGGTAAAAGGGTATACTCTGCCAAGGAGAGAGCGGAGATCCTGGCAGAGTACATGGAGGGGCAGTTTACCCCGAACCCGGCCAATACAGAGAGCGAGGATGTCGTCCGTCATCACGCGGCAGTCCGCGACCAAGTGGACCGATTCCTATCGGCGCCCACTCCGATGCTCCGGGGTGACGAGCTCATCACCCTGTCCGAGCTACGGAGGGCGATCCTCCGCCTACCTCAGCGGAAGGCGCCAGGCGCCGACGGGATCACCAACGCCGTATTGATGCAGCTGCCTGTCGGGTGTCTCGCAGCGCTCACGAGACTCTTTAATGGGATACTCCAGTCGGGACACTTCCCCGAGGCGTGGAAAACAGGGAAGGTAATCGTCCTCCCCAAGCCCGGGAAGGACCGCCGCCTCCCTGGAAGCTACCGGCCGATCACGCTACTCTCGCACATCGCCAAGCTGTTCGAGCGTCTGCTGCTGCGAAGACTCGCGCCACACCTCCCCTTGCGCGAGGAACAGTTCGGGTTTCGCGGCGGCCACTCGACGACGCTCCAGCTGGCGAGAGTCCTTGGTCACCTGGCCAGTGAGTTGAACAACCGGCACTGCACGGTCGGGGTCTTTCTCGACATGGAGAAGGCCTTCGATCGTGTATGGCACGCCGGGCTCCTGGCCAAGGTGATCGGTACGACGACGCCGCCCGCGCTTGTGCGAGTAGTGGCGTCGTTCCTGGAAGGCCGTAGCTTCTACGTCTCGGTGGAAGGCGTGGATTCCCAACCGCGCCCCATCCGGGCTGGAGTACCCAAGGGCAGCTGTCTGTCGCCGCGCCTATATGCGGTGTACACGGACGACATCCCGACGCTCAAGGATCACCTAATGGAGTTCGAGGACGACGTGATGTTGGCGCTGTATGCGGACGACAGCGCCTACTTCGCGTCGTCGTATCATCACTTCGTCGCCACCAACAAGATCCAACGTCTGCTGGACCTGCTCCCCGAGTGGCTGGATAAGTGGAGGATGGCCGTCAACGTTGGGAAGACGGCCGCTCTACTTACCGGCGGGTACAAGCCGTGGCGCCAGCTTACTCTCCGAGGCCAGGGCGTAGAGTGGAAGACCTCAGTGAGGTATCTGGGGGTCCACATCGACCGGAGGCTGCGCATGATTCCGACCGTCAACCAGGCGGTCATCCATGCAGCGGCGGCCCGGTCGAAGCTCCACTCGGTCTTCACCTCTAGACTACCGACAAGATCCAAACTGAAGGTCTACGGAGCCTACGTCCGCTCGCGATTAACGTATGCGGCCCCGGCTTGGTACGCCCTCCGCTCGGCGAGCCAGGCCAGATGGCTTCAGGTCCAGCAGAACCGGTGCCTACGTTTGATAGTAGGAGCTCCGAGGTACGTCAGGAACGACGTCATACACAGAGACACCAAGACGCCCACCGTGGAGGAGTATGTGCGTCGCCTCGCACGCGCCATGTTCGCCCGCGCGGACAGGAGCGCGTGGACACACCTCCACGGTATCGCACCGCTTCACGCGAGACCGCCAGACGGACGTCCCCTGCCTCGTGAGCTCCTGCTGTCACCGCCGGTTCCCAGCGCCGGTGTCGGTGGCGACGAAAGTGACGACTACGACGACGGCTAGGACACCCGGGTTGCAACCGCGGTGTCCTCTCGAACTCCAACCAGACCAGACTTGCCGACCTCAATTGCTAACAGGCCATAGCCTACTTTAAGTAGGTATGGCCCTGACCCTTCGGGTCAAAACACAGATCCCGAGGGCGTAGTCCCTCGGTGATGACAGCCCGGGTGGAGAGGCTATGCCTAAAAGCCCGTACCCGGACAGGCCCGCAGGCCTGTCAGGAAGAGCCATCGTTCGTTCAGCTTTTGAACTAAGATGTGATGCGATACCTTATCGAAAGCTTTGTTGAAACCAGTGTACACCACATCCACTTGTTTGTTTGCGTCAACAGATTCCAAAACATTCTCAATAAAATCGACCAAATTACTGCATGTGGATCTAGCGACAGTAAAACCGTGTTGGTGGTTTGACAAGTATTTTCTAAAGTAATTTTGAATTATGGGGCATATTAATGCTTCAAAAGTTTTTGCTTAATTTGGAAGAACGGATATTGGTCTGTAATTGCTAACTATTCCTGCCTCAACATCAGGTTTAAGAATGGGGACCACTTTCGCAAGTTCCCATCTATCAGGAAAGATGCCAGATCTTAGGGATTGATTAAATATTAAACTCATAGGGATTGCTAACTCATCAGCACATTCTTTCACAAAGATTGGCGGAACATTATCCGATCCTGGTCCCTTTGATATATCAAGACTTTTAAGAGATTTAACTACAGTTTGTCGGTCGATGGCTATACTGGAAAATGAATCAAAGTGATTCGATAACAATTTAGAAAACAAGGAAGATGTGGGAGAACCGTGGGATTGACTAGATGGATTATATACAGAAGAAAAGTAGCTACCAAACATGTTACAAATATCAAGTCCATTGCTTGCCACATCATCGCCATGCATAAGTAATGCAGGCTAAGTACTCTTGCCATTTCGCTTTGATTTCATAAAAGACCAAAAAATTTTGGGATTTATTTTAATTTTGCTTTCAATGTTATTTATATAGTACTTATAGTTTTTTTTTTAGCTAGGATTTCAAAACGCTTATTACATAACTGCATTGAAATCTTATCTAATGGATTTTTATACATTTTATATCTTTTTCTATATTTATCTCTTTCCCGTTGTAATCTTAATAGTTTGTGATCAAACCAAGGCGGTCTAAAACCTTTTCTTATCACAATAGGTGGTACATACTTATCTATAACGTGATCAAGAATATCATAGAATATATTTAACATTATATTGGGATCAGCGACTCCTCGATAAAGGTCACTCCAATCGGTATTGCTAAGATACCTTTTAATAGCAGGATAATCTGCCTTCTTTAAGTTTAGTCTTATAGAATTATTCGATTTTATTTTTTTTCTTGTGTATATTCTAGAATGATTTCTAGAGGAGGATGATAGGGATCGATTTTGCAAAGACCAGCTAGAGCTTCAGTTACTTTACACACAGATAAATCAGTAAGGACCAAGTCAAGAATCCTACCAATGCCATTAAATATATTATTACACTGGCTTAAGTTGTTCAAATGCGCAAAATCAATGAGTTTCTGACATATCACAGAATGAGAGCTCGCACAAGAATTAGCTCTGCCAGTAATGACATTCCAATCAATTTGGCCTAAATTAAAATCACCGATAAGAATAGTTCGAAACTCATTGATCTTATCAACCAAAGAATTAAAATTGTTGATGAATTGATCAATAATTATGTTTTGAACAGGTGGCGGTAAATATATTGCACATAAAGCTATTTTAAAGTTGTGTTTGACTTGGATTGTAACCCATAAATCCTCGCAATTACTCTCCCATTTGGACATCCTATTGGCAATAAACTTCTTAGCAACAGCAATCAATACACCACCACCATCTTTATGATTGTGGTATGCTGAAGTTACTCGGTCTCTAATTTTAAGTAATATTTCATATTCATTGTAGTTTTCAATTATTTTGTAATTGTGTCCTATATTTCGGTACCTTGTGTAGTAATAATAGCACTGTGACGTATCCACATATATATACTTTTTATATGGAAATAATATTGAAACCTAATTACTTGTTTTTGTTTTGTTTATAAAATTTTTTTTTGATAAATGTCAAGAATTTGTATTTTGAATTCTTCATTACAATTTATGTTTTACATTGTATTTATCTCAGGTATTTTATTCTATTTTATATTTTACTACGTGCACGTTGTTTTGGAATTACATTATATATTTTGCTATGTGAACAGTGTTTTTAAGCGACTTCCAAAAAAGGAGGAGGTTCTCAATTCGACTGTATTTTTTTTTTGCCCGTGTGGACCGATTTCGACAAAAAATTTTTTAATCGAAAGGTGGTGTGTCAATTGGTCACATATAAATTTTATTGAGATCTGATAACTACTTTTTGAGCAATCTTTAATAACGCGTAGTTACTTGACTATTTTTTCGTCGATCTACGTTGTACTACTCGTCGATGTAATTGAAGTCGGTTTTTTTTCGTTTGCGAGCAAACACAATTATTATATTATTATTATTCTTTAATAAAGAGTCGGTGGAGATAGCGAAGATCTTATCATTACTTTAATCGTTAAATAGCTCATCGCTAAAGCATCATTATAATAGATCAACATTTATAGATTAAATTATTTTCTTTCACTTATTAATAATGCTACTGATTCACGGTTTTTATCAAAGAAATTGCTTTATTCAGATTTTTAAAAGTCTACAAAAATGATGGTGGTTTTAGTAATAAATTTTGTCCTATCTTGTTTAAATCAACTGTTTTAGTTTGCTAGTATTTCTACTATGAAAACTACGCAATTGAGAGTGCATCGCGTATTTTTACTATTTTTAGTACAGAAAATGGAAAATACTGAATTCAGATGCGAAACTACAAAAAATATTTGCTAAAAAGTTTTGGTTATAAATTTAATCGTTATGTATTATTTAAGTGTTATCTATTTAATATCAATTGTTTTTTTTTCGCTTATATTATTGTATGGAAATTATCTATTTAAGCTTATCAATGTTATTTTTATAGATTTCGGCATTCTGTAATAAAACTGTTAATCTTGTTATTAATATTGCTATTCTTAATCAAGCCTTACTCATAGTATCGTGTAATTATTTATTTAATTTCATATTTATATCCCGTCCAAAATGTTTTTAAGAATTAATATTTGATTTTATATGTATGTATTACGTATGTACACATTTTGTATTCATGTGTGTTCTCTCGTAACGTGACAGTAAATAAAGAATAATCGTGGTAACATTTGATTTCCATACGATTCTGCACTACATATTTCGATTTGTCTTTTATACTTCTATTTTCCTATGATTTTATCAGTCTTTTGTTCTGTAAAAATTTTATTACAGCAGTTAACAAATAAGTAAAGTATTAGCAGCAATAAAGTTAAAATCCTTTTATTTAATATTTTCTAATCTGTTTAGTTGAATAACAAAAATAAACAAAACGAGTTTCGTATTCGTATATAACTTTAATAAATATAGCACATCTTATGAAAATCCGTTACATGTTTAGAGCGACTGACACTGTTAGAGATATTTAATTGTACTAAAATCAAACCTTTTCATTATCACGAGCTTTTGGTGACCGTTGTTTAAGCGGAAGAGGTTTCTGTGGACAATACGTGCCTCTTAATTACTGCATGAATTTTATAAATACATAATATAAATGGGTGTAATATAAATATTTATTTATACATTTATATATGTACTATTTATCGAAAAAAAAATTATGCAGCTATACCAGTCGGCTGTTACCTATTTTTTTTTTTTTTTTTACGTGGGGAAAATCCATCATGGATACCCTCCAGCGCGGGGGCGCCAGAGGGTTATGTCAGACTCCTACTGACTAAAAACCACCACGTGTTAGCAGTCATCCGCCTGGGTGGGGCGAGAGGGGTCGCGCTAGCATTCGCCACCTCGCCTCAGCGGTGGGCCCGGACAAAGCTTCCGGGCCCCGGCATGATGGTGGGGTGGCCTCGCTCACAACAAGGCCACCCCTCAGACGTATGGGGTCGTGTCGTCCGGCCGGCCGAAGTCCCCCGACTATCGGCCGCCGACCCCACAGTCGGCTGTTACCTATAACACAAGCATTAAGTTGCTTACTTTAGGAACAGACGACCGTGTGTGTATTGTGTAGATATTTATTTATTTATTAATAAGTAAGGTTCAATTCAACTAACCAACTTGTAATTTGATTTTTATTTATTTAATAATCTTGAATTCATACAAATTCTCAATTTCTGAATAACGTTGAATGTTTGTTATTTGCTCGAATGCCATTAATTGTACACAATAAAAAAAAAAAAAAAAAAATTACCGGATATGTGCAAGTCGGACAAAATTATTAAAAAAAAAAAATATATTTTTATTATATGATGTAACTAAATATTTAAGCTTTTCGCAATTTTTCCTTTATCTGTGCTATTAGGCGTTGCGTCGTACCAAATTTCAAGATTATGAGTTCATAGGAAGTAACCCTGTAAGTTTTGATTTTCTTGCGAGTGTCGAAAATTTGCAGCATACACGGCTGTATCTTTGATTGCGTTGGTTTAGAAGTTTAATTTTTTCACAGCTCTAAGAGACAGTAGACTTGATTTGATATGAATTTCAGTTTGATACCTTCACGCGTTCCTGAGAAAAAGGGTCTTGACGGGGAGACGGTAAACAAAGTGATCGGAACCCCATTTAGATTACATTAAACTTTGATATTTATTTCATAATTTACTTTTCTTATTTTAAGTATAAGAGTCATAGTAAGTATTAAAAATTTAGGAAATCTTAAAAATGTTAGTTAATTTTATGATATCATATCAACATCTTTGTAGAGGAATTTAGGCTAAGAGAGAGGATGTATTGTGAGGACCCAAAGCTACATCGTATTGTCTCTTAGTACGATAAATTTCTATTTATTTGGTTTGTGTGTATGTTTGGTATAATGTAAAGGTGGCAGCGTTACTTTAATAATCCAATATTAGGAACTAAAAATATAGATCTCTTTTGTAAATAAATCTTTTTCTTTAGGTCTTCAATATTTTTTTAAATTTTTTATTACAGTCATATAGTCATTATAGTCATTATATTTATATGTATATAAAGTTAAAATAAAATAAAGTTAGTATATACACATATATCTTATATATAAAACTTCTCGTGTCATAATGTTAGCTACAAAACGGCTGGATCGATTTTTATGAAATTTTGTGTGCATATCGGCTAGGTCTGAGAATCGGCCAACATCTATTTTTCATACCCCTAAGTAATAATGAGGGGAATTAAGGGGTGTTAATAACATATAGTTCAGTTTATATTAGTTATAGTTAGTTCACGTTTTATTTTGGCGTAAACTTGTAGAGGCCTATGTCCAGCAGTGGACTGTATAGGCTGTAATGATGAATGATAATGATGAATAACATATATGGCAAAACAACGTTTAAGGAGTCAGCTTATACTAACTTATATAGAATAAGAAAATATTTGCTTCAATTACTTCAATAAAGCAGGAAAGATAATAGGTAACATAGGTCCATTAACTAGCCATACAATGTATAATTTTATAAAGCTAGCTCACTCTAAACACTATCAGATACAATATCGGATCGATATAAATAAGATTATAAACTTTTATAAAAATAAATTAAACTAATTTTTATTTTAGGAAAATAACATAGATTTCCCATCAAAAATGAACATCGTTATGAACCTCAAACATTCGATTTATTAGTAACTTAACAAACTCATATTTTCACGGTTAGTTTCAATGTGTCTGATATGTTGTGACCGGTTTCGCCGTCGGATAGAAATATCGAATCGGACGTTATAAATACTTTTTTATATACACGTGTATGTTTATCATCATTCATTGTTTATCCTTTCATTGTCTGTAAAGAGGTCGGAGAGACGTGTGGTCTGATTTCCTTTAATGTACTCACTCGACACAAAAGCTTGGGTTTTCAAAAGGAGTCTTATTTGGTCTGAACGTAGTATTCCATTTCAAAAGCAAATATAAGTAAACTTTCCTAACAGTCATTATTCTTGATAAAATGTATATGTTTTAGTTAAAATTAGTTAAATTGTTCACACAGACGCTAGCGGACCCGGCAGTTGACATCGCTTTGGTGTGCCGTGCCGGTATTTGTTCAAACACCGACAATTTATACGGTCGTCTGTTCCTACGGCAAGTAACTTAATGATTGATAGACAAATATATTTTTTATTAATATACATATAAATAACACATATATAAATAAATACAAATATTACACCCAGACTAAATCGGGAATCGAACCTACAAGACCCGTAGCAGAAAGCAGGGACACTACAAACTGAGCCAACGGGATAGTCTAGCCTTGTACTATGCGAATACGATTACCTCGTCTTACTTTGTCATCCATCATTAACGAATTAATTATCTTATTCTTTAGGAGATTGACAAATTTTTATAAAATACTTTATGTTATGTACGTACGTGTGTGTAGGTAGAACCGTTATTTTGTCTCAACTTAGTAGCAAAAGATATCGCAGCGTTGGCAATTTCGTTGTAAAAGCTGGCGAAACTATAAAACTTTCATAAAAACTTAATACAATAAAGTTGTAGATAACGAAAATGTCCATAAAAGTTACCGACGGTACATATTTATATTTTATGGATAATTCAGAGACTGGCTTTATAATTTAAGTACAGATATCAAAGATAATAATTCGTGTTCATTCTTGATTGATTTGGTTTCGTAAGATCTTTCAGGGATATGGTAAGTGCTGCTATGAAGGTAGCTGCGACATTTCAAGGAATATCGAATAAAGTATCAAAACAACTTTCAAGTAGTAAATGGAAGTAAAAAGTAAAAAAAATGTACAGCTGCAAATTTTGCTTCTTTTATGACGCTTTTATGATTTCATAACTTAAATCGACCTTCAGATCGTAATGGATCATAATTTTGTTATGCTAAGTTTTAATAGTCAGTAGTACCACCTCAAACATTGAAACTGTCATAATATTATTCCATTTCAATTTTTTTTTTCAGATAAAGAAACGCCTAATATTCAACAGCAACTGGTAGAATGAAATTCTATGATCTAAAATTTAACCTGCCGTACCTTACCGAAATTATTGGCTGCCAGTTGATTGAAAATGGCTCAGGATTTTTCTTTTCATAAATTTTAAACTAAGAGGCGACCGAAATAGTTGAAAATATTAATTAATATCTAATATATAAAATTCTCGTGTCATGGTGTTAAACATTGAACTCCTCCGAAACGGCTCGACCGATTTTAATAAAACTTTGTGGGCATATCGGGTAGGTCTGAGAATCGGCCAACATCTATTTCTCATACCCCGAAGTTGTAAGAGGGGGGGGGGGGGGATTAAGGGGTTTAATAACATATATGGCAAAACAACGTTTGCGGGGTCAGCTAGTATTTTAATAATTTTCTTTAATCACTACGAGTCGTAATGTGAACACTAATGCAGCTAATATTAACTGTCAAGGGACATCCTGCACACATGCGGAATACCGCAAATTAGGAAAGTTAGCTCAACCGTAAGCTCAGCCAGCCAAACTGCACGAATGAAAACAAGCTATTGGGGTGCACAGATATTCGTAGTATAAAATTTACTGCACTATTAGCATAAATTTGTACCGAAATGTTTTATAGCGCAATGTTAAATTATAAAATTTACTGTTCTATAATGGCCGGGAAACGTTCCATTTCAATGGCTGCATATTTTCTGTAAATGTGGGTGTTTTTGTACAACTAAGGCAGCAAACAAGCGTACTGTCCACTTATTGATAATCGATTAGTGTAGCCAATGGGCTCTTGTACCAGGAGTATCCTAAGCGGATTGCTGACCCTACTTATTCTCAACATAGAGTATCATCAGGTGCTGTAGCTTCTGAAGATGAATATTGTTTGATATCTATGTAAAAAATATCTTTTAATCAGTATAAACTTTTATAAAGTAACTATACAACAGTCTCTATTCTATGTGTAGAATATGAAAGTAATTCTTGTTTCTTAGTAACATAGAATATATACATACTCGTAGACACAAATACCAATTTTCTATTAACTAATGTGAGCCACGTACGTAGCTTTACCAACGTAGGACTGAAAAATCTAATTAATAATGTCCACTCTTGTGCACCACGAAACAGTGATGGTATTGGTACAATCAAAAACGTCGATATTGCGACCGCACCAAACTGTTGCGGTTTTGCACAATTTTGTACGATTACACGAGGTAATCTCCGATGCCAATTTTGCACTCAAATATAATGGAATATATCGTCTAAAGTATACTTGTTTTTTAGTAGATACGTAAATGCAAAGTTTTAGAGTCCCGTGTTTGGAGTTGAGTATTTAGCTCATAAAAATAATATTGCACATCGTTTGTTTTATAATCGGACAAAAAAAAACTACCTTTCCTATGAAGAAAAATAGCGAAATCGGTAAACAAAAACCCAAACGAAATGCCCGCATAAAACGATGCTGGCCAAATTAGTTTAGAGTCAAATACATACTACTCTGTGAGAAGGGTTACCACCTTCGAATCTAATAAAACCGGACAAAAGTGAAAATCTCACTTAAGTACGTATTTTCTTATAGGTGTGAAGTAAGTTGTCGGGCCGGAATGGGAACCCGGTTCTGGTAGACACGGCGTCTTCGGATTGTTCAGAAGTGAGCCGGACAGTCCCCATGGAAGAGAAGTCTAACCTTTTCGCCGAGGCCAGCCTGTCGCTGGAGTGATCCTGTTGTCTGCAGATCTGGAACCCTCCAATTAAAGTGGCTGAAGGCTCCCGGGAACAACGGCAGGGGTTTGGTTGGTATTGCACCCCCAAGTGCTGACACCGACATACGGTCTAGAACTGCCTACCCGGGCGTCATCGTAGCGGATATCACCCGTAAATGGGTTCCCCTGCGATACCAAAAAAAAAGGCGTAAAACAGGTTATAAAAGATAATGCGAAGCTCTATTATTCGAAATGAAATCCATGTCAATAAAATGAATGCGATAATATAGCATAAAGCATAAAGCCTATAAATGTAAAATAATAAAACACGTATTAAATTTGTAAAAAGGAGTGGAAAGTAGTTTGTGCGAAGTTGTCCTCAAGCTATATCAAATTTCTAAAATTACTTCTGTGACTGCTTTCGGATACTCTTTTACCTATTAAATTTCACACTAGCACTCCAACTACGGCTTCGCCTGCGTAGGCTATACGATTATGGCTGTTCCGGTTTCACCTGTTAGATTATAGGTAGCCTATTTCACACAACGATTAGCTTTATATTGGTGGTAATTTTTAAAATCAGTTTAGTAGTTTCAGTAGTTATCTATTACAAACAAAACATACAATCTTACCTTTTTACAATAGCAGCACGACCTAAAATACACGGGAAATTCTGAAAGGATGGCAACCCTATCTGAAAACTGTAATGTTACAAACTTTGACTCTGTCGGTTACTGTGCTGTATACATTCTTCTCTCAGTTACTGGGTAAGTTTAAAGCTGTATAAAGTCTAATTGTCCTCGACAGTTCTCAGTCTCTACTTCATTACAATTACAATCGTAAGATAACAAATAAAACGCAAACTTGCAATTACTGAAATTAGTAATTTCCGGGTAATATTTATTTACTGATTATTTTGTTCCTTATTAGTATTTTATTACTAAAAATTATGACTTTTCTAATTTAATACTTTAGAGTGTTTTCCACATACATATTTACTGTTTTAGTTTGTTTATTTCTAGCTTGAATTTTCGAAACTCAAGTTGTTGTTTGCTTTGCTGCTGCAAGGACTGTTATGTTTGTAATTAAGGATAGTTTGTTTCATCATCACTTCAGCCTTTCGCAGTCCATTGCTGGACATAGGCCTTCACAAGTTCGCGCCAAAAATGGCGTGAACTCATGTGTTTGATAGTTTGTTCATTGATAGTAAAATGTAATTGTTGATTATTTGACAGTACATAAGCTAGTTACAAAACAACATGTTTGTAATGCGCCTGGTGATGCAGGCGTCTATCTATAAATTTCGGTAAACGCTTGTTTGCCGACCTAGTTGTATAAAAAAGTCTATATAAATAAAAGTCATTGGCCACATTTTAAAGTTATGTTCATTTTCGAAAGGTTCAAAATATATGTTTTATATATTTAAATATTTTCGTTAGTTAGCTGGAAAATACGAAAATTTAGGTAACACTCTTAATAAAAATTTAGTACAAAAATACACTCTTTAGTTTTACTTTTTTACTCACCGTACACCTTTTTATTGTAAAAGTAGTTGTAGTTAAAATAGCAGTCGTGGCGAATCACAAGTATGTTTATAAAAGAGGATTTATATACTGTAAATGTAAGTACTAGAAAATTTAGGTCATTTGTTCAGGCGAATCATTTACCAAATTTTCCCAGAGCTAGGCAATCATATCCATTCAGACATGGTGTACCACAGATTAGTTAGCGGTAAACCAAAAATACAACAATGATAATACGATTCTTTTGTACTACATGATTTTTAAATTACACGTATTTATTACGCACGTTGAAACAAAACCATACCAAACTATTAAATGTCACTGAAACTATATCGAATATTTTTGTAATATAACTCTAAACTTTATAATTTTATTACAGTTTAATTTAAGCAAATGTCGCAAAGTTTTCGCACGCAAGAAGGCCATTATCTAAAATCCTCCAAGTTTTTAACATTATTTTGTTTGCATATAAAAATATTAAGAAAGATTAAGGCCTCTTCTTTTGATGTTGCTGCTGCTTTGCTTATTCTGTTTAGGGCTACACTGTTATCGATATACAGATTTTATCAATGTTAACAACTTTTAATTATACTTTTAAAAATCGTGATTAAAAAATTAAATTATAATATTTTCATATATTTATAGTAAAACTTTTGCTTGTCTAATACAAAAAAGGAAAAACCAATCTTATTACAAAATCTATCATTGGATCAAAATCCAGGATTAACCCGCAATCTATATTTGGATGTTATTTATAGATGTCATCTACTCTTCCATTAACTTCCATTTTCGTAATTGAGTAAATGTAGATATAAAACAATACACAAACGCCTATTCATTTTTTAGTTCGATACTATGTCGAAGGTTAAGATGTAAAAAATTTCTGTGTGCGTGTCGAGTGAAATGCCCAAGTCCGGAATTAAACATAAAGAGTTGAATGGATATGATATACAGTACCTACCTAGCCATAAAATTGACATATACTTTTGGAAAGAGACAACCAGATTATTATAACTTCAGAGCGTTGTCACGGTCGAATATTACATACTTATGTGACGTATGGCACTGTCAGAATTTCATATGATAGATCTAATAATGTAAGTCAGGCACTCCAGACCTTTCTTATTTTTGAAGAAAAAAACATATACAATAAATTAGTATTAGTGGATTCAATAAATATATTGTATTCGCTGCTGCGTGTACCTAAAATTGTTTTTAACTATAACTATTTTTAATGATAACAATAATAAACGCTTCACATTCAAAGCTTTTGTACATTACTTACTATAAACAGAATTGTAGAACAGAATTGTAAAAAAAAAATGAAATCCATACGGCCAGACACCATCTGTCGGCAGAATTTACTGCCAGACTACCTTATTAGACTATATTTTAAAATCCGTACAAATATTTTAGCAACTCTTAATACTACTGATTTTTATATAATTATTTTGTTAATCTGAAGATAATGAAATTTCGGGTCTGGATCTTGGACTATAACACTACGAAATCGAAATTAGCCGATTGTCCCTTTCTATAAAGGTCGATGTGCATTATTTATAGCCGGGTGCTGTATATACTGAACGTCCACAAAACACTAAACTAACTGTTGCTTTGACAGTGACATAACTGTCACACCTAAATCAAATAGTGTTAAGGAAATAGTGACATAGGTGTCACTTAGCTTAGCCACGCCTCTTGACCAAGTAAGCCGCAGTAAATTAAAACACTCCTAATAAGGACTTATTTCAACTAGGAAATTTGAATAAGGAATCCCTTTTTTTCGTAACGCGAATTACAATAGTGGTTATATAAGTATACTTGATATGTACACAAAAATAATTTTAATGATCTATAAATATTTAAAAATATAAATTAACATATAAATTTCTGAGCAATCATGGTAGCCTAAAAAGATAAACTTAAATTAAATTGGACTTCAACGTTATTTCTTTTGGTAAATTACGAAGCCATCATTTATTTTAATGTAGAAAAGGGAATATTAATGTAATAAAAAATAAAAGAAGTTTAGTTCAATCTTATAACAGGCCTACTTTTAAGTCAAAGCCTCGGGCAAGTATTAACAAAGGAAATTGGAAGGAGGCTATTCCATATCTTTGCCCTAATAAGCATTTCAGAGCAAGATGGATACAATATTAACATATTTAAAATATTTTTACATCTTTATTCTAAATCTTAAGTAATGATAAAGTCTAATGTATGTGAAATAATGATGTTTTTCAGACAATGTAGGCATGTAAAAATTTTCTTTTGGTATATTTTTTTTTATTTATTTATTTTTATTCTTAATGTACACCAAAATACAGACACATATAAAGAAAGATACAATACAAGATGTACAAAGGCGATCTTATCGCTAAATAGCGATTTCTTCCAGATAACCTTTGGGTACTGGACACGATACAGTAGCAGCGGTTAGAAGTGTGCACAAATTAAGGAGAAAAAATCAATAATAAATAGATAAAAACTACGATATGATAGACTTACATAATTATTAAAGAAAAAAAAAACATATAAATAAGTAAATATTTTAATGTATACTATATAATATACATATACACGCACATAAACATACATATACACATACATACATACACATTACACATATAAAAATATATACATATATACAAACACACACATAAATATATACATATATGTACACAAACTAAACTACAAATCGCGACAGTTATGACTTAATGAGCGACATATAATGCTTTTTAAGGCGTTGCTTGAAACAAGCTTGAGTTGGAGCTTGTTTTATTGAAAGCGGAAGAGAGTTCCACAGACGGGCAGCATTAACAGTAAATGAATTGGAGTAAAAGGAGGTAGAATGGGGAGGAATTTTCAGAAGCAAATTGGATTCAGATCTGAGGGAGCGCTCATGGGAATCGCAAAGAAACGTAAACCGTTCTTTAAGGTAATGAGGGGCATTAGGATTAAAAAGAACACAGTAGAGTAGAGTAAGTACATGGGTATTCCTGCGAAGGCGAATTGGGAGCCACTTGAGTTTACTGCGAAAATCGGAGACGTGGTCATATTTGCGAAGACCAAATATGAACCTTATACAGAGATTTTGAAGGCGCTCAAGCTTATTTAGTTGCTCCTCTTTGAGATCCAGAAAACACGTATCTGCATAGTCAAGGATTGGTAAAAGTAGTGATTGTGCCAGCGCAATTTTGGTAGGCAAGGGAAGAAAGTACTGGAGTCGACGGAGTGAACCGACGTCTGCAAACAATTTCCGGCTTATATAGCTCAGTTAATTGAGGTGACCAAGAGAGATGACGATCGAAAGTTATTCCTAGATTTTTCACTTTATCACTGACGTTCAAAACAACTTTGTTGAAGAGTACAGGCGGTAAAAGTAACCAATCAATGCTACTGACTAGTTTTGGACTACCCACGATAATCACTTGAGACTTAGCAGGATTAACTTTTAACCCGTACGCGTTACTCCATTTAAAAATAAGGTCCAAGTCATTATTTAGTTGGTGGATACTCGTGGGTAGATCAGCCAGCTTAGAGTGAGTGTATATTTGAAGATCGTCTGCATATAGGTGATAGAGAGAAGATAAGTTAGTAGTTACTGAATTTATAAATAAAGAAAAAAGAAGAGGAGACAACACGCCACCTTGCGGTACGCCAGCAAATACGTTAGCGCAGTCAGAGAAAGTATCTTGAACTTGCAAACGCTGCCGGCGCCCATACAAGTAACTTTGAAACCAGTCAATTACTGGTGGAGATATGTTAAAGGAACCTAACACAGACAACAGTATATCGAAGTCCACGGTATTAAAGGCATTACTAAAATCAAGTAAAGCCAGAACCGTAAGTTTTCGATCGTCCATTGCGTGTCTGATGTCGTCAGAGATTTTGACAAGTGCTGTTACCGTGCTATGACCCCTCCGGAAGCCGGATTGAAATGGATTTAGAAGATTGTTTAAGGAAAGAAATGATGTTAACTGTTGGTGAACAAGACGCTCTAAAACCTTGGACAAGAAAGGTAGGATAGATATTGGGCGGAAATCGGAGAAGCCAGATGGATTGGATTTCTTAGGTAAAGGAATAATATGGGCGTTTTTCCAACAGGAGGGAAAAGTACTAGATGCGAAGGAATAGTTGAAGATATGAGTTAAGGCAGGAACGATATAGTCAATGATAGGAATGATCATTTTTCGGCTAATGGAGTCACAGCCCACAGCATTGGAGCTGACAGCAAGTACATGCTCTTTAACACCACACTCAGATAATTGACTAAAGTTAAAAGATGAAAACTCAAAAGGAGTACGTAAGGCTGAAAGTTTGGTAATAGTATTAGATTTAGTGGTACTATCGATATTACATGAGTGAGTAGAGTAACTGTTAAGGCCATTAATGTCAATAGAATTTGTAGGAATGGATTGCTTGAATTTGCCAACTCTGAGTGACTTGAGGAATTTCCATACCTTGGCACAGTCTGCTTCCTCGAGGACAGATTTATGGATATGGCGTCGTTGTGCGTCTCTACAAGCCATGTTGCAGCGATTTCGAACCTTCCTATACCTCTCCAAATTTTGTGAGTTCGGATCGGACTTGTACCTCGCTTTAGCCCTGTTTCTCTGCTCCTGCAAAGCTTTGATCTCGTCGGTCAGCCAAGGAGCAGGAAGATGCTTGATACGAACAGGGCGTATAGGGGCGTGAATATCAAATAAATATATACATATTTATAGAAAAATTCACAATTGAAATTGCAGGCTGTAATATTTAATCCCACATCAGGATCATCCAGGATTGAAGCTTAATCCACCACGCTATTCTACTGCGGGTTGGCGGATATATTCCCTACTATGAGGTCACGATCGCTATTAGGTATTTATGATAACAACCAGGGTCAACAGCTTAATATGTTTTCACATCAAAACTGGAAAGAAATATTTATAAATACAAATATCTATTCCGAGCAGCAATCGAATCAGGAAACCATCCTGTGTAGGGACACGACAACACGCACAACTACACCAAAGCAGTTGTTTCAATAGACATATTGAATATAATTAATCTAGGCCGCCTGTACGGTTCACACGTTTAGCATTTAACTTGGTACAGCTTCAATGGGGTCCTAATAAGTCATGTTTTTGTTACGTTCATATTTCCGCAATGTAATTTCAATTCAACCAAGACAAGATTTTCTTTTTTTTATCAACATGCAGATAAAAGCATGCAAAGCAAGATAAAAGCAAAAAAAAAACAAAGACAGAAACATTTTAGTTTTATAATATTCAATTTGCGAGTTCAAGAAGACCAGACATTTTTTTACCTTTCTTTTTATTCTGTAGAAGTAAAACAGAAAACTAACAACTAAATATGTACTTAACAGTTAACAGTTAATTTCTATAGTTAACAAAAACGTATATCCGAAAATGTATAAACTATAAATAAGGAAGCATTTATGTATGTACGAATATCTATATGTTTTGACTTTTATTTTTATTCTGCACAGGTTTTGTCGAATAGACGATACGTGGATAAAAGTAGGGTAGACTGGGTACGGTTGTGCCAGGGTACGGTAGTGACAGTCGTTATAACCGCGAAACTATACGGAATGCAGGGAAGAGTGTAAGAGAAAAAAGAAGCGCGATGCATGTCTACACATGTTACCCAGTATTGCGTTAGCCAGTGCCCAACGTAAAAAAAAGCAGGAGGCCACATTGCTTTTCAACAGCCAAAAGTAAGTTTTTTTGTTCAGATTCTTTTATTATTTACTTTTATTGGTATACACATACACTATAGCAAATATTATTTTGTTATCAATTGAATATTAGTAGTTAATTACAAATGACTACTTTTTACGTAGATAATTTAGGTTACTTATGGTGTTTTATTGTTTTCAGAAGTATGCGTTGGGTACGGTTGTGACAAATGTAGTGGGTACGGTTGTGACATATATTTTTTTATGTTTTTGCTTTTAGATGCCTAGAAAACGCTTGCGAAAGATCAGAAGAGCACGGTATACTTGTAGGATGCTTATGATGAAGTAAAACGTGGGACTTCTTTACGGAGAGTTGCGGAAATGCATAATATTAATCGCATGTCGTTGTTACGATACATTCGTTAACGTGATGAAGTCGGTGCGAATCACGATGTAAACAGCATCAGCATGGGATATGCAGGTCATAATAAAGCATTTTCTAAGGAGTAAGAAGAACTATTATCAAAATATATCACACGTTGCGCGGAAATATATTTTGGCCTTATTACAAAAGAGGTACGGAAACTGGCCTTTGAACTGACAAATAAATAGAACATAAACCGACCTGCTACTTGAGATGAAAATGAGATGGCTGTTATTATAATACCGTTAAATAGTTTAGTAATTTTATAGCTACCGGTAATTTAAATTTAGTTAACACTGACTGATTTTATGATTTTAAAGAAGATGGTTATAATAACATCAGATGTTGCAGTGCCTTATTAATTATAAGAGTAGAGTTAATTTAATTTGATTTATAACTGTAAAACTTTATATAGAAGAAAAGTATTTTGTGTTATGTTTAGCATTTCTAAGAATAAAAGCCATTATAAACCAATTCTGTGAATATTTATGTCTGTCACTACTGACCCCAACCACTGTCACAACCGTCCTTGGGGTGTGGTCGGTTGTGACACTTTTCTATTTTTTTCAAATTTGATGCTATAACTAATACAACGTATTTTGAGACAAAATTTCAGTATTTTTATGTGGACATATGTACAAGCTACGATTTAAGTAATTTTTGTCTCAACTAACTAGTAAATTAACAAAATTATTGGCGGTCAAACTTCAATTGTCACAACCGTACCCAGTCTCCCCTACCCAGTGTACTCATCTCAATCAGATATGAACATCAATCGTGTTCAGTTTCAATGCAACTCATTCAGTTGTTTTGGCGTAATGTGTGGCCAAGATAAACAAAGAAAGACACAGAATTAAAAGTGTTATGTTAAAAAAAAATGTTTAAAAAATATAAATGACGACAATGTACAGAATTTTCATTGTTTTATATTAGGTAAAGATAGTGTGATAATAAGTGGTAGACTTAAAAAAAAAATTAAAATTCCAAATAAAAAAACGATGATCTGTATGGGAAGTTATTGCAAACTATTGTGTGTTTGAAACAGGGATTCCAAAATTTTCACACAATTTTTATACAATTTTTATCTGTTTTTATCTACGCTATTTGGAATCCAGATAGATCTATCAAATAACTTCCCATACAAATCATCGTTTTTTATTTGGAATTTTCAGCAAGGGTAAGAAATCTACTTAGAGTCTAAGTCTAAGTCTTAGACTAAACATAATTTAATGTTATAAGGAAATTTTAAAGCTGTGTGTGCTAGTTAAACTGAAACATTTACTGCAAGACATAGTAAAAGATGTCGGAAAGACATTAGTAGCAGGTGCATCAAGATGCAATAACGGAGAACAGGAAGCAGTTATATGATGCGCGACGAAAGATGGTTATTATCTGTTTTACTAGAAAAGTGTATAAATAAATGTTTATATTACATTATTCATTTTTTTTGTGTTTTTGAAGGGAATATTCTTTAGACGCATGAGGGTAACATTATTACGGATGAAACGGCAATGTTTTGATGAAACGGCAACGTTTTTGTCGATGGCGCTGGAACGGAAATCTAAAGCTTTAGATTTGTATAAATTTAAACGAGACTTAAAAATTAGTTTGCTAAAGAAGTTTCACTTCTGGAATGTGTACTTTGTACGCAAACACTTTTTTGTATTGATTTTATAAAATAGAGAACAGTGAGACTTTGTGTAGTTAGTAAGAAAAATACAAATTAATATGACTATTACTTATTAACTCAAGTTATACGTCTTAATTGTAAAAATGTTATCAGTGATTACTAAATAAGGTTAAATATCCTTGCGAGTCTCCCTTCTGTGTCTCTGAGGGTATGTTTAAGATGTTGGTCTTTATTTTTATCATATCAGGTGTGATATATCAGGTGTGATAGCGATCGTTACTCATAGTAAGGAATACATCCGTCAACAATACAGTAAAGCAGAACGTGCTGAATTAAGCTTCGATCTGTCTCCTATATGGAAAAAGTTTGTTGCTATAGGGTAAATAAATCAATCAATAAAAAAAAAAAATTATAAGCTTGTGAAACTAAAATAATTAATTGTTCTAAATTATGTGTGTTTACTCCTTTATTATAATGAATTAATTTACATTTACTCTACACAAATGAATTGTTTAAAGTCAAATTATTTTCCTTATTTAGTTAACTTTAAATCACATAAGAAGGTAACAAACAAAATAAAGGAATACGTTATACGAGTAAAAAAAACTTGAAAAAAACTAAAACTTAAACTCGAATATATAGCTATAGTCATAATTTAAGTTCTATATTTTCACCATTTTGCTACTTAGTTTATGTAATACCAGATCGACTAAGGCTTTATTATTATTATATTAATTATAAATGTAGGAACAAAGGTTTAATTACAATATTATCAATTCTAATAGTAAATCATCGGCATTTTAACGGAGCAACTCTCCGGCTACGAAATATTGGTCAGTTTGAGGTGAATTTAAATTTCCACAGCTATGATATCATTGAATACAATTGTGATTTGAATTTAATGTTATAGTTGGGACGAAGTTTATTTATTTATTAAACTCAAAAACATATAAATATAATTTTGAGACATCAATATTTTTGATTGAAATAAAAATAAATCTTTTTAATTCTCGTAACCGATCAAGTAAAGAAGGCGTGTGAAATAATTTTTATTTAACAAGTCTTACAAATGCTGTTATGCGAAAGATTGAGATGGATGGATAGATGTTTGATACGCTTTTACGCAAAGTTTATTCGACTGATTGTAATTAAACATTGTACGTAGATAGATTCAGAATAACACAGAGGCCACTGTTTATCCCGATATCCGCACGGAATCGAAAATTGAAACACGAATGAAACCGTGAGATACGGCCAGTAACATATAAATTAAAACTTATTTAATTTGTTACATGTTTTATACATCCTACTAATATTATAAAAGCGAAAGTTTATATATATGGATGTATGGATGTTTGTACCTCTTTCACGCAAAAACTACCGAATGGATTTTAATGAAAGTTTACAATAATATAGCTTATACATTAGAATAACACATAGGATATAATATTTAAAGATAGTGTGTGAATTGTCCAAAATATAACGATAATTGTCAAGTAAGTCAGAAAAAAATCTGCCATCTGCGAGCTATTCTGGCGTGCGCTGTAAAAACTGTGTCTTACAAAAAAGTCTGCGACAGATTATATTTATCTTTTATGAGTATCGCAAAAACATTGAACCATAAATACAGTAAAAATTGATATTATATTTCTAATGCACATTTGGTAGTAGCAAATTGATTTTTATGTCGCAGAACCAACTACTACTAGCCCGTTGGCGCAGTTTGTAGTGACCCTGCTTTCTGCTCCGAGGGTTGTGGGTTCGATTCCCACACCGAGTCTAGGTGTAATATAAATATTTATTTATATATTTATATATGTATTATTTATAAGTATGTTTATCGAAAAAAAATATGTAGCTATATACCAGTCGGCTGTAACCTATAACACAAGCATTAAGTTGCTTACTTTAGGAACAGACGACCGTGTGTGTATTGTGTAAATATTGTGTAAATATTAATTTTGATGAATTTTGGCATAAAGATAGATATTGAGAAGATAATAAGCTGCTTGAAGTACTTACTATTCCTGCGCAGTCGAAGTCGCGGGTACCAAGTAGTAAAGAATAAATTGTCATATTTCCGTTTCAAATTACAATAAGTTAGAATTATATATTACACATGACTTTCTGTATCATTAATATTACCTTATAATTTTAGATTCGACAAATGATATTTCTATACAATACCTTCAAGTCTACCTACTTAACGATTTGTTAAGTTTATTTTTCTTATTCTACATATTGCACGTGCACGTGTCTAAGCGATTCAGTTACTCGCTTAATAGTCTCTGAAATTGCTATTACAATACTACAGAGACATGTCTAGATAGTTTTCCTTGAGATGTTATCGTTGAGCAATTTTATGTTTGGGTTTTCAAGGTTGCAATAAGAGCGGTGATTAGTACTATTGTTTAGTATTATTGTATTGTTACAATTTAAAGATATAGCATTCTTATTTATCGGTCACCAACCCGCCTGACCAGCGTGGTGACTATGGGCAAAACACATGAGTTCACGCCATTTTTGGCGGACTACTAACTTGTGAAGGCCTATGTCCAGCAGATGATGACGATTCTTATTTGTTTTACATAAAATTACATTAATATGTACAATAGTGTGCTGTGTGGCTACGGTACTAAAGAATTTAGCCACCCCCTCTCTTCCCGTGGGTGTCGTAAGAGGCAACTAAGGGATAACAAGGTTCCACAACCACCTTGGAACTTAAGAAGCCGACAATGGCGGGATAACCATCCAACTGCTGGCTTTGAAATACACAGGCCGAAGACGGGCAGCAGCGTCTTCGGTGCGACAAAGCCAGTACTGCGGTCACCAACCCGCCTGCCCAGCGTGGTGACTATGGGCAAAACACTTGAGTTCACGTTATTTTTGGCGTAAACTTGTGGAGGCCTATGTCCAGCAGTGGACTCTATAGGCTGTAATGATGTACAATAGTTTGAATACTGACAAGATGATGATAGGTATATATATACATTGTTTTCTTATGTTTATGCGAATTTCACTATTAAAATAAAAAAAGCTTTTGCGGATTTTATCGCGGTTTATTAAGTTTTTGAAATGCCCGACGTTTCGTAAAACTCCTCCCGTGACCAGGGTTGCTTTAAAGTATCTGGAACGTCTTTGAATAGCCTAAAAAGAGAATATACATGCAACAATATCTTGCATGACAAAGAAATTTATATTTTTTAATTAATATTATAAGATATCTATCTACGTAGTGTTCAATTTTGAAAAGTGAATTAAAATCCTATACGACAGTGTTTCCTTTTTTAATATCGAGCCGTTTTTTTGCTTTTACACGATAGTTAGTAGTGTCACAAAGTTGATCGTTACTGCTATTACTACGTGACGCTATTATAGCCTTCCGTGTGACAGCGTGATGACGTGTGAGATAGAACTAGATACGGTTAATGGAAAGGAAATAGTTTCATCTAGATCAATACTGATGCATACAGTGAAGTTGTAGTAAGATAGAGATGTGTAAAAGCTATGTCTTAAAAGCCATGTCTCTATAAATCGAAATTTAAATTATATTCCAAATTCAGTTACATGAGAAATATAAAACAATCAAAATTGAGTCAAAATACGACTGTGGACAACTTTTAAAATACATCATACAAGAAAAACAAAAACTTAAACCGTTGAAATATATTTTTATTTTTTATTTTGTATGCACATTATGATGGAGAATTTTAGATCTCATCTCATAGATCATTTGAAAAATAATTCAATGCTTAGCAATTTCTATTATTTAAATTAATAATAATAATGTAGGAGAAGGATTGGAGCTTAATCCACCACGCTGCCCCACTGCGGGGTAGCGGGTAACTACTATGAGTAATTATCGCTATCAGGTGTATATGATAACAACCCGAACCGGCGCTTAACGTGCTCTCCTAGGCCCGGTGGTGAGATCCAATTAGACAGATATCCAAAGAAAAGAATTATTTGTACACATAAAAATTATCATCCTGAGCGGGAATTAAAACCGCAAATCGTCGATGTTTAAGCGCGTACTCGCACCACTACACTAGAAAAAAAAGCTAAAAAGTAATTTCATAAATTTATCATTATGATTGATTCTAAATCATTACATGTAATACAGATAAATTAAAAAGAAAGCCTAAGATGGTAAAATATAGTACCTATACAGATAAATAATCTATACTAATATTATAAGGAGGTAAAGTTTCTAACTTTGTTTGTTTGTAGTGGCTAATCTTCGCAAATACTGATCTGATCATGAAAATTCTTCCACTAACAAAAAAGCTGCATTATTCAGGAGTGATATAGGCGATATTATACTGTTATTGAAGGAAAAAAAAATCAGTGAAAAATATTAGTATATGTAAATCAAGTCGGAGAAATGCGAGCGAGATGAAAACTTTACTATATATTTGCATCAAAAATAATAATTAACGCCCAACGATGTGCACGGGTCAGCTAGTATTTATATTTCAAAAATATCTAGTTATGGAGCATCATCTCGATATTCCCCGTAATAATATTCGTCTAAATGTATGTTTAAAATGAATATATATTTTATATGACCAAACCTAACGACCATCTGGTGCTGCGGTAATGTAGCCTTCTCCTAATGGCACTTTGTTAAATATATATGGACAATACTTAATTAGGTCATAAATATGTTCCTATTAGGGTACGAATTACGAATTTAACTCGTCGGTGTGTTAGTTGTTTAATCTACATGCAAATTTTATGTATGACAATGTTTTAAGGTAATCAATTTTTATATGAACCGTAGTCCTAACAACGTGCTATATAACGATTTGCTAGAAAAGTAAATCTATAATATAAAAATGAGTCGCTGAATGTGTTGCTAAGCGCAAAACTCGAGAACGGTTGGACCGATTTCGCTAATTCTTTTTTTTAAATATTCCTTGAAGTACGAGGATGGTTCTTACGGAGAGAAAAATTCTAAAAAAAAAAATTTAAATTTCCTGAAAAAGTCTAAAAACAACACTTTTCTATACTCCCTCTATACAAAAGATTTGTGATAATACTTAAAAGTCACTGTTAGGCGATACGAAGTTCGCCGGGTCAGCTAGTCTCATATAAAAAATTCTCGTGTCGCGGTGTTTGTAGTTAAACTCCTCCGAAACGGCTTGACCGATTCTCATGAAATTTTTGTGAATATTGGGTAGGTCTGAGAATCGAACAACATTTTCAACTATTTTTCATAGCACTAAGTTAAAAGGGGGGGTGGATTAAGGGGGTTAATAAAATATATGGCAAAACAACGTTTGCGGGGTCAGCTAGTATGAAAATAAATACCTGACTGTTTATTCTGATTATTTATAGGCTTATCTTGCATTGATTCTTATCTGTTCTAATTGTTTCGATTAATATAAAAAATAGATACTATTAGACATTTTCTTATATTGCTGTTTCAGAGGATTACTTGTCATGAAGACTTTTACCGCATGTGTTATAATTTATAATTTTTGGTAGCAGATCAAATGACTCAACTTGGTTTTGGTTGCCTCGAGTGGGTCACCTTCTGTATCTCTTGCTTACGACATTCTTACAAAGAATTAGCTATACATAAAACGTTTGTCAAAATCACAACTACAGCTGTGAGGTCAGTATCTGTGAATTGTTTCTAAAATGTCTTATAACGATAAAACGTAACGTTTTATAACTATTATTTAGCACTAGAAATGCTGATTTCACTGAAATTAAAATTTTTGTGTCCGTTATATTCATAATTGAGTTTGCTCGTAAGCGAAAAAAGACCGACTTCAATTACATCGACAAGCTATACAACATAGGTAGACCACAAACATGTGAAGTAAATACGCATTAGTAGAGATAACTCAAAAAGGACTAGTCAGATCTCGATTAATTCAAACGAGACAAGATAACTTCACTACCTTTTGATTAAAAAAAAGTCATCGAAATCGGCCACCCAGTCAAAAGTTCTGAGGTTTCCTACTAGAAATAAAGTAAACAAATACACTAGTATTAGATGTTAATTTTTTAATTATTAAGTTTTTTTTTTTTTGAGGAAAAAACAATATTTTTATTTCTACAAAATATTATACATATTTACAATTCACAACTTAAGAACTAAATATTTACAGATAGTTTTGGTATAAATCATGTCCGCGTGGAATTGTGCCAAGAATGCTAGCAGCATTTCCCATTATTAAGTTAAATATTATGTTATAATTCCTAAATAAGAAATTACCTGAAGTAAATAATTTTCTAATGTCAGCTAAAGTTTGACCTTTTGGTCAATGAAAATAGCATAACGGGGAAGCTCCAGGTTGTCGTTCAAGTTACTTTTTGCCCTTTGGCAAGGAGATATTGCTTTAAGCATATCATGCAATCTCATTGTTGCTGATTCAGAACTTAGAATTGATCTAATCGATTAATGAATCTTATGTTAAGATCAGCATTTAAAAAGTCACAATTTTGAAGAAGAAGATCAGGATTTTCCCCTTTTGATAATTAAATTTCTAAAAAAATAATTTTATGAATTCAAGAGCTTCCAATGGCATGTAGCGCACATAATTTCCTTTAAGTTTCCCAGCATAAAGCATCCACGAATATAAAAATAACTACGATGCAGCATTTTAAACAAAAATATTTCGTTATAAAATAATTTAAAAATTTGTTTAGCATTTTTTTTCATCATTCTTTTCGCAAACTTTATCAATGTTTCTTATTACCTTGATGTAATACGTTTTCACAACTGGGTCCTATAAAATATATTGTAGCGCTTTCGCATTCTTTATTATAACAATATAAGCGGCAACAAAGCGTTGCAAGTATAATAAAGACGCATATTGTCGTCAGTTGGAGAATGGGCTATAAAGACACGACATGACATCGTTTATGAAAACATCCCTTATTATCATGAAACTTGGCTTAATACGTTGTAAGTCAAATGTCGATGTGGTATTTTCTCGAACGTTAATTAATATCGTTAACTAGGCGAAACTCGGGGTTTCATCTGCGTTTATTATTATTTTTTGTTCATTTATATATATTACGTAATATATATATTTACGTTTGTCAAAACAAAGGTTAGTAGATGTTTTAAGCTGGGCATTTCTTTGTGATTACTGCGTCAAACAAACAGTATGTTTTATTAACTGATTTTGCGACTTTATTTGCAACTGACATACCTGTAGAGAAATTCAGAATTGACAAATGTCTTCACTATAATGAGGAACGTTGTGGCCTGCGGTGAAGCATTCTTATAAAGGAAGGTGACTTATTTTGTTTAAGGAGATCAGTTTGTATTTCATAGAAGATTCTTAGTAGAGAGTTCCTTTGCGGTTTACACAGTAAATGTTGAAGCAAAGTACAAGTCTTTGGAATATTTATGATAAACAGTGGTCTTTCGAAGATATTCCTGTTTAAGGTTTGATTTATTGTGCAGTTTAATTAAAAGTTCTAAGAAACACAATCTTTTAAGCCCCCTTTCTGGGTTTTTATTTTTTGATTTATGTAAACCACATTTTTGTATTCTACACACATTTTTGTATTTTATGTAGATAATTATTACTAAAAATCATAAAGTTATAAATAATTCTAGAAGGACCTTTCTTTTAAATTGTTTAAAAAAATCAGAACTTTCAGTCTATTGTTATGTAATATATAAAATTCTCGTGTCACAGTAAACCCTCCGAAAAAGCTTGACCGATTCGTATGAAAGTTTTTGTAGGTCTCATATTTGGTAGGTGTGCATATTTGAAAGGTCTGAGAAGCGGTGGTGAACTATTTTTTAACCCCATAAGTTAAAATTATTATTTTTTCATTTTTTTTACCAACTTTTATTTTATTTTATTATAATTTGGCATTGAAAATAAACACCACCCTAAGCTTTCCCTCTTCTACCACCAAACCCTATTTTATTTGTAGTTTGCAGGGTCAGCTAGTTGATTTATAAAAATAAGTTTATAGTCATAGGTATAAGGATGAAACTTTTAGTATTAAAAAGCATAAAAAACAGTGATTTACGAGAACTTAATGGAATAAATATCGTATAATAAGAGTATCCTAAATTTTTACTATAAAGAAAGAAGTAAGTTAAAGTATGACAACGCACAAAATATTACGTGATTAATAATTGTATAAAATTTCTTACAAAATAAATGTACATAATTTAACCTTAGCGTTCAGTAATATAAAACAAAAGCAAAGGGAAGCTCTTTTGAAACGTCCGAAAGCAGCATGTAAATGACACTGCTATTTCCAAATATTGTGCTAGTGGTAAGAAAACGAGGCGCACGAAACATTATTAGCAGAGAAAACCAAATGATCGAACAAAAAGAATGAACACGAAATAAGAGTGTGTATAATTTTTATGCCAGCTTTTAGGGCAGCCTTTCACAACACCAACCATTAGGTGATAATGTTTTAGTCCAAAGGGAAAATTTTCATATTTGTGTTTTCATAAAAGCCTTTCCTCCAGTCTGTAATTGAATACGTTTTTTTTTCTTTTCTGCTTTAGGTATGTAAATATTGCGACAGTATAATTGTATTTTATGAATGCTAGTTGTATGGTGTTGTCTTAATTATATTTATGACATGCAATAAGAAAGTAACAAAGTAAGAAATGTTGTTATAAGTAATTTATTAGTCCTTCAATACGAGGTCAGTGACCCAATTGCCTTGCCTGGATTACGTCATCGATTTGATGTGAACAGTGTTGTTATGTAGTGTAAGGAGTCGTTTTGAAAATACTGGAATAGCTTTTTATTTTCGATATTATTTTAACTATTGTTACCAATATAAAATTGATTTACAGCGAAACACTTTTTCTATTAAACTATAGAAATATCTGTAATGCCGCGTGGCTACGGCATCAAGTGCCGTGTGGCTATGGCATCAAAGAATATAGCCACTCCCTCTTTGCCCGTGGGTGTCGTAAGATGCGACTAAGGGATAACACAGTTTCACTACCACCTTGGAACTTAAAAAGCTGACCAATGGCGGGATAACCATCCAACTGCTGGCTTTGAAATACACAGGCCGAAGACGGGCAGCAGCGTCTTAGGTGCGACAAAGCCAGCCCTGCGGTCACCAACCCGCCTACCCAGCGTGGTAACCATGGGCAACAAATATAAGTTTTTGGTGCGAATTTGTGGAGGCCTATGTCTAGCAGTGGACTTCAATAGGCTGTAATGATAAAAAATGATGATAGAAATACCTACACAAGATATATTTTTATTAATTTAACTTATATCTGCGATTTTTAAACACTTATTATTGTTTTATTAATATAGTTGATCCTAAATTGAGTTAGAGTGAAGTAGTTTTAAACTTTGTAAGACATCTTTGATATCATGAGTATGTCTATGTGCTACAAATAATCAATCTACATACATTAAAAAAAAATTGTCAAGTCCCGAATATTGCCACAAATGTTCCTGATAGAATCATTAGTTGCTATTCCCATAATCATTATCGTATTTATCTTAACAACACAGACGTTTATAAACTTAATTTTGAAAAATGTCCATCTGAATAAACTTAAGAAATCCGAGTCATATATATGTATATAAAAATACTACGGATAAAATTCGCTTTAAATTGAAGACGATAATAAGAATTGTCAATAAGTAATAACAACGATGAGCAACATTTATGAATCACGATCAAAATGTGTCAGGCTTATCAAAAACTACTCCATTAATCTTACTTTAGAAAATACTCGTCGAATATTGTTGGAAAACTGAATGCTATGATTAATGGAGTTATCGGTATCATGGGCTTTTATTGTGAGCTGATAATTTGATTCCTAGAAAAATGCAAGCTAAATAAAGAAAAATACAAGTTCTCTATATAAGTCAATATAAGTCATTGGAGTGGCTATTACAATCCATTCTGCTTCTATGACATATGTAAGGAGTGGTATTGTAACACGATGAAATTACAGATTTTAGATCAAGTGTTACTAAACAATGGTATGACAAAAGAACTATGTATTAGGGTTAAATAATTTGTTTCTATATTTCGTAAAAAAAACTATTTTTTAATTTATTTGTCATTTGATTTTTGGCCAGTTTCATAACTAATGAGATATAACTAACATATGCTAAAAATAAACCTCCATGTAAATGTTATTTAGTAAATAAAATCGAATTAAATATACTTTTTTTAAAAAAACTTCATATTAATTTTATACTTTATTTAGATTTTTTAAAAGAAAAGTGTTCGAAACCTTAAGCCGATAGAGTAATAAGAAAAATGGATTTTTACTTTCTGCTTATAACTTTTTTGCTACAGAATCTCAACATTAGTATACCCAAAAGAGGAATAAAACATAAGCATCATTTGAAATACATACAACTAGCTTCAAATTTAAACTTGTATCATAAATGATATTTGCAAATTTAATTTTCTCGTTAAAAGTTCGTTTGCGCGAAACAATGAAAAATAATTAAAAACTTTTAATGAGTTACTTTTAAACTCTTTATCACTCCAAACAACGGAACTCTAACTTCCTCTTCTTATTTCATAAAATCCTAAACGAGCACTAATTACTATTATTAAAATGGATACATATTTACACAGATATGTTTTATACATTCATGCATCTTGTTTTAAAACAGTTAGTTTAATGTTTTAAGAGTATTTATATTAAAATTAACAAATTAGGCGAGTAGGTGATATTAACAAGTTAACTAATGTTTCGACGTAAACACTGGGTTTTATATTGTTCATGATAGTAAATATTCCATACCTTTGCTCACAAAGCGTCTAAGGCTTATTTACTCTTATATTATTTACCCTTTTGCTTATTAGACCCGCGATATAACACAGACCCTCAAATAAATCGAGTGACGTTAATCGCATCTGTTTAGGTGCCTATCTGAATAAGAAATTCTAACAATATCGAATTTTACGTGCAAAAGATAAAAATTATTGCATGCCCTGTGTGGCTAATAGGCCCATATTTTTGAGGTCATATTTAACTTGCTGCCGTTTCGTATTTCCAAATTATTAATATACATATATAAATATATAATTACGAATTACCAATCGTAAATAGAAATAATTGAACATGTAGAAGAGAAAGAATTTACAATAAATATCACGGATCCCCGTGAATATTTTCTGTCCTTAGGCGCTGTAATGTTATCGACATCTTATGAAAGGTTGTATGTATATGGAATATAATTAAATCCTCGTGCACTAATGTCTCGTCATTTATCAGAGAATATTCCATATATCGAAGTTGGTGAGATCTTCTTTAGCCTAAAAACGGAACTTTGTCTTTTGATGACGAGATTACAACAATTTTTGAGGCTTTAGCGGCTCATATTTGTTGTTGTCATCCTTCATCGTAAAACGTAGGAGAGGTGATGCAAATGTTTGGTTTTATTGATCTTAAACTTTTGTTGAGAAACTACAGATCGATTTCAGTTTTGGGTCCTGTCTATAAGCTGTACAAGGGTCTGCTGTTCAAGGGTTGTGACGTATAAATCATATCGTTAAATTCTTGCCTCAAGGCTCAGAAATCCAAAACTCAAACATGTTGGGTTTTAAAATGGCTACAGCACCGTGTGTCAAATCCAAACTGTTCAACAGTTTCCGGAACTTTGAAATTGTGCAAAATCTAATCTCATCAACATTTGATCCGGCAACCCACAAAGGAGGAGGGTTGTGTATTGAGTTACAAGCCTGATTATATGTATAAGAAGAGGCTTTGAAAAATATTGCGATATTCAAAGTTTACCATTGTTCAAAAGTTTTACCGTCCTTTCCTTCATTAGTATCTAAAAGATGCAAGTATATTATTTTAGTTTTTTTACTGTTTTACATACAAAATTAAGAAGATATTCATACTTTAGTCCATTCTTGATTAGAGATCTTATAAAAAACTAGGTGGGTCTAGCTAACGCGAAAAACATTACCGACGCTTATGAGTCGTCAAAGTTACAGCGTCGATAAAATTGATCGTGTTAGTTCAAGGGATGATTTAATCATATTACGCCATAAAAAATTGGGGAAACTTTTAGGTTCCTTATAACTTACGGTTATATAGCTCGTAAGTAGCTTTACCTATATACTTAGGTTTACCTATACTTATGCTCGCCTAGTGGTCGAATTTCAACCATAATTAATTTAAATTATAAGTTTGAACATTATTAAGGTTATGTTGTCAAAGACTATACTTCTATAATAATAAACAAAAGAGTTTATATGCGTGTGTGTGTCAAATACATGGTAGTGAGTGTAATTTTTTTAATTGATTTAATGTATTTTTTATGCATACTTAAAAAAATTGCATTCTGCTCTCCTTCTCTATATACTCGTAAACCGGGTACAAAGTTTTTGCTTTGCGTAATAATATATAGAAGATATTGCAAACTTAATTATACGATTAAGATTTATATTATTTTACCCCCTTAAGAAACCAAATTTAGTCAATAACATTTAAGGAAATTAGATTTATTAATTTTATTTTTATCAAAATCAAAATCAAAAACAGCTATATTCAAATAGGCTCCAAGGGCACTTTCGAATCGTCATTTTACAAATTAAAACTTTAAAAATAAATTATTATATTTGTAGAAGTAAAGCTACCACCAATTCGGAATGTAGATTCTACAGGGAAGAATCGGCACGAAACTACGCAGTTATTCTTTTGAAAAATAATATATAATCAGTGTTTTAGTACAAAATTAGTAACATGTTGCATAAAATACAGCGTGACTAAGTCCACACACCTTTATCAACTATGTAATCCTGCACCGAGTAATAAGCTTTTTCTATCAATTTTTTTTAATAAAAACTTTAAATTTATGTTGAGACAATTCCAAAATCGTTTGTGGGATTTTATTATACATGCGAATACCATGACCCAGAAATGAAACGTTTATTTTGCGCAGTCGGAAACTTGGAGTTACAATTTTCTTATTCCTTCTCGTGTTTACAACGCGATTATTACTATTTATTTCAAAACAATGAATATTTTGGTGAATATACATAATATTGTTATAAATATACTGCGATGATTTTAAACTTTACTGTACACAAATATATTACAAACAAAGCATAAAGATAGTTACAGGCAGTGAAGTACGAAAGAGAAAGAAAAACTAGAAAATATATAAAATTGTTATAAAAAGAATTGAATCTAATTATACTTTATGAGTCTGAAATTAATATTGAAAAAATGTAATGTTAGCGCTCTTAAAAGATTTGGTAATATTATCTATAGAGAAAATAAAGAAAATCAAATGCAAACTTTTGCAGCAATTGATGTCAAATTAGTAATGTTACTGGTTATATCTGTTAAGTTATTTTGATATTTGTTTCATACGAAATAAAGCTTATTTACTTCCGAATGTTGATAGAGGTTGTACCAAATAAATTTTATCTGTATTAGACGAGGCAAAGTTCGGTCACTTTCGTTAAAAGGCAAGTTTTCGAACGTGATATTGAATTAACCTCATTCTTCTTATGATGGAAATAAAAATGTTAGCAACATTTTATTACTGCGAAATTGCTATTTAACGAATAATAAAGAAGTTATACTTCAAAAATTCTAACTTACGTTTTATTTTTCTAGACAATTTAGAAGAACACAAATATTCATAAAAATTGTTTTGATAGTAATTAAACACGTTATATCATACACTTATCTTAGGACATGAGTTACTTGTATTTTAAGACTAACATTAATGTTTGTATTATTGATTGATTTTTCTTTCAAATACACGCCTGATTGTCATTTGATAGAATTAACTAAGTAACTTGATATTATTACATCCAGGGTGACCTGCTTATATTCGATGATACTGTTGTAGTTTCCAAGACTGTATGAACTGTAACTGGATCATGTTTAGTTATTTTTATTTAGAAGGAGGCGAAATAAACTATTAAGATCGAGTAAAGGGCGCCAATGAGTGTTTATTTATAAGATATACAGCAAGCAATCATTGGTCATTTAGGTTTAATTCTGGAAATCAGTGGAATAAAGAACGAAGATTCTACAAAATTCAGGTAGAGGGGTTAGAGGTTTGGGTTCACGCACCGACTCATGTTTGAGATGGATGAAAGAGGAAGAAAAACATTAGGAGACATTAGGTGTAAACTTGGACCGCGAAGAAACGGTCAGATGCTAGTTGCATAACGTGCGACTTGCACGTCATGATCTGATACTAATTTTGTAAGTTTGGTGGAGAATCATAAATTTGTTTCAGCCTAATTTTTTCTTGTCATCTAAATATACTTACAAATTTAAGCATAAGTAAAATAAGATGCCAATGTTATTTTTATTATTTTTCGGCAAATTTCACCGCTGATTTAACCGCATTTTTCATAAAAATTACGATTCATGAATAATTTTTATAATATACCGTATAATGTACTGTAAATTGATTAACGGTATCTAAGCTTTGCTATATAATAAAGATTTATAAGGAATGATGAAACATAGTTAATAGTTATACATTTGTTTAGAATAGGCTGTGTAAAAAATATGACATTATTGCTACATTCATTATAATAGTAAAAGTAGCTGTGATGAAAAATCCAATAACGGTTCAAATTAAAGTCAGTTTTAAATTGAGATTCGGTACAATTTCGTTTTATGAAATCTTCCGTAATACTCCGGTTTGAATGACATTTAGTTGGTGCAGCAAGAAATATCATTTCACGTTAAGCTTCGCAGGATATTAGCTGTAAACCACATAAATATTCGATTAGCCGAGATCACGTTAGTTTTAGCCGACCTTAAAAAAGGGAGAAACGATTCGAAAAAAAGGGGAATTCGAATGTATTTTTTTAATGTTACCTTATTACTTTTTACTGCATATACCGATTTTAATATTTTGTTTGAAATCAAAAGGAGGTACTTGTCATATGGTCCCATTTAAATTTCGTCGAGATTTGACGAGTAGATTGGGAGGGTTTTTGATTTATCCCTAGTGTTGCGTATTTAATTGATTATTTTTTAGACTACCCACTTTGTATTACTTGTCGATCTAAATTGAAATCTTTTTTTTTTCGTATAATATATAATACAATATCTCAAAAAGCTTAAGTGACGCGTTTTGTATGGCTTACGACCTTTCTCACGAGATCGTGATCATTGTCGATAGAATAAATCACGACGACCTGCCTACGACTTTTCAGGAGTTTCAATTCAGCCGTGTGTGTGTGAATTACACACATACTTTTTTATCCTTTAAATAGATGTGTGAATCCCAGTCATTACTAGATAAGGAATTTAAATAATGGAATTTCACAATATGTACTATTCTCGTTTATCTAGTTTTTAAATGTGAAATAAAGCCAGTTCCACCATTCATCAATACACGTGCTTGAAGTGTACTGAAAGCCGGGCTTTCATACCAATCAAGAATTTAAGCTCCGTACTGCGTTGTGCTTATTTGGGAAGTTCGATTATCTCTGTAATTTTATTGAACACACTCTGGTTGATTACGGCTGTTTTATGTGTGTCAAGTTTATTTTTCAATAAATTTACAACTGTACAGTATACGGAATAAAAACTTTTAAAAATAGTACCTGGGTGACCGAGCTCAGCTCGGTATTTTTAGTAAATCGTGAAGGATTAGTAGTAGAAGAGAGAGTTTAAATGATTCGCTGCCGGTTTGGATGAAGTCTTTTTTAACCGACTTCAAGAAAGGAGGAGGTTACTCAATTCGGCCGGAGGAAACTCAATATATATATATATATTTAATGTATGTTCGGGGATAACTTCGTCGTTCATGAAAAGATTTTGATAATTATTTTTCTGTTGGAAAGCATTCCTGGTGTGGTACCATGATAAGGAAACCAGGATCTGATGATGGGATTCTAGAGAAATCGAGGGAAACTCTCGAAAATCCGCATAAATTTTTACTGGGTGTATCGATTTTGATGATTTTTAACTTAATCGAAAGCCGATGTTTATCATGTGGTTATATTTCATCGACGTCTGATTACAACTTTTGGAGTAATCTTTGATAATGTGTATTTCTTGACTATTTTTTCGTGTACCTACATTGTAATACTTGGCGATGTAATTGAAGTCGATTTTTTTTCGTTTGCCTGCAAACACAAATTAATAATGAATTAACGCAAGATAAAAATAAAAAAAAACGATAAATTAAAAATTTACACAAAATACACAATTACAAGATTGAGAGTAATTGCTTCTCAAAAACTGATAGGCGCCACAACAAAACGTGTTTTTTTTTTAATCATATTTAAATACGAATTACATATTTATAAAATATGAATAATAATTTTTTTTTACCGACAATAATAAAAATATAAAAAATAGAAAATAATTAAAAAATAATAATGATAAAATATGAATAGCATTTTTCGATTTTACCGACATAATAATAAAAAATAAGAACTGTCTATTTAAATAAAAAATAACGAGGGCAGTTACAAAAAAAAAAAAAAAAATTCATCAGGGACATGGGGATTTGAACCACGACCTTCTCGGTTGATCCCGACCGGCCGATTTCCCACCGAGCTATTGCAACTAAATTGACAGATGCGAAATTTACCTTCGTATTCTAACGATATTTTTTCACTCTCTAAAAACAGGGATAAAACGTCATTTTTTAAAAATGAATCCTAGCTAGATGGATTTATCTGCCCCGAAACCTCCTATGTACTAAATTTTATGAAAATCGTTGGAGCCGTTTCCGAGATTCAGATTCAGAGTGTACAAGAATTGCTCGTTTAATAGTATTAGATTTTCGACCACTGCAAAGCCATTGTTATAATTATTCTTCTATTATTTTTTATTGAGCAGAGTCTAAAAACCACATTCAACGCCAAAAACAGGGATCTATTATGTAGATGATTTAATTGTTTGTGTAAAAGAGAAAAAAAAATTGTACATTATATTTATTACTATATGCTTTAATAGCTCTGTATATTATAAAAGAATTTATAAAATTCAAAATAAACATATATCGAGCTTTGCAAAATGAAAATAAAAAACATGGTAAATATCCCGTTTTAAATAGTTTTAGTGATAAAAGAAGTTAAAAAAAAAAAAAACGATATAAGAAAATAGCACTATATTTTAATCCAAATGATCATTATTGATTTTATTTTAGTGCTGAGAAACTATCATGTATGCTATGTTTCTTTAAAACCCATTCGATTCATTTTGCTTTTATTCCAAAACGACTTTAGCATATACGAAGAACATTAACAACGCGTCTGCGAAGTAAATATGGGCGTTCAGTTTTATGATAGCAAGTAAATTATACCAGTCGATGTCCGTACACGGAAAACTGTAATCAAACCACGGCTGTTCAATTCTATAGTGTATGGTGTAAGTGATAAGTTAAATTTGATTATATTAGAATGATAGATAGGTTTCATTTTGGTTATAATTACGTTTAATTTTGAAACTTTTTATATATTATTGTGTTGAAAAAAGATATTTTATATTATACACACACACACACACACACACACACACACATCGCACACACGCCTATCGCAGTCCACTGCTGGACATAGGTCTCCACAAGTTTGCGCTAAAAATGGCGTGAGCTCATGTATTTTGCTCATAGTCACAACGCTGGGCAGGCGGGTTGGTGACCGCAGGCCTGGCTTTGTCGCACCGAAGACGCTATATATTATACTATACATATATTATTTAAGAAAATTCTTTCACGAAAAAAAATCAAAAAAAAAAAAATTATGCTTAGTGATTTTTATTAAACCGTTTCGCAATTTTTATTGAATCTTATACTATTAAACGAGCAATTCTTGTATATATATATTTTCATAAAATTTAGTATATAGGAGGTTTTGGGGCAGATCAATCCATCTAGCTAGAATTCATTTTTAGAAAATGTCTTTTTATCCCAGTTTTTTTGGAGTGAAAAAATAGCTACAATATCGTTAGAATACGAAGGTAAATTTTGCAACTCTCAATAAAGTTGTAATAGCTCGGTGGAAAATCGCTACAATTATTTTTTTGTCCTTTTTTTTCTAATTGCACTCGTTATTTTTTTTATTTAAATAGCCCGTTCTTATTTTTTATTATTGTGTCGGTAAAATCTAAAAATATTATTCATATTTTATCATTATTATTTTCTAATTATTTTTTTTATTTTTAATTTTTTATACTTATTTGTATTTTTTTATTGTGCGTAAATTTTTTATTCATATTTTATAAATATGTAATTGGTATTTAAATATTATTTCTAAAAAACACTATTTGTTGGAGCGCCTATCAGTTTTTGAGAAGCAATTACTCTCATTCTTGTAATTTTGTAATTTGTATAAATTTTTAATTTACCATTATTTTTTTTTGTTTATACATTGCCTTTGTTACATATCGTGCACACAAAATTTCATGAGAATCGGTCAAGCCGTTTCGGAGGAGTTTAACTACAAACACCGCGACACGAGAATTTTATATATTAGAATATACGGCCGAATTAGGTAACCTCCTCCTTTTTGGAAGTCGGTTAAAAAAGACTTAATCCAAACCGGCATCGAATCATTTTATCATTTTAACTCTCTCTTCTACTAATCCTTTACGATTTACTAAAAATACCGAGCTCGGTCACCCAGGTACTTTTTATAAGACAAGTATACGTCTACTATTTTTTTTTCAATATAGGAAGCTAGAAAATATTATTTTACTATGTCAAGAGGCAGTCTTTAAAAGCTTTAGACTCAAAGCAAATAATGCGAATTTAATAAAGTGCTCACGCCACTAATAATTTTAAAAATCACACATTTCATTCAACTGTTTTTAACGTTATATGTTTTCATTTTTTGTATGTAATAATTTTTATTAATTGTACCACGCACCATTTCGTTGCAGCGTTGTCTGCATTGCGGGGAACAATGGCTGTCGGTCATATCTAAAACATCACCTTTACTCGAAGTAAATCCTTACCTGACCCCTTTGATTTTATCCAGCGCATTAAACTACTTCCCTGAAAATAGCCCTTTGTTGTACGTTTGTTACGATTATTTTAAATTTTTAATATAATTTTGGAATTTTTTACTTTGATATGAACATAGTTATAGCTTCAATTTTATGAAGGCCAAGTAAATCTTGAATACTTGAACATCGATATCAACTGGTCATGGACTCAAATCTAGTTTTGTAATTTATCTTTAAAAGATATTTTGCAGTCAGCGGTAAGAAAAACTGTTGAAGAAACATAAGTGTTTTGGGAAAAATCTAGAATATGTGAGAGAAACAACACGTGTTGAGGCAGCGAGCGTCGTAAATTAAGCTTCGAATTTAATCCTTCATCCATAAAACCCACCACATAGAAGTCAGACTATCAAAGCTATCTCTGTAATTCCTTGTATTTTTAGAAAGTTTAGTAAGTCTAAATAATTAAACAATTCAAATATTTTTGAGAATTTTCTGCTACTTACAATCATCTACAAGTGATGGCTACGTCTTTTTTACGAGAATTAGTAGTGTAGATATTAAAAAAGTTTTTCAAACTTTAAAACAAATTAAATTAAGATACTGGTTCCGGAAGCTCCCAATACGGGCTTGAACACGACTGGCTAGGTAGCACTCACACTAATTAAACGAGAAAAGTTTTTAGTGTAGTGTTTTATGGCGAGGAAGATCAAACCAAAAATTCTGCGGGGTCTCACTGTTTTTTGGCTCTTTGAGTAAAAAATACCTTTAAAATATTCATAGTAATAATTCTACACAATAATTAACATATTTAAAAACATAATTTTACATTTGAAACGATGGACTAAAGTTATATACTTAGGTATATGTGGCATAAATAACGTCAGTAAATAAGATAAAAATTTAATACAATAAACATCGT
The DNA here is from genome assembly GCF_905220565.1 of Melitaea cinxia. Taxonomy (NCBI): domain Eukaryota; kingdom Metazoa; phylum Arthropoda; class Insecta; order Lepidoptera; family Nymphalidae; genus Melitaea; species Melitaea cinxia. The sequence continues at coordinate 6,363,010 of NC_059416.1, forward strand.
ATTCTATAATTTTTTATATTTTCTTTCCGTAAATAGTTATTTGATTTAAGTATACCACTTTTTAAGTTAATTTTTTGGTATTTAATGATGATGTAAAATGTATAACGTATTTATTCAAAAGTAATGTGTTGTAACTGAAAAAAGTTATTTTTTAAGTTTAATTACTAAACATGAGATGAAATTATTACTTCCTTGTTCATTCTACAAATAAAAATGCTACAGTAAGATAATGCAACATTTCACATTTATACCAAGCTAGTTGATAAAACCATTACAATCTTACGGTGTTAACCATGAGTAGTTAATGCCGTTTCACTGTGTACCTAGTTAAGGTGGTTTCTTAGAAGTATAAGTCAAACTTGAATGTAACTTTATTATACCATATTAAAATACAAACTTTACTTCATCAATCCTTAAGGAAAAAACGTAGTCTTCTCGACCTAACTAACCCAAAAGTTTCTGTTTCCAAATTAGCAGTTCTCTTTCACACGTAATGGTTTTCCTCTGACTTTCTATCCACCCCGAGGCGTTGTAAGGATTGTAAGGGTTTAGCCCTAAACCAGATGGTGAATTGCTTTTTATTTTGTATTATATGTAGGTGGCATTAGTATCGGTTAATGTTGTAGACATAATTTTTTTAGATGATAAAGTAATATTCAAATGAATAATTTATGTAGATATATATCTAGTCAAATTAAGCAGCATATCGTGTCTAGGCATATACCAAAGTTCATCACTATGATTATTTTTATTAAATTTCAAAAATAGAAACTGTGAAACGTACAACGCCAATGAGATAATTGTAACATATCTGTACCTAACAAACAAGTTAGTATAAAGTAAATAAGGTAAGTCGTTATTATAATCCAGTTATTATAACCAATTATTGACACTTTATTAAGCCGCCCCCAGGTATAATCATACTTTAATATATACATATGTATATACAGTTACCTATTATGTTTTAAATATGCTACGGCTATTTAGGATTTACTTAATAATATATAATACTAAAACAGTATTACGAATACATAGAAATTTACGATTCAGCCAGTGACATCCCACTGCTCATAAGCCTCTTTCTCCGAGTAAGAGAAGGGTCACTATATATATTAATACGCTAAGGTTAAGATGTTTGCCTCTCGTTTTAGAAAAAAACCTCATAATTACTATACATAAATTATATATCATTTTATAGATAAATGCTTGCTCTACCGGCACCAATTACAAAAAAAATGTTATTGCTTTTGTTTTTGTTTATTAATTATTAAAATTATATATATATAGACATACATTGAGACACAATACAGCAATGCTGCCATCTGACGGCTTTAACTTTGAAACAACGTCAACATGATTGACGGTCGATTTATACTTCGAATATTGTTTATAAAGAAGTTTTGCAATAAAGGAAAAAACTATGTAATTTTCTAAAGTGATAATTATTATACTTATTAAGTGTGAACTATTCGCATGGGTATTGCCAAGGTATTGCTAGTTTAAAATATTGTATTTTACATAAAGTTTGTTCTAAATCAATCAATTAATTTGATTACTTTTGACAAAATTGAATTTCAGATTTCTTATAAACGTCAACAATAATGTGTTTTTAAGTAAAAAATTATGTGGTGACATGGGACACCAGGTCACCAGAACGAAGTTCCTTCGGATAGTATAGAAGCAACACAATTTGAAAAAAAAAGTTGAATTTTATATATATTTTCTACTTTTTTATTTTTTTTTTATTTTGTTGATTGGTTTTTAATTAAGTACATAGAAGTATTTAGGAAATTTAGTATTTTAGAAAATAACAAATACCGTAAAATAAAATAAATCAAACAAAATAATAATAATAATAACAATTCAAACTATTAAGTGAAATAAAAAAACATGTCTATTTATTATAAAATTACATCAATAATTTAAAAAAAGTTTACTAGTAGGTAATATTTTAGTTTACAAACGTCATATTATACAGTCGTGTGACTGATCGTCGATACGTCACTTCCGTTATATATTTTTCTTACGGTTTTAGTATCACATTTTTTTCAGTTCGGTCGCCCAGCCAAATGTCAAGCCTGCCGTAAGAAACTTCGTTCCAAAAAGTCCCAATGAAAACTATCGTGTTGCAGTAAAACAGAGACGACATACGACCGTTGTTATCGCTCAATGAAATAACACTCTTAAATTTTAATTCAGTATGTGAAAGATCAATCATCAGATTAGGTCTAAAATTTCCTTTTTTAAAGTAAATTCAAAAAAAGGAGGAGATCTCAGTTCGACTGTATTTTTTATATGTACCTTATAACTTTTTACCGTGTATACCGATTTTGATAATAATTATAATATAGAATATAGTAGTAGCATTAGAAAGCTAGTTCTTGAAATGTCATATTTAAAGTGCCTATAATACGTGTTTTAGTTTTCATTTTAATACTCGTCGATGTAAACTCAAGTCGATTTTTTTCAAAAGTAACAAAATTAAGTCAGTTCAGTTTATAGTCCAGTGGCTAAATGACAAATTTTTGCTAAACTTCGTCGTGACCAACGTAGGTAGAGAATTTACTGTTCTTTATTACCCATTAAGGTAAAATTTATTGTTATGTATTGCCGCCTCCCAGATTATAATAAATGTTGATGTCTCTAAAAATATATATTACAGCAGATGGGTTTTGTTACATGGTAAAATAATTATATATTTTTAATCTTCTTATGCGAAGATAGTAAAGAAATAACACTATTAACGCGAAAATTAATTAACTGAATTATAAAATAATAACTGGAAATATTTACACTTTTGTTCCATCTATGGCCCTTACATCTATTGCAGATGTTGTAAGCAGTGTATGTTTCCTTTACGAGATGTCAACTGCTTTGCCTGGGTTTAAATTTAAGAAGTGCAGGTTTTCCCACTGCCTTCACTACCCTCTTGACCTTGCCAGTGGAACCCATAGGAACGACAAGTCGCTACGTGTGGAGCTGGTTCAGTTGCAGGATCTGAATCGTGTCTTACGGGGATCCGCTCCGAGTACCTTAGTCGCCTCTTACGACACCTGGTACTTGAGGGGGACACTATTCTATTCTGCCGATGCCCCACGGCAAGTTTGTTCCATAAAAGAATAATAATTTTATTTTATGTTTATTGGAAAACAAATAAAATCACATAGTAACATTCATACACAACATACCACTAACACATTTTTCAAACAAGTTTCCACTAATAATTATATCAATAATACATTTAGCAAAATAATTTGGAGAGAAATAACAAAAATTTTAAGGTCTTTAAAATTATAAAAGATGCAAAACAAATACACCATAATTAATAATTTCGATTAGCCAATTCAAAATTTACAAAAAAGGCATGTAAATAAAAAGGACAAAAAATATTATAGTATTTCCATCAGCTATCGTACACTCCTCTTATAGATACTTCATTGGCCTTAGTCCGTCTATTGCAGACGATTTAGATAGTGTCAGACAGACACTGTGTCGCCTAGGACACTCTTTAGGAAAACGCAGAATTGCCTAAGTTCTGCGGCACCCTCTTGATCTCACTGGCTAGGCCCACAGGAACGACAAGTCGATATGTGTGGAGCCAGTTCGGCTGCAGGAGTCTTTCGGATTTTAGAGCTATGCCACGAATGCTTGACGGAGACCTCATTCCGGGTTTCAAATGAAGTTTTTCTTCTCCAGGACCCTGATGATTTTGAGCCAGGTTTATCCCTCGGTCGCCCCCCACGGGAAGAAAGGGGGTGGTGCTATTCTCTTTGGCCGGCACCACACGGCATTATAGATACTTATTGAGCAGCTAAAAGGGTCAATGTTTTGTAAATATTGATTATAAAAGTTGCATGATCGATGTATAAAGGTGTGTTTTTTGTAATTTCGTTTAACAAAAGGAGTATAAAATAAGTTTCTGTGGCGCGAATGTACTTGGGGGTAGCTAAAATTAATGTGACGAAGTAGAAATGGGCTGTCTATTTTGCCGTTAAGAATCTTATATAGAAATGATTGGTCTCTCTCGGCTCTTCTGTGTGTTAGGGTTGCAATAGAAGTTGTAGATCCATACCTTTGTCTATGATGTTTGACAAATAGGTTGAAAATTCTGTCCAGGTTATTTTGCTTTGTTACATGTTGCGATTCCACACAATAGAACCGTACTCAAGAACAGATCTTACATAGGCATTAAAAAGAAGTGTAACTGTAGAACTGTTTTTAAAGTCTTTGCTTACTCTTAATATAAACCCCAGCATACGGTAAGCTTTGGCTGTAACGTGATTAATATGTTCTTTAAAAGTTAACTTACTGTCAAGTATGATTCCCAGGGCCCTTATATCAGAAACACGAGAAATTAATGTGGCGTCAAGTTGGTAATCAAATTTAATTAGTTTTGGACTCCTGGAAAAAGTAATAACGTGGCATTTTTTGCTATTGAGCTCCATGAAGTTATTTTTACAATTATTGACAAAGTTATCTAGATCCCTTTTGTGTTGTTTGTGTTGGGTTGTCTGGAAGAAATGGCTAATTAGCCGTAAGTCCGCCCATTGTACTTCACTGTCTGTAACTATCTTTATGCTTTGTTTGTAATATATTTGTGGTGTACAATAAAGTATAAAATAAAATAAATAAATAAATAAATCTAGACAGTCCGAGGTTCATTTAACTTCTTTGAATATTTTTATATTATCTGCATATAACAATATATCAGAATTATTAAACATAGCTAAAACATCATTGATAAATAAATTAAACAAAAGTGGAAGATGTAAATAAAGTCATTTTTGGAAACCATAATTGGTCTGCAAAGCTTTATTTGTGTTACTTTCACGCAGACTATGATATAATTTTGCTTTATATCAAAGAAAAACAATTTAGGTAAACTCTTATTAGGAGAGATGAAAGTGGTAGAGTTTTGATGTATTATATACCTACGTCAATTTGTCGTAGCCTACATTTTTACAGTAACAACATAAATCTATATATATATAAAAACGAATGTTTGTCTGTATGTCCTTTATAGAATCGTAAACTATGCATTTGATCATGTCATGATCTTCAGCAAAGGTGCATGAGCCCACAAAGTTGATACAACCAAAAAAAAAAAAAAAAAAAATAGCGTAGCACGCACGCAGAGTACAGCTAGTAAGAAATAAAAACTGTATCTGTACATATGTCTGTCCAACTTTGCCGAATTATCTAGTTTTGAGATAAAGTTAGAAAAAACTGTGCGGAGAACCCATTAATTCTCAACTTAAGAATTGTATACATTTTTACGCATTTGGTAAATAGCAAAAAGTGTTTCGGATACTATAAGAGTTTTGAAAAAGTACGATCAAAGATAACTACTGAGACAAGAAATAATTGTATAAGTATACAGATAACTCAACCTGGTTTTTGGACGAATAATATTAGTTTTATAATAGATACTTAAGTAAAAAATCAAATCACAGAGGCTGTTGTTGTAGTCGAGTCTTTTTGGTCAATGACTTTTCTAAGTTCTTATAATACCGATACTGTTGAAGCGTTGTAATATTAAGCTGATATAAACTTTCTAAAATGTAAAGTAACGACTTTATTCAAAAACTTCATTACCATGCTAATGACGAATTTGTTGCATATTCAAATAAAGGTAAAATTACGAACGAGTTTGCAATTTGCATGCATTTTAAGGATGAAGCACTGTCGTGTCACTTTTTACACGAACTTTGTGTTAATTTGTGTGTTTTAATTACTTTAAAATAAGTAATTACTTATTTTAAAGTAATTACCTACACAACACAATTGCCAGGAGTGTAAAAAGCAGTAAGTAGTACTTTTTAAGATATTTCTAATAATTAGTATTTGCTTGAATATATCTTCGTAGACCGTCGTTGTTTTATACCTCATAATTTTCTATTGGGTAGACTAATTTCGATGATTTTTCTATTAATCGAAAGTTAGTGCTTGTCGCTACGCTACGCTTTAGCTTATATCCCACTGCTGGCCTCTTTCCCCATGTAGGAGAAGGATCAGTGCTTATACACTATGAGTAACGATCAGGTGTACATGACAACAAACAGGACCGACGGCTTAACGTGCTCTCCGAGGCCATTGCAGTGGAAGGAGAGGAGCAGCGTAGGAGTATATTACAGGCTGAAACGTATACGGTCGACGTAACTGAAATTTTTTGAATTTTTTGTTTGCGAGCATACACAATTATTTAAAGTCGGTTAAATATATTTTTTTTACTACCTCTAACATCATGCGTCTGATCTACGACTATCTAAGACAGTTTTAATGCACATAGTACACATGTGCATAAATGAATAAATATAACAAATAAACAAAAATATATATAAATATATACAATCACAACAAAAAAATCACTCATAAACTTTCACATTAATTTATCAACTACCTTCAATCAAACAAAAAGACAAACTAAACCATGTTCACAATATGATTCAAAATACTCGTAGTAAACAAATAAATAAACATGATTCTTTATTGCTACCTTTCCCTTTTTTGAGTCATTACCTATTTAAACAAATACGGTCGAACTGTTTGTTACATATTTAATAAAGTATCTATATGTACAATACTCATAAGTGAACTGTAATGTTCTTGAGAAAAAAATAAAGTTCTTTAAACCTATAGTTTAGGAGGTCACAGGTTGTTGAAAGACAGGATGGTCCTTTTGGTTTGCTACAGTTACACAGCGCTATTATATAATTATTGTTATTACCTGCAGTTTTGATGAACAGATTTTATTTTATGACGATTAAATAGAAAGTTAATCACGTGAAAGTAATGTACCGAAGGCGACATACAAACGTAATAGAATAAATTTACATTTTCACCGCTGAGAAGATTGCCTTCAATTTTCCAATTTTCGCCGCAGTCACTCCGCCACTTAATTTTGCTTTAGCGATTTAAACTCAAATGAGATAAACGTAACATTCATTTTTAAGAGCCAAAACTGAAATTTAAAAAATATTGATATTTCTCGTAATGATGTCTTCCAATAAAATGTAAATTAAGAAGTCTCTTTTGCGTTGTTTTAGGTTATTTGAGTTGTTTGTAGATTATTTCTGGGAATGGAGATCTAAGGATACATGTAATAAAGAAAGATTTTTTTTTATGGATTATGATTATAACATTATATTATTAAAAATAATAATTAATAATTATATTTATTATTTAATAATTAGGTAATCTTCAATTGAAAATAAATATTTTTTCTTATACTAGAAAAGTACACCCACCAACACCAAGTGCACAACCAAAAGTCTGATATTTTCGACCGATTTTTATCACATGCGTTTGGATATCTCTGAATTCGTACATAATAGTACGATAACGGCCTTATATTATTTAAGTTATTAGTAAAAACAAAACGTTCTTCAAAATTGAAAAAATGAAGTTAGATTTTAAAAGGTCATCGTAATATTATGATCAAGTGAAGGGTTATTTTTCGATATTCGATTGATTCTATTCTATGATACATGCGTATATCGTAATCTATCTATACATATATAAAAGCGAAAGGTCACTCATCACGAAATCTCCAAAACTATAACACCTACAAACTTGAAATTTAGCAGGTAGGCTCCTTATAGATCGTAGACATTTGCTAAGAACGGATTTTACGAAATTCGACCCCTAAGGGGATAAAACGGGGGTTGGAAGTTTGTATGAAAATCCTATGTTTTTAAAGGAAGAAGTAACGTTCCATAGCTTAATTGGCTAGAGCGCCGACACGGTACGTCGGAGACGCGGGTTCGAACCCCGCTGGAGCGGTCAATTTTTGATATGATATTCAAAAATGTTAAGAAACTTGAAATTTAAAATGTATGCTCTAAAGATGGTGAGAAGGTGTCTAAATAATGTATCTTTAGAAAATAAATCCATTTTGGGGTTACAACGGGGGATGGTAGGTTGACTTAGTCATCAAGAAATCTCCGAAACTATAACACCTACAAGCTTGAAATTTGGCAGGTAGCCTCCTTATAAGGCTTAAACATCCCCAAGAATGGATTTTACAAAACTCAAATCCTAAGGGGGTAAAACAGGGGTTGGTAGTTTGTATGAAAGTCCTATGTTTTTAAAGTAAGAGACTTGAAATTTGAACAAAACTAAACAGAATAAAGAACAAAATAGAATAGAACAGAACAGAACAGAATACAATAGAACAGAATAGAATAGAACAGAATAAGAACAGAATAGAACAGAACAGAATAAGAACAGAATAGAACAGAACAGAATAGAACAGAATAGAATAGAATAGAACAGAACAGAATAGAATAGAATAAGAGCAGAACAGAACAGAACAAAACTAAACAGAGTAGAGAGCAAAATGGAATAGAACAGAATAGAATAGAACAGAACAGAATATAACAGAACAGAATAGAACAGAATAGAACAGAATAGAACAGAATAGAACAGAATAGAATAGAACAGAATAGAACAGAACAGAACAGAACAGAATAGAACAGAACAGAATAGTACAGAACAGAATATAACAGAATAGAACAGCATAGAACAGAATAGAATAGAATAGAACAGAATAAGGACAGAACTTGTGGAGGCCTGTGTCCAGCAGTGGACTGTATATTCTGTAATGATTGGCAGGTAGGTTTCTTATAGGACGTAGACATCCACTAAGAAGGAATTTTTCGAAACTCGACCCCTGAGGGGGTAAAACGGGGATTGGAAGTTTGTATGAAAGTCCTATGTTTTTGAAGTAAGAGACTTGAAATTTGAAATTTATACTCTATAGATGGTGAAAAGGTGTTCAAATAATGTATTTTTAGAAAACAAATCAAAAATTAAAATAAAAATTAAAATATTTAACATAAAAATATTTAAGGGTCGAGTTTTGCAAAATCCGTTCTTAGAGGATGTCTACGTCCTATAAGGAGCCTACCTGCCAAATTTCAAGTTTGTAGGTGTTATAGTCTCGGAGATTTAGTGATGAGTGACCTTTCGGTTTATATATATATATATATATATATATATATATATATATATATATAATAGAAAGGTCACTGACTCACTCATCACGAGAACTCAAAAACCGCTGGATGATCCATTCATCTACGATGGACAAAGATGAAATTTAGCAGGGAGGTAGATTATAGTTAGTAGACGTCCGCTAAGAACGGATTTTGCGATATTCCACCGCTAAGGGGGTTTAATTGGGGTTGATAGTTTGTATGAGACATATACAGTAGCTATAAGTTCGCCTGATAGGTTATTTATACTGCAGCCTGAAAATAAAACTAAAAATGTGGTGTATAGAGAGGTTTTATAAAAATAACTATTAAATTATACTACCTGTGCCTTTTCAAAAGTTACTCAGCGTGATAAGCATTTCAAGTGACTGAAATAAAAAAATAATTTGCGTTAAACATCTTGATCGTAGTCGTAGTCGCGGGCAACAGTTGGTGTATTATAAAACAAAGTCCCAAAAAGTGTATGTGATCGATTACCTCAAAATCTACTGAACGGCTAAGCCGATTTTGATGAGAGTTTCACTGGAAGTTTGCCGGGAAAACTTTGTGACACACTGATTTCAACGCGGGCGAAGCCGCGGGCACAGCTAGTATTTTATAAAACAAAGTCGCTTCCCGCTGTCTGACCCTATGAATGATATATATATATATATCTTTAAAACTACGCAACGGATTTCAATGCGGTTTTTTTTGTAATAATACAAGCATAATATGGTAGAGGAATGGGGATAGTAATTATATTTCAAAAATCATAATGTAATGTTGTAATCTAAAAATTTCAAAATTTACATCATCCATATAAACAACGTAAAAACAAAAAACAATCTTTGAAATGCATACTTATGGCATGTAAGTCTTCAATGCGACTTTGAAGTTGTCAGTTCCTGTTGTTATGTGGATAAGTATCCATTTACTTCAATTGCATCAAGTGCATGTGATTTGTTGTTTGTGTCTTATTGAAGATTTATTCCCTTTTTACCCGACTGCCAAGAAAAGGTTATGTTTTTCGCGCGTATCTTAATTTTTTATTACTTCATATCTCCAGAACCGCTTAACAGATTTAGATAATTGAGTTATTGTTAGATTTGTCTTAGTAGCCCAAGTGCTCTTAGATAGGTGACGTTAAAAAAATCAAACATGAAGGCTGTGCGAAGCAATCGTAGTTCATGAAACAAAAATTTATTTTTTCGAATACAACAATATGGATATTAAATTATATGGGTTTAATTTAATCATTTCAGAAAGGTATATGATTATTATTATCGTAATACTAATAAAAAAATACAATAAGAAAGTTTAAAAAATGTGGACTTTGCTCTTTCCTATGCCTATGATAAGCAAGCTGCGAGCCTCGCTTATTCCTCGCCTCTTAGGCAATGGTTAATTGCGGGTTAGCCTATCCAATTAAAAAAAAAATTGTCAAATTCGGACTACTCTGTAAAAAGTATGCATATTCAAACATAAAAAAAATATATGTATACGTGGCGACTTTAGAACCCCCTCTATTTTTTTTATCGGTAAAAAATTACTTAATCACTCACATCATATAAACTCTTTTAATGAATTGAACCGATCACGTAATTTGTCTAACTAAAAAGAGATAAAGAAAATAATAATAAAAAAAACCCCCTGCGTGAAGAACAATCAATATAAAATCAACTGAAAAAGGTGGAACAAGATAAAAATTCAATAATTACACAAAGTCAGCGATATAAATCGAAACAATATCAAACATTATGTACTGTAAACACTTAAAAATATCAATACGGTTGTTCTTCGAAATTTTATGCAACATCGTACATAACATGTAGTCGGAGACATGAAATTCAAGGATTCAAGTCAAATCATTCTCTCTTTGTGCAAAAAAAAATCGACGAATGAAGTTTACTAAGTCGTCTAGGTATCAGTCAATTCAGCCTAATATAGTCCACTGCTGGACATAGGCCTCCACAAGTTCGCGTCAAAAATTTCATGAACTCATGTGTTTTGCCCATAGTCGCCATGCTGGGCAGGCAGATTTTGACCGCAGGGCTAGCTTTGTCGCACCAAAGACGATGCTGCCCGTCTTCGGTCTGTGTATTTCAAAGCCAGCAGTTTAATGGTTATCCCGCCATCCATATCCATAATATAATGTGTGACGATACGGCGCAGCGGTCATAGCACTGGCTTATGGTTGTTACACTTGCCGTCAGGGGTTCGATCTCAGCTCATGACCAACCTTTGTATTGAACATACAGATGTTTGTCGTTGTCTGGGCGTTTGTGCCTGTGTATTGTTTGTGTTTCCGGACCCTCGATAGAGGAGGAAATCCTAGTTATTCCATTTAGTGTAAAGCGTTATCGCCTTATAAAAACATTCTTTATGTTGACTCCTGAGAACGTAACGCTGTGGTTTTAACTTTGTTACAAAGTACTTAATGTGAAACTTTAGCAAAATTTCCTGTCCCAATATAGCGAGCGAAAAATTATTTAAACGAAGGAAATAGCAGCCGCCATGTTTAAACCGGACAGAATTCAGAACTTTAATAATTACAGTCGATAAAAGATAAACGTAAAATGAAAACTTTACCCTCAATGTAAATAAATAACGTGAAGTGCCTTTTAATATCCGAAGTAAAAACCTAAGCCGTTACGTTTCAAGGGTTACTTCTTTGTTATACTTAAAGCCGATTTAGATACCGAGCTATTATATACTGATTGAAATCATTCAAATTCTGTTTTCACAAAGCTTCAAGTCTTATGAACTGGTCCGAAGAATAGATCCAAAGTTACAGGAAACGTAATCGTTACTGAATACCATCGTTACTTTGACTTAAGCCATCCAATTTTCTCTGTATGCCATTTTACGATATACTCGTACGAGGCTTAATCAACATCGTATCAATGTCGTTTTTCTTCAAAACAACGATACAGTGACGATCTGCTTAAGAATTCATGTGTTTGCTATAACCCAGCATCAATGTTATATAGTGATTATAGCCCACGTACTTTAAAATTAAAATTATTACATATATGTAGTAGACTTAAGAAGTACCTGCCTTTAAAACGATTCACAATAATTGTGTTTGCTCGGAAACGAAAAACAAAGCAAACTTTAAAAATACGACAAGTAGGTACAACGTAGGTAGATAAAAAAATAGTCAAATACACCGCAATAGCTTTAGATTGAATATAGAAATGATTTTCGTATTCGATACCACCCAGTAAAGTGTTATGAGGCAATAACACACAAAAACAGTCGAATTGAAACTTACTCCTTTTTAAAGTCAGTAAGTAGAAAAGGTATAATTGCGAATTGTAGATGTTTGACGACAATTCTCCATAGACAGTCTTTTTGTCGCTCCTTCGTAATATATTCGAATTCCGTCCACTTTAAACTAGTTATTCGATTATCCTTACTAGTTAAAGCAAAGATGTTAATAAAGGTCGGGTGGCAATATAACTTTGTGACACGAAAGCTAAATATGCGCATAGAAACGTTGTCAGTGTTGAATTACACTAAGTAGCACTAACTGGAGTTGAGTGGCAATGGTCACGGTGACCCCCTGGTGAAATATATTAAGGCCGAGTCAATAAACCCTTCTGCTGAATTATTTCTTTTTTTTGTGTTTTTTTTTATATACTATGGTTAAGTAAAGTAATAGATGTACAGAAAATTAGTTTAAGTTTAGTTTATAAAGAGGTAATAGTCAAAAAGAGCAACAAATAGAATATTAAGTAAAAGTGTGTGAAATTCTTTTTCGACCATTTTTTATAACGCACAGTAAGTTTTTCAAAGTTTTGCGGTTCTAAGAATCAAGTAATAAGTGAAGTCTTCAAAATCTACTACAAAAATTGTTCGATTCAATTAGTTCGATTAATTTAGGTATAAAAATTAAGAATTTCATTTAAAAATCTGTTAATGTGTTTCTTTCTTTCTAATTAAATTTATTATAATATAATAGTGCTGTGGACTATTTCGTTATTTCTCCAAATGGGTAAAATATTTTAGTATATTAGATATCTTGAAAGGAGAATAAATTCATATTCTGAATTATAGATTATGTTAGTAATTTTGAATAGTAATTAGATTATACATTAAAACATTTTCATAACCATTCACATTTTGTTTTAATAGTTTTAAATATAAAATACATCCAAAGAACGATCTTCCCTTTAACACGTCATCTAGTAGCCGAGATTAGAAGCAGATTCGGATTAATGGCGTCGTCCGCCGCAAGCTCTAAATTTAATTTGCATATCAAGGCGGTTACTTACGTCGGTTCAAGACCCACACCTATACTGCCACCTCTATGTCCTACTTGTTATTTAGTTCTGATTACTTTACGTCGTACATGTGTTTACACATTTTTCGTATTAATAACAACCATTTTTGGCATTAATTATTACTGTAACAAAATTGTGTTTAATGGTCATCACCGCTGTATATAACATAAGCTGTAGAAGTACTTCGATTTTCTAGGATTATATGTTTTTTCAATTATGTATTTAAGTCTACCTGTACTGTTACAATAACCTGCGAGTTGTCGAATATATTCCCTACTTGAGTAACGATTGTTATCAGGTATTTTTTATAACAACCGAGACCGACAGTTTAACGTGCTCTCCGATGCACGATGTGGACACCCACGAGAAGAGACATCCAAACCAGAAAGAAATATCTGTACAAATACAAATATTTAGAGCGGTTACAGTTGAATTAATTTCAGTTTCGCGAAACTTGATATAATATTTACAGCTGAGGTGTAGTAGAGTTGCGGATGATCATGAATAAGTTCACTGTTAAACCACCTTTGAACCTTAAAGTTTTCAATTACTCCGCAACAACTCTCGTGTACCCGCTATACAACGGAACGTACTAAAACTACTGCAGTTAGACTGAAAACTCTCCGTCGATTCACTAACACAACTCATTTTTATTGTTTTTAAAATGTATAGCTTAAAATTATAAGAGAAATAAAAAAATATATTAACAAGAACTACTTAGAAACTTGGTCAATACCAAGTGAAATAGATACTTAATCTTTTAGGGTAGGGCTCACCAGGAACTATCTTGCTCAAAATCTGGAGCACAACGACTGGGGAAATACTTCAACCCTAAGAAGATTACAGATAAATAATATTGCTCTCTATGCTGTGTGGTTACGGTATCAAAGAATATAGCCACTCCCTCTCTTCTCGTGGGTGTCGTAAGAGGCAGCTAAGGGTTAACACAGTTCTACTACTATCTTGGAACTTAAAAAGCCTACCGATGGCGGGATAACCATCCAACTGCTGGCTTTGAAATACACAGACCGAACACGGGCAGCAGCGTCTTCGGTGCGACAAAGCCAGCCTTGCGGTCACCAACCCGCCTGCCCAGCGTGGTGACTATGGGCAAAATACAGGAGTTCACGCCATTTTTGGCGTATGATAATGATGATGAATATTGCTCTCAAGTAGTGTTGTAGTCCTGCGGTGAGTAAGGTGGCTAGAGATTCTGGGGAGGGTCGGGGGTAGGGTTGGCAATGTGCTTGCGATTTTTCTGGCATTGCAGGCGTCTATAAGCTACAGTAATCGCTTACCATCAGATGGGCCGCTTAAAAAATGTCGTATAGTACGTACAGTAACCCTTTTTGTTTTTTTCTAACGCTGCTTTTACGCACTGACCCCGCCAAACCGTCAACGACGACGGAAGTGGAGGGCTCCCGAAATTTCAGAACGTGCCAGACTATCCATTAAAATCCAGCGGTGCCCTCGTTGTCATAGTGAAGTGCCACGAGATCGCTGACCCATGCAACCGTGACGCTCCTACGGTTGGCCAAACAGTGCCCGTCTGTGCGGGCCGCCTTCACCTACCTATAGAACGCTCTTGGTCACCGTGAGCGCTCCATCAACCGGGTGGCGATTGGGAGGAATGTCCCTTCTTTCACCCTATTGAGAAGGCTGATGGAGCACATATCGGCATCTCCTTCCCCCCGGTTGTCGACCACGGAGTGAGTCAGCGTGGGCTTCAGCCTCGCTTTGTCGCCTTGTACTTTTCTTGAGTGACATGACCTCCTCGCATAAGGAGGCCACGGCCAACCAACACCTGGAGTCAGCACCTGGAGTCAGCACCTGGAGACTAGACCATAGAGCGTCTGCTTTCAGCTCGGTAGCGAGAGGTTTCCACCTACGAAGCCCACCGGGGCCTGGCGCTGGTGTCCCCAAGTGGCGAATTCCTTTAGAGTCGCAGTGTCCACGTAAAGTAGCCCTCACGATTCAGCCTGTAACGCCTACTTCTGGGCATAGGCCTCTTTTTCCATATAGGAGAAGGTTTGGAGCTTAATCGAAAACCCTGTTCAACTGTGGGTTGGCGGATAAGTAACCCTATATAAGGTCAACATTTTTATTTAACTTTATCTATTAATAACAATAATTATCAAAAGTAATATTTACCCTCAATTTGATTTTTTAAAACTTTTATAAACCTATCTTTATGAACTTTGAACCTGTATTCAAATTAAGAAATTCATTTTAATTACCTACAACGAGGTTAAATCAAAAGTTCAATAAAATCGTGTTTAATGATATAATTACAAACGACCAAAGCCTTTGAAATCATTAAAAATTACGTAATTATTCGAAACCGACAGAGAAAATTCATTAAGCTTTGATTCCGCTTCAGTTGCCGTTTCAACTTTGTACGAACTCTTGAATGAGCTGTATAATTTATTAACTTATTAAATAATGACGTGAAGTTCCAATGTTCTCACAACTTGGCACTTTGACAGTGATATTTATTTAGGCTTAGAAAGGTCTTCAAATTTTTTGCGTTGTCTCTTTTTAACCGAATTCCATAAAAGGAGAATGTTCTCAATTCGATTATATTTTATTTTTATTTTTATGTAGAACTTTTGCCTGGGTGAATCGGTTTCGATGAATTTTACTTTAATTGAAAGGTGTTGCGTGTCATGCGGTCCCATTTAAATTTAATTGAGATCTGATAACTACTTTTAAAGTTATATCTAATAATGCGTATTTACTTGACTATTTTCCCGTCAACCTACGTTGTATTAAACTGCATAGCTATTCACTGGGCTTATCGGTTTTGATGATTCTTACTTTAATTGAAAGCTAACGCTTGTCATGTAATTTTATTTAAATTTGATTGAAATCTGATTACTTCTTTTTGTGTAATCTTTGATAACGCGTATTTACTTTTTTTTTTTTTATTATACCCCATAACAACAATTTACTGGGTAGACCAGTTTTTTATGTTCCTTTTATAAATCAAAAACCCATACTTGTCATGTCATCATCATCATCATCATTACAGCCTATACAGTCCACTGCTGGACATAGGCCTCCACAAGTTGACGCCAAAAATAACGTGAACTCATGTGTCACTTGTCATGTGGTTACATTTAAATATGATCGAGATATAATAAACACCTTTTGCGTAATTTTTCTTGACGCATATTTATGAGACGGCGCAACGGCCCGCCATACCAACGCCATCTATCTGATTTCATTAAAACTACTTCAGTGAAGAATCGATCCAAGGATGCAGTAACTATGACGTAGTAATATATTATTCACAAGGGTAGCAGTTTATTCTTTATAAATAATGTTGATGATTCTTGTTTTAATCGAAAGCGGATTATTGTCTTGACATTTAAATTTGATCGAGGTCTGAAGACTGCTTTTCGATTAACCCTTGATAGCGCATATTTACTTGACTATTATTTCGTTTTATTACGTTATATTACTTGTCGATGTAATTAAAGCCGGTTTTCTTCGTTTGCGACCAAACATAATTATTTATTCAGTGTTTGGCTTAATACCAGAAAAGTCGTCTATAATTATATTATTAACAGTAATGATTTAAATGGGTTCATCTTTAGGATTTATTCGCAAGGATTTTTTAACAGAATCAAGATAATGATACGCGGTAAGAAATTTCAAAGAGTGATACATCGATTGGAAACTTTTACTTACATCTAAAGGCTCGAGATTTTCTTATGTATGAGTACATTAATGATCTACTTGGTTTATATTCATATTTAAAAATAATCTTTTCTTACTAACAGCTGTAGTCAATTTCTACCACTTACTTGTAATTTGTTATTATACTTATATAACTGATCTATTTTTTTGATACATTTCAGTAGAACCAGTTTATAAGTAACAATCCAGAGTTACTTTTATATTATTCAATAACAAGTAATAAAATGCTACATTTGTAGGTTATAAATAAAAGCTAAAAGTTTTGTATTGTTTGGAATTTTCTATTAGATATGACGTTTAATATTTACAAAAAATATTGTTAATAAATTTAGTTAATCCACTGTTGATAACGTAGGCTTACGAAAACACTACAGAAACCGATCTTTTTCATTTAAATCTAGCATGTGCTAAGAGTTGTTCAACGATCTAATATCAGGTCATAAAAACAAAGTGGCCCATCTACAAAATGAACTTAACTTATACGAGAATAACTCAAAAACTATTCGTTAAATCTCGGTAGAATTTAAATGTAACAACAGGTTTAGCATCAGCTTTTGAATACAAAATAAAACGTCGGAGTCGGTACACCCAGTAAAAAGTTGAGTATGTTGAGCTTAGACATACATAGAGTTTAAATATTGCGAACGATTCATAAGTTCAATAATATGTCCTATTTTTTCAAAAATTACTTTTTGTATGTCAGTTAAGACATTCTAGTTCTATTGTGTCTACCTTTAATTTGAATTTTGATTACTACGCCAATACGTCATGTGTAGGCTAGAGGGGCAGAAAAACAATGTGAGTATAATTTACACAGTCCCACATAATAGCGGTCTGTACTATTGACTAGAACCATGTAAAGGTATATATTTCAATGCGCTAAATCCGTATTTGGCTTCCGTTTGGTCCCTACGATTGTAACTAAATTTCAAAAATTGCAAAAAAATTACTAAAAATATCAAAAAAATGGAAAAAAATATTTTTTTGAAACAACACAAGAATGTGTCTTAAGTATTTCAATGTACTAAATTTGGAGTAAATGACAAAAAACCTCTATAAATTCTAAAAATCATAAAAACATTAATTTTTTATTTAATGCAAAGTAAAAAAAAAAAAAAAAAAAAATCAAATCAGTTCAAGTAAATTATAGGTCAAGTATTAATATATGTATGTATTACGATGCGCTGAATCTGAATTTCAAGTTGATTTAGCCGGGAGATCCTTCAAATTCGGACCAAAATGCAAAAAAGCGCCTTTGAAACCTAAAAAATCATTACATATTGGAATTATGCTAATGATAACAAATTTCGTAAACTTTTTTTGTGAGCTAGTGTTTTTTTTTTAAATCAATAACACATTGGGCGATAGGAATTGATGATTACATCTTGTTGGTTGGCAGATATATTTTATTTCCTGCTATGAGTAACGATTACTATCAAGTGTCTATGGAAATAACCGGAACCGACAGCTTAACGTGCTCTTTGAGGCATGACAAAAAGACCCACAAGGACAGACACCCAGACTGTAAACAAATATTTGTTGCCGGTCCGGCGGTGTTTAGGCGCCTGCACGCTTCACTACATCAGAGCGGTGTAAAAATAGGGTTTAAAAGTTTAAATTATTTTACATTTCCAAATATATTTATTATTATTAAATATTATTATATTAATTATATATTTAATTTCAATGTATTTATATTTCTGACAGATATAAAATTCTAAATATCGCATACGTAGACGATGTTAATGTCGAAATGGTACTTTTCGCTTCACTGAATTGAATTTTTTTAAAATAAAACTAGGTCGGCAAACAAGTGTAGGGCTCACCTGATCGTTAGCGATTACCGTAGCCTATAGACGCCTCTAACACTACAAGCACGTTGCCGACCCTACCTCCAATCCCCCAAGAGCTCTGGTCACCTTTCTCACCACAGAAACGCAACACTAAGCAGTGTTGCGTTCCTGTAAGAGCACTGTGTGAAAGAACTATTATTTAGCTGTGATTTTCTGTAAGGTTGTAGTATTTCCCCAGACGTGCTGCTCCAGCTTTTGAGCAGGATATTTCCTGCTGTGCCCTAACCTCAGTTAACTTTACCTAAGTTATTTTACTTTTTACCTTAGAAAAATGTTACTTTAAAAGTGACGTATAGTATTTTTTTGTTCCTTGCATATTATTAAACAAGTAATATAATAATAAGTCTCAATTATTATCATCATCATCATTGTAGTGGCTTCTAATATTTATTAAAATGAAAGTGCTCGAAAGTATCATTCAAAAGCGAAGTTAAAACCCAAATAGAAATCTTACTTGTTTTATTTTAGGTGGTGATGACAATTATAAAATAGTTTATTAATTTAAACAGTTTTTTACCTTCACCATTTCTATTTAGTTTTTTCGTTTAAGCTAACCAGTTCTGCTCAATTCTTGAAAAGTCTAAGTTAAATAGTTTAGCCGTTTTCGATTTTACAATATTTATTACAGTATTGCGTGTTTTATACGATCCAGGTTCGATGTTACGATTTTATAAAAAAATATTTTTATTCAGGAAAGTTCATTTTTACATGTAAAGAGAGTTTATTATTCATATATATACCTGCAAAAATTGTTTGTTTTCTGAAAAAAAAACTTGACAATGCGTTGGCGCAACAGTCATAGCACTGGTTTGTGGTGTGTTGCGCTGGTGGTCGCTAGTTCAATCCCCATCTTCTTCATCTTTCTTTGCCATGGTTGTCATTGTGGCAAGCTAGTATAAAGTTGTTAAAAATTTAGTAAACTAGTAAAATGTAGTATAGTATGTTGTATACGTTCTAAGTGTGTAGTATAGGTATGTTGTATACCTTATAAGCCTTATATTTAAATGTCAGTAATAAACATGCAGTTTAGCTATGAACACGTCTTTTTAAATCAACACTCCTCAGTCCCATCCGTACAAAAACTTGTCCATAGGTAATAAATAGTTTTACATATATTGCTTTCCAATTACAAAAAATAGGTTTAATCCATTAATCTGATAAGGAAGACTGAATTAAATACATAAACAGACTGTCATAAATGTCAGTAGAATACGATTTAATTAGTGGAATACAAAACTGTCCAAAACAATAATTATGAAGCCAATGTTATATAACTTTGTTAAAGTAATTGAATAGAGGAGTCGGACCCCAGGGGTAAATGTTTTCCAACAGTTTTGTACTAGTAAGATAGTTTAGTTTGTTAAGCAGTATAATTTAGAAATTATTTTTATTTAAATGTACCTAAATCTTTTGGTTTTTTTCTCATACTACTAGATAACAATGAGATATATCAAATTCATTTTTATCCAAATTTCCTCCAATAAATATTTATTTAAATTAATGCTCGCTTTGTATGTCCATTCGATGCGATTCTTAAGCTTACTTTATACTGAAATGGATAGACAAACAAGTTTAGTGTTTGTCAACCTTTTAAAAAAAAAACATAGAAAAATCTTCTTTATAAAATGAAGTAAAAATCGAATACCTACGTATAGTTACCGTATAATTTCTTTATTATGTATTTTTAACAAAAGGGAATGGAGGAGCTAGCTTCTAGTAATAATAAAATCTTATTTTGCAGTTTTGTATTTTACCAATAAATATTTTTTATCTGTTGTCTCTACAATTTACTTCTTTAAGACAAATAGCTTTGTAGAGTGTTTCGGCAGTGGGGTTCTCGGTAAGGATTTATTCGTTTCTGTATAGACAACATGACTCCTAATGTTTTATTGGCCTAAATGTAAAGGCTTTTTGACGTGACAACGTCTTATAAATTGGTTTGCCGGGTGACACTTCAAGAAACTGCGTTACGCTCCGCTCACGTTATGCGCTCACAATGAGAGCGAGTGAGAGGCACGCGTCCCTTCCACTCGGGCATGGTTAGCCCGCCTAAGAGCGAGAGAGACAGACATAAAAAGTGAATGAAATTCAGTGCGAGATTCTTTGTATAAATTAATGTTTTAAATATAATTCTTTGTATAAATAAATGTTTTAAATTGTACTATTATTTCATCCTTCTTCCTACTATACGAATGAATATTCACATTAAAATTATTTTACCACTCAAAGTCGTTGTCACGTAAAACTTTCGCCCGTATACCGACTTTACAGGCAACCAATTTTATATCTCTAGATAAAAACCTTACTATTATACTATTTGTTAAATTTTGTTGTTCTATCCATCCACCAACTAAAAAAATGTAGTAGAATAAAACTAAATACTTAAACTTTATTGAAATTTTATGAATTCATTGTATCCTTAAGACGAAGTTTTGAACAAGTATTGTCGAGAACGAAAACGTCAACAAAACCGCACCATTAAACAGCTGCATATTGATCAAAAGTATAAAACAGCTCATGATACGGTTGCTATTTAAGAATTCTTAAAAAATAATACAGAGGTTCTAAACTTTATATGTTAGGTTAAAACCACATGTAAAACTAACGAACTCACTGACTGGAAAAATTATAATGATGATTTAGAAATTAAGCGATTTTTTTGTTTGTTTTGACAAAACAATTATTTTGAACAAGCTCAAGACAAATTGTATTAAACAGTACAATTTGATTGTTTTTTTTTTTAAATGTTTTACAACAATAACAACCGATAAAACTTTACGTGCTCTTCTATAATCAAAAATACAAATAAAAAAGTATTTTTGTATGGTTCTATTGAATTTATTAGAAATGTCGTATACACCGGTGTGTACACTTCTTAAAAATCTTCACTTCGAAGATTCCGCAATACTTAAAGACAAAAGTCTTCGAGCAATGCGTCCTGACAGTGTTAACATATGGAGCCGAAACGTGGACACTGACGAAGGGACTCGTCCACAAGTTTAAAGTCGCTCAACGTACAATGGAACGGGCTATGCTTGAGGGTCTCTCAAAGATAGGATTAGAAATGAGACTATTCGCGAGAGAACGATAGTAACCACATTGTTTACAGAATTAGCAAGTTGAGGTGGTAGTGGGATGGTCACCTGTGTCGCAGAAGCAATGGTCGCTGAAGCAGACGTGTCCTTGAGTGAAGAGCGCGTGTTGGCAATCACAATGTTGGACGGCCTCCGGCCCACTGGACCGAAGATCTACGTAAAATTGCCAGTGTAGGCTGTATGAGGATTGCGGAAAACTGGGATGTCTGGAGCGAACGTGGGAAAGCCTATGTCTAGCAGTGAACTACAATAAGCTGACTGACTGACTTGTTAAAAATTTATCTTAACTGATATAGTTGATGGTGTATCATTTTCACCCGATTGCAGAGGAAAGGTTATATAAATAAATAATGAAATAAATATACATGACTTCATCGGGTTCAACTTAAATTTGTCTAGTTAGTCTATAATCAAACTAACGCAAACGAAAAATCTATGTCTTCAATTTTATCTTTATTTTTAAAAAAAATCCTTTTTAATGTTAACTAGTTTCTAATAAAAATGGCCCATTTCTTTAGAATTCTATGCACCTTTGTTATAAGCTTATGTCAAGACGATTTGAAGCTACATAGTGAGGAGCTGTGGTAACACTTCTAAAGTACAGTTTTAATTCTACGTATAGTTATGTTCCCGTAGATCAAAAGTATTCCTAGTGACCGCAAACGCTTAAAAACTTAAACCTACAAAGTACTTCTAAGTAGAACACGTCAAAAGTAATGTGTCGACATCACAACGTGATTCCTTTTTCGTATGAGTTGCGATCAAAGCCCGCTGACAATGCAGAGACGTGATCTACCTGATGTTTATTTAGATTGAAGAAAGAAAAAAATCTTTCTCAGTTCCAGTATAAAAGTTACTTTAAGTCATAAAATCATACATTTATTAGTAACTGAAAAAAATAATACCTAAATAAATAATAATATTTTATTAATATACTTTCTTCTACACGTTCACCACTTCTTTTTCTACTAAACCTTAAAATGTATCTAAAAATTCAAATATAACTCAAATCTCGTAAAAGTTAAACGTACCATCACACTGTCACCTGAACCGCATTTTTCATACAAAATGTTCTGACGCTTTCATGAATAAACTTTTATTTGTTATTTTAGGAATCCACGATAGCTTAGAATACGAGGACAAGCTTCTAACTCAACGACAAAGTTTTTATTATTTTCAACAAAACATATAAATTCAAAAAAAAAAAAATGAATAATTTTATTTAGCTACATTTGATTTTTTATTTTTTATATAACTAGGTCGGCAAACAGATACTCGCTCGCCTGATGGTAAGCGATTACCGTAGCTCATAGACGTCTGCAACGCCAGAAGGATCGCTAGCGCGTTGCCGACCCTGTCCCCAATCTGGAGCTCTGGTCAACGTACTCTTCAACAGGAACACAACACTGCATGAAAACTGTATAATAATACAGTAGCTGTGATCTTCTGTAAGGTCGAGGTACTACTCCCGTCGGGCTGCTCCATATTTTGAGCAGGAAATTTCCTGCTGTTTAGGGCACAGTTCAAAACAAGTATAATATAACCAACATCTACTACGCCTATAAACACCTCAAAACACCCCACACAAGTTAAAATATGGTTATCAAAGAAGAGATTTTTATCGATGAAACGACGTTCACTGATGAAATAGATGATAATAACATTAATGATTAAAAAAATTGCAATGTTCTTATTAGGGCATAAAATCATTGTATATTAAACTAATTGACATATATTTGTTTTTTATTGATTTTTTTATAGAAATACTAAAATCTGTCTAAAAATAAGTAACGTTTTTTTGAAGTAGTGATAAACAAATAATAGAGAAAAAGTCTTTGATATCCGTATACGCTTCAGCCTGTAATATCCCACTACTGGGCATAGGTCTCTTTCCCCATGTAGGAGAAGGATCAGATCTTAATCCACCACGCTGCTCCAGTGCGGGTCGGCGGATATACTTCCTAATATGAGTAACGATCGCTATCAGGTGTACATGATAACAACTGGGACCGACGGCTTAACGTGCTCTCCGGACTCCGGGGCAGGGTGGGATGGCGAGGTGGTGAGGATCCACATGGACTGCACAAACACCCAGACCACTGCAAACACCTGTATGGCCAATAATAATGTTTGTCATGTGCGAGGATCGAACCCGCAACCGCCAGTGCAACAGGTACAATCCATGACTGTGAGCGTAAATATGTTAAATCAGAGCTCGATTTTACGAATGTATGAACGCAAATATAAACCATATTTCAACGCTTTTATAACCAAGCCATTCATTTGCTATAAATATTTCATGCCACGCGATAAATTGTACGAATAAAGCTACAAAAATGTAAAGCTGAAAATATACAACTTCCAAACAATAGTTAAATATAAAGTTTAAAATGTATGCACAAACTTACCAGCGGAAGTAAAAACACGAGGATTCGCATTATAAATGTAAGGTTTAAAAAAGGACAAACTTATCTTTTACTCGCTAGAAAATGTAACCATAAAAATTCAGAGCAATATAAACCAGAGGTACCGAAAAAGAAAAAACAAAACTTTTAAATTTCAACAGTTTAAGGTCAACACTGTTCCATATAGAGCCTCTGTTACAGATACTGAGGCTATATTTATTCGATTCGTTTTTCGTTTTATCAAAAGCCTGGGTCGATTAAAATTGGTATTGACATTGAACTTTAAAAATAAATATGAATACTAATTGTGCGGATTTTATTACACTATTGTGTTCCACAGTTACAGTTTTAGAATAAAATTTTAGTTTGCAGTTATATGCAGCTAAAGTTCTCAATTTGGAATTCAGTTTCCACACGAAGAAGAGTTGACGAGAAAATTGGAAATTACACTGTAAAATGTATTTTGTAGATCTGAATGTCAATTAATATTTTAAACTTTTTATGCTTGAAGTCTGAGATAACTTACATGATATATTAATCTATACTAATATTTATAAAACTGAAGAGTTTGTTCGTGTGTTTTTTTGCTTGAATGCGCTAATCTCAGGAACTACTGGTCCGATTTCAAAAATTTCTAGTCTTAGACAGGTCATTTATTGAGGACGGCTATAGGCTATATATCAATAGTATAATATATAGCCTATGCTATGGGCTGCGTTAACAGTTTAAGTGCGGGTCAAAGTTAGCGTTAACCCAAAGTAACTATTCCGATCGGACGAAGTCGCGGGCAAAAGCTTGTAGTGTATATACAAAGAAATATGTATACATACCTAATATAAATTTTACAAGTCATGGATAAGATATTTTTAAAACTATGTAAAACCATCTGCGAGTTTTTGTTACACAAACTGTGCCCTCGAAAATTTACTTTGACTTTATGAAGAAGGTAAACTGGTGCTAAAAGCATATAATCGTTGCTTTTATAAAAATAACGATAGTTTTAAAAAAAAATTATATAATCACTTCAGCCTATCGCAGTCCACTGCTGGACACAGGCCTCCACAAGTTCGCGCAAAAAATGGCGTGTACCCATGTGTGTTGCCCATAGTCACCACTCTGGGCAGTTGGGTTGGTGACCGCGGGGCTGGCTTTGTCGCACCGAAGACGCTGCTGCCCGTCTTCGACCTGTGTATTTCAAAGCCAGCAGTTGGATGGTTATCCCGCCATCGGTCGGTTTTTTAAGTTCCAAGGCGGTAGTGGAACTGTGTTATCACTTAGTCGTCTCTTATGGTAGCGACGGGAAGAGAGGGGGTGGTTATATTATATTATATAAAAGTATATAAAGTAAAACAAAAAAATACGCATAAGAGAAAAAAGTTATTGTGACGTTAATTGTATGTAAGTTATTGTGTGTAGATTAAAATTTCTCGTCAAAATTAGTCGCCCATATCGTTTTTGTATGATATAATGTATATTTATTATGTATTTAGATATGTCTGTATTTTATATATGTAAGTATTATGTATGTTTATTATTATATATTATGTATTTGTACTTTATTTAAATAATCTAATTCGAACATAAATCTTTTTTTCAGCGATAAGACTGCCTTTGTACATCTTTTATTTTATGTTTTTTTTTGTTTCTTTTAATGGTGTACAATAAAGAGTATTATTATTATCAGCCTGTCGCTTTGACATTGTAAATAGTAAAAACATCTATTTTTGTGATATAGGCTCGCCTTATACGAAAACAAAAAACTAACTATGCTATTGAATTTATTAAAATACACATACGAAACATTGTCAGTATCAGTCAGTAGCTTGAGTTTCTCACTGTGTACGTTGCATTCTTTCTACGCGAAGTTACTAGAGAGAGTTTGACTAAAGTTTAAATGCTAGATTTATAGCAAAGAATGCTATACTTATAAAATTTATATTGAACTTTTTAACTAAACTTAAAAAAAAATTGTTGATTTCAATTACACCGAAAAATATTTGGACAATTAAGTAGTACTGATTTCCCCATTCATTATTATTGTTAAAAATTAGATATTGTCAATGTACATTTTAAGAGTACAATGTACATTTTATGAAAAACACACACACATATATATATATATATATATATACCGCATTAAAACCCAAAGTAAACGGAAAAACAATTTGTTCCCTTTATAGAAAGTTTTTAAATTCTCTAAGTAAGAACGAGACAAGATTGTCAAGGTTTATCTTTTATATCCGTGATAATTAAATTTTACGAAAATGTTTCAAATCTGATGTAATCTATTCATTTTGGCAGATTACGCAATACCTCAAGAGAGACTCAGACTTCCCAAACGTCACAATTCAGCAACATTTTTTAGAAGACTTACTTCCACATCATTCGCAAAACGTCCGCCGCGGAATCCGTATTGATCATTACGGAAAATAATTTTGTACATGGAAAAAAAATTATATAATTAAAAATGATTTGTGAATTAAATTGGAAAGCTATTTTTTATTGTGTTAGTTTATGTCAGTACATTGTTTGTAAAAAAAGACTAGTCTAGTCGCAAACAAATTTTCAGAACCTTTGCTGTAATCAATTTATATTTGTTTTATTGCCAACGTTTAATTCAAACGTCTTAACCACGGTTAATGAAACAAAAAACAATCATAATTTACCACAAATTTAGAATTTTTCACATGAGTATACCTACTTTATGACTAGCCCGTTGCTGTAGTTTGTAGTGGCCCTGCTTTCTGCTGCAGGGGTTGTGGATTCAATTCCCGCCTGAGTTTGAGTGTAATATTTGTATTTATTTTTTTAGTTTTTGTTACCTGTAATGATAGATAGCTATAAAGATATATTTTTTTTATTATCAATTATTTACCTAGTTTTATTTATGAAATAACAAGTTAAAAAAAATTACACAAAGTTAAGTGTACATATTGCTGAAGACGCTGCTGCCCGTCTGTGTTTTTCATTCCGGCATCTGAAAGGATCTTAAAGGGATTATTCTTAGCCAAAATTTAACCTAATTTGGTGAACTCAATAAACACTGTAATTGTGTTTTGATTATTATTGTCGTCAGCTTATTAAGTATTATGTATGTACGTATGTATGTATGTATGTATGTACGTATGTATGTATGTATGTATTTATGTATGCAAGTTTGTATCTGTTTATGTATGTATATATTTGTCTAGTATGTATATGAATTATTGCTCGTGTATATAATATAATGATTGCCACTAACGTTACCTTAATATTCCTCAATTTTTTTTTCCTTCTTAATGTGAATTTTACTAATACTAAATTTTGCACACTTACAAACGTCTGCTCTTGTACGTCCTAAGGTTGGCTAGTAGAGAATGCTTTTAGCATTAAGCCCGCTTTGTACAGTTCTCTAATGTATTGTACAATAAGGTATATAAATAAATAAATCGGTCGGTTTCCTTAGTCCTAGGTTAATATAGGAACTTTCCTATCCCTTAGGCGCGCCTTTGGCACCTAAGGGAAGATAGAGGGTGCCTATATTTTTAACTGCCTTAGCTACATAGCAGTAACGAGTAGCATTATACGCGATTCAAATAGATTTGAAATAGCGACAAAACTAAAAAAAAAGAAAAATATAGAAAATTATTAAGAATAGAAGCTACCTTAATGACAAAGATATTTTATATAAAAATATTTTTACGTTATTTTAAAATGTTTTATTTTCTATTACCTCGAATTGGGATTCTGGATCATAAAAGAAGGAAGCTAGTTTCAATCTAAAATGTCACTGAGACTTTTAAAACGTCATTTATATGTAAAAATATGTATAAGCTTAAAATTGAAATTTTATTACATTGGGTTTATTCTTAGAAGTCTTATTCCTTGCAATATCCGTATATGCCGTATTGCTTTGAATACGTGAGCGTATTTTTCATATCCCCAGAGCAATATTTGGTTACCAAACTTGGCTCGTTGAACGATTTCAATGTTTTAGATTCTGAGCAAACGTAGGTAGTGTATAACGGTACGTTCGAATTGGAAGCGACAAATATCACTTGGTATACTTTGAAATCTGCAATAAAAATGGAGTGTTGTTTTGTGTTTGAGTGCACAGGTGTTTGCCGTGGTCTAGGTGTTTGTGCAGTCCTTGTGGGTCTCCCCACCGTACCTCGGAGAGCACCTTAACCGTCGGTCCCGGTTGTTATCATGTACACTCTGATAGCGATCCTTACTCATAGTAGGAAATATATCCGTCAATCCGCATTGGAGCAGCGTGGTGGATTAAGCTCTGATCCTTCTCCTACATGGGGAATGAGGCCTATGCCCAGTAGTGGGATATTACAGGCTGAAGCAGTTGTTTTGCTAACCACTCGTGTGACAATAACAGATTAGTAATCGACTGGCTTTTTGATTACTGGCTACTGACTATCATACTCGAATGTGTGATGAATTTCCAGTATTTTAGTCAATAGGAATCGTTGTAAATATAAAAGCATAATTTAGTACGGAGTGATGAGTATTTGTTACTTCCTAACTACTTTTACTAACATCATGATACTAAAATTCCCTATATATAATATTATAAACCGAGGAAGACATTATTATACATTTATAGATCAAATACATTATCGATTTATCGGATGATTTTTTAATTAGTGTATCAAATTTACTTTTTCTCTAGTTCTGTTACAGTCTTGGCAACAGGTTAGAATATGACTGCACGTTTCCTTATTTCAACAGTTTCTTTTATCCTCACTATATACCCTTGTGTATTTATAACCTATTTTATTTTGTCTCTTGTAATGTTGCTTATCTTGATTTACAATAAAGAGTTATTATAATATTCTGTATATTATTACACCTGTCATATAATAGTTGTCTAATTATATAATATTATTAAATTGTCTATTTCTAAGGCGCCCACTTTAATGACGTCTTGAACTTTTCCATGAAGATAATAATCACTGGTTGGTTTATCAGATTCAGTATCCTAAGTTGCGTTATACTAGAAACAAAAGTTTACAGGAAAGCTATTAAATGTTCTGAAATATGTTCCCTTGAGTTTAGTTACACACAAATACAATATGTATATGGAAAAATTGAAAATGCTGTATCTCAAAGCTTAAGGAAAAACTTTATAAAATACAACTTTACTTCAACTTGTTTAGTTTATTTCTTTTAAAATACACGGGTTTCTTTAAGATATTGTTAACATTTTTCTTTGCGGTATTATACGTAAGAGCTTACGATATACATATTGGAATTTACCAAACTTGTGCTCGTGTTTCAAAAATACTTCACCGCAAGTTGCTAACGCTTACAATACAGGCTTAGCATGGCTTAGATGCTTGTTAGTCGGACAAAGATTATTAGCAGTAAATACTACGTCAAATTATTTTTAGAGTAAGTTTTTGTCTTACTTCTTTGATGTTCTCTACACATTTTAGATATATAGTTTAAATCCACAATAAAGAGGCTGTCGCAAGGAAAAACAAAATAAAATCAAATTGTACTTTTCAATTACCTAAACGCTTAGCTCCTAAGATAAGTGCACTTTAAATATAAGTGCTTTTCAGTGATAGTACAAATGATAGTATACTAAAGAAATTCAGTATAATTAACGTCGCACTCGGTGGAAAAATACTCTAATTCAAAACGAAGGGTGCTCGGGCCATAAATCGACGAGGACAATCTGCAGACGTGACAAGGACACACTATTTCCTTGGTTCTATTATTTTGGATCTGCAAGTTAACGGCGGCAATAGAAAAAACGTTCATCTGAAAAAAAAAGAACTGAAAAAGTTACGAGCGATGTTACGAAACACGCAAAGCGTTTTATTATATATAAAACAAGGGATTTATTATATTTGCAGTTCATCGTTTTGAGTTTCTAACACTACAAGCCTAAAGCAAAAGTCACATTTATATCTAATTTTTTTTTGGTAGGGTACAGCTGAAAATAACTTGCTCAAAATTTGGAGATGCCCAACTAGGGAAAAATCCCCAACATTACAGAAAATCACAACGACATAATAGTTTTCACGTTTAACTTGCGCCTATGTCAGCTAAAAGATAAATTGTTACCAAAACAAACTTATATCGCTCGTGACCTCGTACTTTGGCACACGATAGTCACTGTTCTTTGATTATACCTAATTAATCTACTTTAGCAAATGTAACGACTTTAGTGAAGCTGTTATCAGTGATGATTTATTGTAACTTTGAAGAAAATGTCACAATCTAAGAACTGCGAGAGCGTATGTATGTTTTATAACCTTTCTCAGTGGGTAAGAATTTTATTATTGAAGCTTAGAACCCTTATTCTGCTATTGAATCGTGCTATTAGAATTCTTTAACCATAATAAATTATATCGGTTGTTATTTATATAGATAACTAGCTGACCCCGCAAACGTTTTTTTGCCATATATTTTATTAACCTTCTCACCCCCCCCCCCCCTTATAACTTAGGGGAATGAAAAATAGGTGTTTGCCGATTATCAGACCTACCCGATATGCACACAAAATTTCATAATATTTTATTAACCCCCTTAAAACTCTTTTACAAATTATGAATTTTCATTAGTGTCTCTGGTTTTTATCTAAAACTTTTTATTAAAAATAGCATTTGTCTATACATTTAAATCCTGTTATGTTTTTTTTCTTGTCTTTTTTTGGTCTTGTTAATATTTGACTTTTACGTTAAATTGTTTTTCTCTTATTTATCCCCAAAAGCTACACGTGTAATCTTACACTGAAATCACCCGATTTTATGTTTAAAAATAAAATACAAACATATATATATATATATATATATATATATATATATATATATATATATATGTATATATAATTAATTAAAAAAATACTTTTTTACATACTACATTTTAAATGACAATATACTCATATACATCATCATCATCATTACAGCCTACACAGTCCACTGCTGGACATAGGCCTCCACAAGTTTACGCCAAAAATAACGTGAACTCATGTGTTTTGCCCATAGTCACCACGCTGGGCAGGCGGGTTGGTGACCGCAGTACTGGCTTTGTCGCACCAACGACGCTGCCGCCCGTCTTCGGCCTGTGTATTTCAAAGCCAGCAGTTGGATGGTTATCCCGCCATCGGTCGGCTTTTTAAGTTCCAAGATGGTTGTGGAACCTTGTTATCCCTTAGTCGCCTCTTACGACACCCACGGGAAGAGAGGGGGTGGCTAAATTCTTTAGTGCCGTAGCCACACAGCACTCATATACAACTATAAAAAAAATCTGTATTGATATTTATTGTGATACTAAGCTATAAAAGCGTAACACCGTCGAGTATAAAGTTGGGTATTGAAATCGGTTGTTTATACTCATACGTCAAATTATTTCTCGCTGAGATAAAGATGTTAAATAATAAAAAAAATATGTGGTGTCATGGGACACCAGGTAGGAACGAAGTTCCTTCGGATAGTATAAAAGCAACACAATTTGAAAATAAAAAATGTTGAATTTTATATATATTTTCTAGTTCTTGGTTTTTTTTTATTTTGTTGATTGGTTTTAAATTAAGTACATATAAGTATTCAGGATATTTAGTATTTTAGAAAATAACAAATACCGTAAAATAAAATAAATCAAACAAAATAATAATAATAATAATAATAATTCAAACTATTAAGTGAAATAAAAAACATGTCTATTTATTATAAAATTACATAAATAATTTAAAAAAAGTTTACTAGTTATTTTAGTTTTACAAATCTCATATTATACAGTCGTGTGACTGATATTACGTCACTTCCGTTACATATTTTTCTTACGGTTTTAGTATTACATTTTTTTCAGTTCGGTCGCCCAGCCAAATGTCAAGCCTGCCGTAAGGAACTTCGTTCCAAAATTGACGTATTTA
The DNA here is from genome assembly GCF_905220565.1 of Melitaea cinxia. Taxonomy (NCBI): domain Eukaryota; kingdom Metazoa; phylum Arthropoda; class Insecta; order Lepidoptera; family Nymphalidae; genus Melitaea; species Melitaea cinxia. The sequence continues at coordinate 6,395,202 of NC_059416.1, forward strand.
GGTTTATAACAAAGGTTATTTTTTTTCCTCTGAGATCAAAGGGTTCAAATTGTCATATTCATCGATTATTATGCTTAATAAATAGTATCTTGGATATTTATCAAAACAAAAAAAAGTTATTTAGCTATAACAGTCGGCCGTTACCTATATATAAAACAAGCATAAGTTGCTTACAATAGGCACACACGAGTGTTTTAGTTATATTCATTATTTACTGTTTTTGTCATATCAAAGTTTGAAGTTTATGATTATATGCGAAAACCGTTCGGAATAAATAAATCGTATATAATACAATTTGCATATTTGAAACTGATATTCAACATTCTGATAACATACTGTTTCGTAGAAGCAGCATGATAAGTTTTAAAGAATAATTTATAGTAGGGCTTAACAAGTTCGATACTAAACTTCTACCGAATTTCGAAGCTATCGTATAGGTATTTATACCGTCTGAAACTTTGAAGATACGTTATGATTGATGGGTCTGAATGAAAATAGGCGGTTTCGATAACAATGAATGATGACTTAAAATTTTAACATAAACTTTAACACAACCCTTAGGTCTTTGATCTATTCTAAAAAATAAACAATCTCAAATCTCGTAACTTAGGACATATTTATTTTTGAAAAGTTTTATATTATTGGGGGGATAGGGGATAGGGTCGGCAACGAGCTTGTGATGCTTCTGGTGTTGCATGCATCTATAAGCTACGGTCGCTTACCATCAGGTGAGCCGTACGCTTGTTTGTCGACCTGCTTATATATAAAAAAAAGTTTTATTATAATTAGAATTTGAATAATGGTTATGGGTGTGCAAACCACTTCAAGGATTTTTGTAATTTAACCATTTTACGATCTTATACTCAAGATATTTATACTCACTTTTATCTTTACATTAGTTAATTTTTGTTTTGTATATAATTTAATAACTTATTTGCTTCACTAACAAATACAATTTTGAAAGAATATTAAAATAATACGTGGAAGCATTTTTATAGATAAAGTTATAACTACATTACCATAATCACAACATAATAAGTATAACATATTTTTAAGCAATACATTAATAAAATCGGTTTCATAAAAAATGTAAGTAATATTGTCGATAGTGAGCAATCAGACAAAATTGTAGGCTATATGAACTCACTAAGCAATAAGAGAGTGGATGCGGTATCATTGTCATGCGTCGCACGCTCCAGTGCACCTCGCCGCACTTGGACGGTTGTTTTCTCAGAAGAGGAAATCTACGAGTATATGAATCCCTACTAATATTATAACTGTGAATGTAAGTTTGTTTGTTACTCTTTTACGCGAAAACTACTTAACCGATCATCGTGAAACTTTGTACACATATTCTTGGAGGTATTAGAAGTAACATATTTTTTATTAAAAAAATTCAATGCGAGCGAAGCCGCGGGTAAAAGCTAGTGTTCTATATTTTATTGTTATTGGGAAATTCTGAAATATTCTAAAAATATAGCTGTACGTGAAAATTTTCAACCGCTATTGTTTGTATCCTTTATTCTCATATTTTGTTCTAGGAAATCTTCTTAGTATCGCATAAAACTGAAATGTTTGTTGGATTTGTGAAATAGTTTTTTATTTTTATTATTTATTTTATTATGGTAGACTCTATCTTGGGGCACGTAACTAACTGCAGCCAATACCAAAATTTGCTTGATCAGAGTAGCGAAGCAAAAACATGTTGGACTTTAATTTTAGATGTATACTTGTTGCTATGATTTCGCGACAATTTCGCATTAAATTTGATTTCTATGTTATTATTTGAAGAGTCGCTTCAGTCTGTAATATCCCATTACTGGGCATAGGCCTCTTTCTCCATGTAGGAGAAGGAGAGAGCTAATCCACCACGCTGCTCCAATGCGGGTTGGTAGATATTATATTCCCTACTATGAGTAACGATCGCTATCAGATGGACACGATAACAACCGGGACGGACGGCTTAACGTGCTCTTCGAGGCACGGTAGGGAGACCCACAAGGACTGCACAAACACCCAGACCACGACAAATACCTGTATGGCCAATACAAATGTTTGTCATGTGCGGGGATCGAACCCGCAACCGCCAGCGTAAAAGGTACAATCCATGGCTGTAACCGTTGCGCCAACGCGGCGTCAATTTCAAGAATGTAATTCAAAAATTGTGTAGAATTAAAATCAGTTTTGTAGTTTTTGTATTTATCGATACGCCATATAGTAAGCGGTTACTGTAGCCTATGCACGCCTACAACACCAGGAACATGACAAGAGCGTTATCGACCCTACTGCTGTCGACACAGCCTGTCTCTAGAAGTTCTGGTTACCTTGCACAGCACAGAAACGCAGCACTACTTAAAAATAATTGTTTGCTGGCAAACGAGAAAAAAAACCGACTTCCATTACATCGACAAGTAATACAATGTAGGTAGACGAAAAAATAGTCAAGTAAATACGCATTATCAAAGATTACGCCAAAAGTTGTAATCAGATGAAATTTAAATGTGACCACACGATAAACATCGGCTTTCGATTAAATTAAAAATCATCAAAATAGCGGATTTTCGAGAGTTTCCCTCGATTTCTTTGGGGTCCCACCATCAGATCCTGGTTTCCTTATCATGGTACCACATGGTATACACATGGTATTTCCTTTCCAACAAAAAAAGAACGACGAAGTTATCTCCGAACATACATAAAAAAATATACAATTATACGGTCAAATTGAGTAGCCTCCTCCTTTTTTGAAGTCGGCCAATATTATAAGTTTGTTGTGAAAGTGGGGAGCCTTAAGCCGCTTTAATCTGAGGGTCCCGGATCTGCAGGCAACAGGATCCCTGCAGCGATAGGCTGGCCTCGCCGAAAAGGCCAGACTTCTCCTCCCATTATTATTTATTTTATTTTATTTTTATTTGGGAAACATACAATTTTATATTACATTATTATATTATGACTAATTACAATAACTGTAATCAATAAAGTTTTCACTATTAGCTAATACATACAACAGCACTATACCATTGCGTGAAAGATATTTTTTGGGAAAAAAAAATTAAACAAAACAAAATGGAGATTTTTTTTTGTTTTTGTTAAATTTAGTGTAAAAGAAAGGATAAATCTCTAATATAAGTAGGCATATATTTAAGCATTTGCTAAACGTCTCGCTTGTATCTTCCTATTTTGCAATTAAACATATCAGTTTTCTGTAGGTGCTTGTTATAGAAATTTGTAGAACGACATATAAAATTGTTGCCAGTATACTTTTTTTTTGTAAAATGGGATGTGAAACAAATGTCTATGACGAGAATTCGTTCGGGGGCAACTTAGATTTATTTTACTTAATAAAAAAGGTGAATCAACATAATTATTAAGAAGTTTGAACAAAAACATCTGATCCTTTTGAAATCGTCTATGTTTTAGACATGTAAAATAGGGAATGGACTTAAACCGGAAGTACCGGTCTTAGGCACAGTATATCTTGTCATAAAACTAATATCGTAAAAGTTGTGGTAGTTTTTTGTGGTTGTGTTATTCCTTGCACAAATATATAGTTATACTCGCAATAACAAAAAGATATCCTAGGTGTCTTATGTTAGATGTCTCGTGTTGGTAAGAAGGAATTATATAATGACAATAATAGGTTATGTAAATAAGTAGTTCTTTCTAGAATGTTCATTTAAATTTAATATATCCGTAGTGAAGTATGAGTTTCGGTAATTTCTGGTTCATGTACTTTAAAAAATATAAAATAAATTCGCTATCATAATGAAATAATTAATAAAATCCTGAATTCAATGAATTTTTTTTGGTAAAACTACCCGCGGTTTAAGAGGTCATTTAAAGAAATTATTAGATTTACAAAAATTGAGAAGAAACAATCATATTATTAAAATCTATATAATACGAAGCAATAGTTTTAAAACAAATCTTTTAACCTAGATAGGGTATAACGAGTTGGTGCGCGCAAGTGACGTCACTTCCACCGTCAGGCAGCGCTTCCGCTGTACGCTTCCGGCACCTGCACTAACGTTCCTTGTTTAACGTTTGGTAAAATAGAACTGTTGTTAGCTTGTGTTGATCCGGATTAACTCGATTAGCAAACATTTATCGCCTTTTTATTTGAGTATGTATGTGTATAAAAATATAGTAGACTTGAATTAAACTCTTTTATACACGAGAAAGTTTGGAGCTTATTACTAACCGCTGCTTAGCTGTGGATGGAAGATAAAATACACCTATCATAAGTAATAAAGTAACGATAGCTGGCAAGCGTCGACGATTACAACACAGAATGACGGCTTGACTTTCAAAAAACGGTGGTGAAATTCATCATACACACGAGCTAGAAAAATAGTGTACTTTATTTGTACGTTTTGGCCTTTTTAACCGTCTTCAATGAAAGGAGGAAGTTCTTAGTTAGATTATTTCTTATGTCTATAATGTCAGAACTTTTTACTGGGTGAACCGTACATAACTGACTTTAATTTTCATCGACGTATACATACAACGTAAAAAATAACACTGGCCCACAAAAAATGCTCTGTAACTTTGACTAGACCCACCCAGGATTATGTATTTTGATGCGTGTGTAATGGTCTGATCTATATTTTTACATACACCCTTTCGTACAATTTTATTATTAACCTTCCCTTACAGCGCTGAATCCGAGTTTGAAGTCCGTTTGGTCCGTACACCCCTAAATTTACGAACATTAAAAAACCGCCAAAATGGCTAAAACCGCAAAAATATGCATAAATACATTTTTTTTTAACTAACCCAAATATGTTTCTTATGTTTATTATTGCGTTGAATCCAAATCCGAAGTTGGTTTGGCTCATCAGCAAACTTTGAGTAAATTGCAAAAATCCTTAGCTTAACAAGTAATCTAACAAACAGAGTGACGATTTAAAACTGATTTTGAAGAATACTTGAATAAAAAAAGTTCTAGTATTTTGATTTTGAAATCGATCAAACAAATTCATTTATTCTGAAATTTAATTTATACAAATTCCTTATATTCATATAACACTCTCATACAGTAAAGTAGAAATATCACATACATTTGTGATTGAAATAAAATTCCATATTCGAGGGTAAGAATATTGAAGTAATGATAAATGATATATCGCTTAAAAATGATTGCGTATCGTACAAATCGTTGATCGAAGGTGGCGAGGGTCAGTAATTGTAAGCGAATTGGGTCACCCGGATTTGAGCCACGGTTCCATGAAGCTTTTATGAGATTTCATACTGTGTTTCGAATAATACGACCCGGGTGACGTTTGATCTAGTTTGTATATTAAATGGATGTAAATGGTTATTTTTTTTTTGTATTTTGATGTGGGTTTGGTATACATCGTTTTTATTTTTTAAAGGCTGTTTTAAGATTCGAGCTTTATAAGTTTGTATACTTCTTCTGAGAGGTGCAGTTAATAACATCACAAACTGTTAATCGATATATACTCGTATATGCTTGTTTTTATATCTGCTACCTATACCAACATACCTATAGTTAGTAATAGGTAGTCGTAGTATAAGCAGCAGTAGATCATATTTAGTTTTTATCTATATCTAGAAAAAAATTAAACGGAGGTTGTAATTTAAATTGTCGCCTCTTAAAGAATTTTTTATAAAGAAAACACTTTTAAGCCAAAATCTTTCAAGATCGTAAACAAAACAGCGCGCCACTTAATATAATTTCTTAAAACAATGGTCCAATATCTGACAGCTCCCCCAAGAGACAAAAATATTCCATTACTGATTTTTCTCTTGACCGATTTACCCTAATTTTCGAACTTGACCTGAATATTTAAAGGATAAATACGAACAAATCGCTGTTTTATTTCCCCGTGGTATTTAAAAGTAATTCGAAGAATCGCTCTAAAAGCAGGTTGGAAATATTTTTTTATACACTTCCTGTTATAAAAAAAGTAAAATACGTTTTAAAAGTTTAATTGTTTGTAATTTGAGTCGACTAACTGCAACTTTTTTAAAAGTTAAGAGCATTACAGCGTAAAGAGTATTTTGGACAAGAAGCCTATGCTCAGCAGTGGGGTATTTTCGAGCTGTTTCTCTTTAATTCTGTTATACATTCTTTCAATTTATTTTCTATTGACTTTTGTGTACATGTAATGCTGTATCTCATAGAACACAAGAGTAGCTTCGTAAATTAAATTTTCGTACATTTTTTTTAATTTGAACATTGTGTGGCTACGCTAGTAAAGAACATAGCCACCCCCTCTCTTCCCGTGGCTGTCGTGAGAGGCGACTAAAGGATGACACAGTTCCACTACCACCTTGGAACTTAAAAAGCCAACCGAAGGTGGAATAACCATACAACTGCTGGCTTTGTAATACACGGGTCGAAGACGGGCAGTAGTCTCTTCGGTTCGACAAAGCCAGCCCTGCGGTCACCAACCCGCCTGGCCAGCGTGGTGACTATGAGCAACACACATGAGCCATTTTTGCCGCGAACTTGTGGAGGCTTATGTCCAGCAGTGGACTGCGATAGGCTGAAGTGATGATGATGATGAACATTTGTTTTTCTTTTTTGATATTTTGATTGATTTCGAGAATGCGGTTCTATTTCTTATGATGACATCATATCACTAAATTATTTATGGTCATGTTTGGATTCTAACGATGTGGATAACTCAATAATTTCATGATGTCCTTAGTTAGTTATTTGCCATAAGCGCGCTATAAAGGAACAATTCATTAGTATGTGTACTTTAATTCGAATATGTACTAGATATGTAAAGTAATTATCAAATCGACAATTCAAAAGGAATATTTTAATACCAAATAACCACTTTTTCACCACAACTCCATTATAATGATAAAAAAACAGTCAAGTTAAAGTTTCCACTATTCAACTCTTACAACAACCTTTGAAAGTAAGCGTTTTTTTTAAATAGGGTCAAACTTAAAATTATTTTTAAATTTCTAATTTAAATCAGTTATATATGAATTTATTTGATATATTAAATTATTTTCGATGTTCACTATAGTGCAAGATTCTATCTTACAAACATATATGTAAGTATACACACATTGCGAGTTAAATGTAAGCATAAAAAAACGCTAACAATAATATGAATTAGAACCTGTTATTTTCCTTTTATAATCCACCCCTCTTAAAATATATCCATTTTCCAATAGATTTAAATTATGGTACGCGTCAAAATTTGATGGTAACGATAACACTTTGATGAAACAAATTAAATAAACAGAATTTAATAACAACAGTTTTCAATTAGAAGGGTTTGTCAAAATCTTGGCTCATTTCTTGCTTCGTGATCTAAATCTAATTATAATTGATGGCGTTACTATTAAATGGATATAATTTATTCTCTTTATGATAATAAACATTTTTTGAATTATGTCAAATTTGTTTTGATATTACATTTATCGTAACGAACGGAATGAAAGAAAAATTACGTTTTAGTTGTTCAATATCGTAATAAAATATTAATATTTTTATGTTTTAAATGAAAAGTATCGTGGGTAATGATTTAGCCATTTTAGTATAGTGGTGATATTTCCAATAACGGGGATAATGGTGGATTCAATTTTCGCTCAAAGACGTAAGATACTCATTAATGGTTTCGTGTTCTTCACCCACACACAAACACACATTGATGCATCCTAGATACGTCACATATATAAACATCATAAATTATAATACTAAATGGATTAAAATTACTACCACATATTAATACACCTAAATAATGTCTTACAAATTTTAACTACTGCTTAATATCAATTGTAATTTGTTGTCGAAAACGAAAACATCGCCTAGAATCTAGCGCTCAAATAAACATGTTTTTGTTTTTTATTGTAATACTATATGAGTATTGTTGTTCGAGTAAATGCTCACTAGACGGAGCCATTACAGTGTCAATACTGACGTCTCGGTACGATTGGCACTTGTGATGGATACCTATTAATTTCTATTTAATGGCAAATCGCAGTAAGCTGACTAGAACATACCTTTGATATGTTCTATGTTTTTCTTATAAATGCGAAAGTAACTTTGTCTGTTTATTTTACTAATCTTTTTACACTGACTTAGAAATAAAAAAAAACAGGGCTATTTGTTTATAAAGTGCATAGCATAATGTAACATATTCCTGGCGTTTCATTTTGAGAAATTCTTACACGACGGGGTTCTATTCTTTGATATCACGAAAGTCTTCAATAAATATTGCCATAAAGTATTTCGTACTGTAGCTACTCACTGTAGTCAACATTGATGGTCTATGTTGATTTTTAATCAAATGACCTTTTTTTCTAGTTGCGGTTAGTTTTCTAGTTTTTAATTGGCAGATAGAATTTTTTTCTATAAAGTGTTACAGAATTTTAATTTATTTAAAGATAAAAAATTGAAAATTTTACAAATATATCAAATAAAAAGTTTAATCAAAATTAAATGGATAACAATTTTACCAAATAAAATATATTTGTAATATTGTAAGCACAAAAAATACAGAAACGTAGCGAAAGAATTAAATATATGTTTAAAAACTGATTAAGGTTATAAGCATAGATCATTAACAAATACATAGCTTGACTTACTAAAGTATAATAGCTGATACATTTAGAGTTTGGTATGAAAATCAAAGACCTAGTAAAAATGACCACCATGAATAGTATCGAAAAATATTACAAACTAGTAAAATTGTTAGTACCAACACCGACATTGCGTTCGAACACAAATAGTTTGATAGTAAATATTTGCAAATGGCTTCGGCTGTCATCACCGACCAATATTTGCCTATGCATACGGAATAGAACCATTTAACGCTTACAAAATTGTAGCCTGTAGAAATTTTATTTCGCTTGCAATATTGCAGTATCAATATTGTAGTGAGGTGGCTGAGCTCATACATGAATCTTAAATGAAAGGTAGATTCAAATTCGAGTTTCCAGAAATTATTTATCAAGTATATTAAATGATAAATAGTTTATGAAAATATCATGACAAAATCTGCTTGTATCAGGCTATTTTTTGGGAATGTAAGTATGCTGTTATGCATGACAACCTAAACATTCTTTCCGTTTGCGACCTTGCGTCGAATTGTAGGTGAAGCAATCGGTTCTAGTGTTTATCCCAGAAATCTGTTAGTAAGTGTCACTCATAGAAGGAAATGTATCCCACAACCCACAGTGGAGCAGAATGGAATGTTACGCCCCAACTCGGCTTCTACGTGGAAAAAGAGGCAATGAATTAATCAAATGTGCTGTGTAAAGTTATATCTGACTGTCGCCCAAAATAAATTTATGTTGTTTAATTTGGACAATTATGTCATTCTTTGTCATCATCAAAGTGTAGTTTAAACTTTAATAATATCTACGGTTTCTATATAGGAACGATTATTTGAAATTAAGTATAATTTCAGACTCAGATGGGATTCTCAGTAATTACACAGTTATTAAAATCTGCAAGTGAAAATTGCATATTTCCATCTTTTAGTTCACACCGGGAAAACGAGTGAATATACCGTTTTAATGCTACCGTTAAGCCATTCAGTAGATATAGATTAGGTTTAAAATGTAGAAACTAATATAAAAAGGCATTATATGTATATTATTATTTGACGACGCGTTGGCGCAGCGGTTACAGCACTGGCTGTTGTGCCGGTCGCGGGTCCCATTCCCGCTCACGACAAACTTTTTAAAAACAACAACATCAACAACAAATATACAACTATATCGACAAACAAGCGTACGGTTCACCTGACGGTAAACGATTTCCATAGCTTATTAGACGCTTGCAATATGAGAAACATCGCAAGCTCATTGCTGACCTACCCTACAATCTCCCCACGAGCTCTGGACGCCTTACTGACCACCTCAGGCCTCAACAGATTATTTAGCTGTGATCTTCTGTAAGGCTGAGACTTCCCAGTCAGGCTGCTCCAGACTTAGAGCAGAATATCCTGCTGTGCCTTACCTCATTTAAAATAAAATGAGATAAAAATATTCTTTTCTGTATTTCTGTACTCTGTAGTTATCTAATCTGAGCGCTGATGGGTCAGTCGAGATTATGAATATAAATCGAGATGCAGTAAGAATTATTCGCTTTCAAATCTAATTGCGCACTTGAATTTGTTATTAGAACTCGTAGTAGTAACGAGTAAAATACTTTTAAATGCAGATTCTCAAACATAAAGCATTAGTATAGTATCATTACGGATTTTTATATTTATATTATCCACTTTAAATTTTGATATTATATAAATTAAAAAAAAAACCCTCAAATGATTTTTTTATTCTTTTATTCAATCTACTTTTGTCGTACAGACACGTCAGTCCAATTGTAATTTTTACAATAAATTAACAGTAAACAAGAAAAGAAATTAAATACCAAACCTTAACTATTGATTGCTAGTCTACAAAATTCAAAAACTGTTAGAAGATTCTGATAAAATTTAATAATATTACTCATATTTTTAGTAGTTGAGTTTCTAAAATATTCTAATGGAAATAAAATTTTCAAATCGGGACAACACCTATAACCTACCACCTATATAACCTTCATATTTTGTTACAAATTGGAAACGGGTTTATTCAATAAATAGTGCTCAAAAGTTCAACACCAATTCTATCAAGTTAATACACAAACTACAGTGTTAATAAAATTAGAATGGCAATGCCACTTGTTACCATAGTTAAATCCCAATGCACTTTATGGCATTAAAGGCACTGTTTGATGAGTGGCCTCTAAAATTATGGTGCTTATAACATTGCTCTGTCAATCAGTCTTATTTTATTTGTGTATTTTGGCAGAGTTTGCCGTATTTATCATACATCCAAATACTTTTTTAATTGGCTTAAAATCGTAAAGAACATTTAAAAATAAGTCTTTACGTTTTCTAATTAAACATTAAAGCTAGTTGTTGAACAAATGTTTAAATATTGATTGTTATTGTCTTATCTATACAAATAAATAAAAATGGATTCCATTGGATTGGATTGTCTGTTTATAATATTAAAATAACCGCTTTTAACTAAATTCATATGTATGTATCTTCACTCACTCACTTCAGCCTATTGCCGTCCACTGCTGGACATAGGGCTCCACAAGTTCACGCCAAAAATGGCATGAAAATAGCATTTTTTATAATTTTTGTCTGTCTGTCTGTCTGTTTGTTCCGGCTAATCTCTGAAACGGCTGGACCGATTTTGACAGGACTTTCACTGGCACATGGTCATGGATGACAGAATGTAATAAGGAGTAACTTAGGCTATTTTATGTTAGGATTTTTTTTTATTTTATAACTGCGAACTGAACAAGAATTATGTTGTTAAATTTCACGCGGACAAAGTCACGGGCACAGCTAGTTGCCAAATATATAACATCAAACATAAACAAACGCAATAAGATGTAGCAAAACAAAATGCCGGCGAGCAGAGCAGACAGACGTGTATGTTCATCCACAATCTCTCTCCGCACTCAAAGGTATGTATTTAAGCTGATTACCTGCCCTAAATCTTATTTAAGGTCTAGTGTTTATTGAAATAGAAAACTACAGCAAGTACGGATATGCAAACCAATGCTACTAGACCTTAATAGAATGGTTCACTGTTTTGTAGAGTCCTTTGTGTGTCCTCTCAAACCCTTGTCGGTACTCGATTTGTCCCTTGGCGTAGCGCAAACAGTTACATTTGGGATAATTTAAAAATTGAGTGTTCTTGAAAAGGCCAGGGTACACACCCTAGTACAGTTTCTTAAGATAGGTACTGTTATGTAAATATCTCACCACAGTTTGTCAATAAAGATACATAAAAGAAAAACCGCCAGGGAAATTGAATAACACTAGATTATTTTCTGAAAATAGCGGGGATCGACCGTGTCGGTGCTCTAGCCAATTAAGCTACGGAATGATGTACTCGCAATATCGAAATTTTTGATATGATGATTTTATATTCGGTCTAAGCGACCGTCCTCGCTGGAACGGTCGATTTTTGATATGATATAAAAAAATGTTTACAATTTCCTAATGTGTGGTCAATACAAAAATAAAATCGTACAAATTAGAGACATTCCGTTTAAATTAATATAGTCTGTACAGGCATTGTTTAGTCAAGTGGGTTTTGTAACAAACGTAGGAGCACAAACGGGTTGCCCTAAAACTCCCTAAATTTTATTTCACTATTTTATAATTCTTAGCTAAAAAAATATCTTTATTCAAACAGGCTTTAAAAGCACCTTCAAATAGTCATTTTATAAATTAAAATTTATGTAAGTGCAATAAAATTGGTTAAAAAATAAAATCTCCTTTCATTGTCCCACTAGTTATTGCCTTTTCAGAATTTTGTCTTACATTTATGATTGAACTAGCTATGCCCGCGGCTTCGCCCGCGTTTAAATTAGTGTGTCACAAAGTTTTCCCGGCAAACTTCCAGTGAAACTCTCATCAAAATCGGTTTAGCCGTTCCGTAAACATTCCTTTTGAAGCCCTCTCTCTATTGGTGAAACCGCATGAAAATCCGTTCAGTAGATTTTGAGGGAATCGATCACATACACTTTTGGGGACTCTGTTTTATAATACCTGTTACTACAACTGTTACCCGCGACATTCGCATGGTTATGAAGATATGCATTACTATTAAGATGTTTAACGCAAATTATTTTTTTAAATAACCTATCAGGCGAACTTATAGCTGCTGTATATGTTTCATACAAACTATCATCCCCAATTTAACCCCCTTAGGGGTGGAATATCACAAAATCTGTTCGTAGCGGAAGTCTACTAACTATAATCTACCTCCCTGCCAAAATTTCATCTTTGTCCATCCTGGATGGATGGGACCATCCAGCGGTTTTTGAGTTCTCGTGATGAGTGAGTCAGTGACCTTTCTCTTATATATATATATATATATATATATATATATATATATATATATATAGATTACGATGCATTATTTGGACAACTCCTCACCATCTTCAGCGGGCATTTTAAATTTCAAGTCTCTTACTTCAAAAATATAGGACTTTCATACAAACTTCCAGCCCCCGTTTTACCCCCTTGAGGTCGAGCTTCGTAAAATCTGTTCTTGGCGGATGTCTACCTTTTATAATAAAACTATCTACCAAATTATAAGTTTGTGGCTGTTATAGTTTCGGAGATTTTGTGATGAGTGAGTCAACCTACCATCCCCCGTTTCAACCCCAAAAGGGAGTTGATTTTTAAAGATACATTATTTGGACACCTTCTCACCATCTAATCTACAAAGCATACATTTTAAATTTGAAGTCTCTTACTTCAAAAACATAGGACTTTCATACAAACTTCCAACCCCCGTTTTATCCCCTTAAGAATTGAATTTCGTAAAATCCGTTCTCAGCGGATGTTTATGCCCTATAAGGAACCTACTTGCCAAATTTCAAGTTTGTAGGTGTTATAGTTTCGGAGATTTCGTGATGAGTGAGTCAACCTACGATCCCCCGTTTTAACCCCAAAAGGGAGTTGATTTCTAAAGATACATTATTTGAACACCTTCTCACTATCTAAAGAGCATACATTTTAAATTTCAAGTCTCTCACTTCAAAAACATAGGACTTTCATACAAACTTCCAACCCCCGTTTTATCCCCTAAGGGGTCGAATTTCGTAAAATCCATTCTTAGCGGATGTCTACGCCCAATATGGAGCTTATTCGCTAAATTTCAATTTTGTAGGTGTTATAGTTTCGGAGATTTCGTGATGAGCGGGTCAACCTACCATCCCCCGTTTTAACCCCAAAATCGAGTTGATTTCTAAAGATACATTATTTGGCCACTTTTTCATTATCTATAGAGCATACATTTTAAATTTCAAGTCTCTTACTTGTAAAACATAGGACTTTCATACAAACTTTCAACCCCCGTTTTACCCTCTTAGGGGTCGAGTTTCGTAAAATCCGTTCTTAGCGGATGCTTACGCCTTATAAGGAGCCTACCTGCCAAATTTCAAGTTTGTAGCTGTTATAGTTTCGGAGATTTCGTGATGAGTGAGTGACCTTTCGCTTTTATATATATTATAGATTATAAATCAGAATTTCAGCACCAACGTTTCTCGTCACTGAAGATTTATCTAGTCGTAGATTTTATGATCATAAATCTAAAATTGTCAAAACGCAATGTCATTTGGCTTACCATTTACGCGGTTTGAGAAATGCTGTCTGTGTATATTTCGGGATGCTTGTCGGAATTTCAATTCCCGAGATCTGGTTTGGTATGTGAAATATTTTGAATTTATGATAAAATTTTATAATTAATTAGCATCTATTAAATTTATGAAATCCTTCAGTTTAAAAATATCCAGTTTTAAAACATTACTGCTTAAATTATATTTTGTGATGTATTATTTTATTTGAAGTAATTTTAGTGACCTCATACTTTCTATATACGAAATAGTCCATACTTACTACGTGGTAGACATACTCATCTGAATTGATGATTAGATTCTATTTGCTTTTTTCCCCTCAAAAGTCTTATTTTAGCACTAGAGGTTGCCCGCGGCTTTTCTCGCGTAAGGACTGATTATATTTACAAAAAGTGGTAAAATGTAATTTCAGTTATACGAACTAATCTCATATTTTACTCCTGAATAGTGATTTATTTCATATACATCCCATCACTACGGTGCTGTGGTGCGCGTGCCGGGTTGGCGCCTACATTCCGGCGGTTGCGGGTTCGATCCCCGCTCGATTGAATACTTGTATTTGTACAAATATTTATTTCCAGTCAGGGTGTCTGTCCTTGTGGTACCACCTATCCTGCCTCGGAGAGCACGTTAAGCTTCCGCTTGTTATCATAGACGTTGCTCGTAGTAAGCTTGATCCTAATCGAAGCTTGATGTTACGGCCTAAATCTGATCTAATATGCGATCAAAAGCCTATAATTCTCTTTGGTCGCAACGGAAAAAGAAATCAACTTCAATTACATTGTTCTTGAGCCTGTAACATCCCACTGCTGGCCATAGGTCTCTTTATCAATGCTGGAAAAGGATCGGAGATTAATCCACCACACTGCGTTTTGGTGGACATGTTCCCTACTATCAGTAACGATCACTATCAGGTATATGATACCAACCGGAACGTCGGTGTTGTAGGCGACTATTAGCATCACTACACCAGAGCGGTTGTTAACTTAATTATATCGATAAGTAATACAACATAGGTAGGCGAAAAGATAGTTTAGTAAATACGCGTCATCAAGATTTCTCATAAAGTCGTCATTAGATCTCGATCAAATTTAAATGGAAAGACAAACACCAGCTTTCGATTAAAAAAGAATCATCAAAAAAGTAAAAAGCTATGAGGCATAATACAACGAAGGTAGAAGGAACCTTAATTGCAAAAGAAGTCTATAAATAAAAGTTCATAGAAAATAAAACGCACTTTCATTCTATTATATTTTAACGGCTTCTACTAATTCACATCCATGACGTAGTATACCTAAGAGTCCATAGACCTCCGTAAATCATTTCAAAAATGCTCAAGTACATATTTATGTATTAGTGATCCAATGCCTAATAATAAAGTTTCATGCTTGAAACTTCAAAATTGAAAGACTTCCAGATTAACCAAATTTATATAAACTTTGTTAACTATTGACTACTTTTCTGTAAAGTTTTAAGTTTGTAGTATAAAAACTAAGGTTTTTTTGTTTTTAAACTTTCGATAGCCCTTAGACCCCTTTAGTGTGACCCTATTGTAAAATCTTAGTAGACGTCTACTAACTATAAACTACCTCTCTGTCAAGTATTAAGGTCATAGCTCAAAAAATGAAGAACTATTTTAAAAACTTGTATGAGCACTTAGACATCTTTAATGCAGCCCTAGACGCAAAATTCTTTCTTAGAGGACGTCTACTGTGAACTTTTTTTCTGTCAAATTTCAAGCTTGCAGCACAAAAAATGAAGGACTTTCATACTAACTTGTGAGAGCCTTTAGACCCCTTTAATCCGGGCTTGTAGAAAAATCCGTTTCTAGCGGATGCCTACAAAATCCCTGCCAAATTTTATCTTTATGTATCCAGCCATTTTTGAAAGTTTGCGACAACGTCTTAATCATTTATTACGCTGTTCTGATAATAATATAAGCATGTGATAGAGTGATTTATTTGATAACGAAATTTTAACTAATGTGTGTACGAATTGCTTAACCATATTTTACGTTCTCAATGTAACATGTTTATGATGGCCTTTACATTGAAATTGATGTTAATAAATTCTAGATACATATTGCAAATTTGTTAATGTTGTTGAATATTAATAATCACTAAAACCGATACATGTGAGAAATTATTAGTAATTTTACACAAACGTTATGTTGCAATTGCCAAGAACATCAAAGTTATTGAGGGATTTGCTATCTGTGCATTCGATTACTGGCCAAGCGCTTAATGCAACTGCATAATAATTGTCAACGAATCTTAAACTTTATACCTGTACACTTAAAATACAAATTCTTATAATATAATCGATTTGTAGATTTCCAGAATATGTGACGTAAATCGCACATGTGATTTTGATTGACAGACGTTTTATTGAATTTGATGTACGTGTTTCTTGTTTATGATATTTGTGGCTTCAAATTAGTCAAACAAGTTATGAAATATTTTTGAAAGAATTGATTAGTAACAATAATAATTTTCAAATTCAATTCAAATCAAGTCGTACATGTTCTACTCATCAACGTGAATTAAAAGAAAATGTCTTAACTTTAACAACACACGTCTAAACAAAAATCAGAAGAGAAACGTAGGTTTTTGCTCCAATTCTTTTTACGCTTAAAAGGATGTCTGTTTATTGCCAATAAAATTTAAATATTTAATTTCCTAAATTACGCTATTGATTCTTGTTGTATATAGTTTGCTAAGTTTGGGATTAGGACAAACGATTTTATTTTTAACTTCTTCATGTTCTCTTCTTCTTTTTGATCTTAATTCGACTGTAATTTTTATGTGTGCCTTATAACTTCTTACTGGATGTATCGATTTCGATGATACTTTTTTAATCGAAAGCTGGTTCTTGTAGTGCAGTTCCATTTAAATTTGATCGAGATTTGACAAGTACTTTTTGGTCGAACTGATTTGTTGACTACCCTCGACGTATTATTTGTCGATGTAATTGAAAACGGTTTTTTTCGTTTGCCAGCAAAACACAATCATTTTTAAAGAATTGAAAATAATATTGTAGCGAAAAAGGTTGTATAAGTAGCATTATTGAAAGTTCAACATTTCCTTAAGGAAAACAGAACTGAATGAGCTCTTGGTCAAATTAAATGTTTTCATTAAACGGTCAAATTCAGCAAATTTGTGTTTTGCAGTTGTAATAAATTACAAGGCCAAACCAAGGATAACGCAATTTTTTTTTTGTATTTAAGTATTGCTGCTACGTGATCATTTCTTACTATTTAGTCGTTACAAAATAAGAGGCCCGTTTTGACATTTGTCATCGGGACGTAAATAGTGAAGTAATCATACGACTCGGTATTTGATACTCACGATAAATCGATTCTTTGTATTCTTTGTAATGAGCGCTAATAATACACACGAAATATTACACAATATGCACAAAATAAGACTACCATTTTAGTCAATTTTTTTTGTTCGTTTTGTTTATATCCGTTCGTTTTGCATATATACGAGAATATATATATATATATGTTTTTTTTAATTGTATGTCACAAATGGACTGCGATAGGCTGAAGTGATGATGATGATATATCATAAATAGTAATATTATCAAAGAAAGCTAAATTAACAAGAAATGCAACATAAATAACTTCTCAATAATATCTTTAACTATCTCAAGGTGACGATCGAGATCTTCTTTGATAAATACCCTGTCAATCAAATTTTTCATCAAACATGTCAAACGCGTATATCATTTGACTAACGCGTCACGGTTGAACAATGAATTTTGGCAAGTATAAGACAATAGAAAAACAACAGTACAGGCATTGAACTAATTTAAATTTAAAGAAAGAATTTGAAAGAAGATCTCAGAAGGTCGATTCAGCCTGTAACATCTCACTGCTGGGCCTAGGCCTCTTTTTGCATGTAGGAGAACAATCTCAGAAGCTGCGAAGATAAAAAAAACATATATATAAATATCGAAAAAAAAACTGAACCAATTTTTATTTTGCGTTAAAGAAACAAGCAAACTTCGTAAAGAACAATACAGTGGCAGTACGTAATAAAAACTCGCACTGTATGTTTTTAACCGACTTCCTAAAAAAGGAAAGATTCTCAATTCGAGTGTGTTTTTTATGAGTCTCTTGTGGTGCATGTTATGTGTTTATTATTATTCTAATCAAATTACCTCACCTATGGCTGAATTTTACTTTATTATATTATTTGCAATTAATCGTAAGTAATTGACACAAATGTAATCAAATTAATTTTTTATTTTTTCAAATTTAGCTTTGTATACCCATTAGGGTTTGTGACTTAGACCTAAACTATAGTTACATATCTGTCTTATATTTTTGTATGTCTCAAACTGTTGCGTATGCCTTATAACATAAATAAATAAATAAAAGGATTAATACTTGATTTTTTTAGTTATTTCAACTTCACGGCGCTTGCGTTAAATCCGACAAAACACGCAATAGTGTACTGAGCAGATCTGTCAGCAAACTCCGGAGGATGTCGGTGTAAAATCTTAATTATGTAAAATGATTTTTTAATTTTTGTTCAAGAGCGTTACTGATCTATTCGGGAGCCACGCCAAGAGCTCTACTTTACTAACCACAAGCATAGAGCACTAATTGAGAATACTGTTATTCGGGTGTGGTTTTCTGCAAGGTGTACGTTCTTAGCCTTGCTGCTCCGAAATTTCAATCAAGATATATCTCCCGTCCGATATCCGAATAGCAATTTACAAACATACTGTCAACCTACAGAATGTACCATACCTATATCCTATAACTAAATATAAGAAGTGAAATTGTTAGATTACTGCCTAAGATACAATTGAGTCGCTAATGACAATAGATACAACATCACTTTAACATAACTGTTGTATTGTTTAGGGAAAAAGAGAAAAAAAGTCGTATTGTTAATGTGTAATGTGTGATAAGTAGTTACATAAAAACTATTGTTCTGGTCTCCGAAACAAATTGGAGGCTAAAGTGGTCCCATTTACTGTTCCCTAATTTCGACTCTTAGTTATTTCCCAAAGCTCCGCATACCTCGTTGTGAACGAGGGTTGAATAAAAATACTCAGCACTTATTAAATACTTGTGCTTCAGTCTGACTTTGCGTATGCACGATGATGATTTTATTTTAGGTACTCGTCTAAATCTTAAGAAACAGATTATGTTAGTATCTATTTATGTGCCTTTTTATATTTTCATCTTATACATCTTTGTTTTACAAATATACAATTTTTTTTCAAAGTATCTAATGACTTTAGTTTATTTTTTAAACCATAAAGTGAAGATATATCGGCTGAAATAAAGCTGCTATATAGATGAGCCAACTACAACTCGACGGTTTGTCTTATAAAAATAAAATTATATATATTTTTGTCTTTCAATTACATTTACGTTAAGCATATGACATATTGAACTAATAAACACAGATTATTTATTACTAGAAGTCAAATATTGTAGGATAATATTTTTTCAGCTACATTATATGATTTCCAAGTTTCAATTTTCAAGTTTCATTTCTCTCAACGTCCAATGGAACGTTCTATGCTTGGGGTCTCTCTTAAAAATAGGAAAAGAGACTCAGAAATGAGACTATCCACGAGAGAACAAAAGTAACCGGCACAGCATATATGTTCTGGAGTGGTGACCACGTGTTGGCAAACGCAGTATGGGACGTTCTTCGGCCCACTGTAAGGACGATCTACTCAAGATAGTAAGGTGGAGGCTGGATGAGGATTGCGGAAAACGGGGATGATTGGAGCGAACTTGGAGAGGTATGGATCATCTGGAAGTGGCCTGCGATATGCCGATGTGATGATGATGATTATGATTATATGATTTGGAATCAAATTTTGCACATTTTCATCTCTAACATAGCATAGAATAAATACATTTACGAATATTTTTATTGGCTGAACCGTCATCTTAATATATATAAATCTCGTGTCACAATGTTTGTCCTCAATGGACTCCTAAACCACTTAACCGATTATAAGAAATTCGCACACCATGTGCAGTTCGATCCAACTTAAAAGATAGGCTACATTTTATTTTGATATATTATGTTATTATTATATTTCAGAAAAAAATAAGGTGATACGAAGTTCGCCAGGTCAGCTAGTTAAATTATAAATTTCTTTAATGTTTATATGTGAAATGGTACTAAATGAAATATAGACTATCATGTCACGTTAAGGTAACGATTATTAATTTTGCGTATTCCATTTCGAAAAGTGTTATCAATCATACGAACTTTTTTCTCGTTTTGTGGAAAATAAAAGTTTTGTCGTGTATTTGGGTATGAATCAATTATAATGATCAATCGACTTATATCTACATATGTAAAAGTAAATTTGAATATTACTGCATAATTAGGGTTACTGGAAAAAAAATCGTTTAACTAATAAAAGCATGCATGATTCAACGAAGTAAAAAATTTGAATGATGATTGACGTCTCAATTGAATGAAATTACAATTATCATTCATAATTAGTAACTTTATTAAAAAGCGATTACAATTTTTATCTACACTAATGTTGTAACATTCTACTTATGTTTCCAATACTTGACTTATAATTACTACTGTTATAGCACAGACAAAAAAACACTCAATTTAAGCAATTTCACATGATGGTATAATATCCACATCGATATCGTAAAATCTCATTTTAACATCGCGCGCATGCGCGCAGCTGCGCTCTCATTGGTTAGATTTTAATGGCGGCAAAATTTCTGTGACAATACACGTACGCGTGAATTTAATTTAATAAATTAAAAGTTAAAAATGGATAGCGACGATGATATTTGTACGCCTCCGGATATTCTAGAATTGGCAACAAAATTAACTCACAATCTTTTGCCAGAAAAATCTAGAAAATTATATGAAAATTAACATTAATTTTCAGAATTGTACCATCCAAAATTTGAACAAGTATTATAAATAAACTATTGTCAGCTTTTACTCTTGTTGTTTGATTAATTGCATTAGTGAAGATAAAGTAGTGTATGCAACTGCATATAACACGGGTATTAAAACACTCGTTACTATTATGAAACTCGCTGCGCTCGTTTCATAAACTCACACTCGTGTTTTAATACCCTTCATTATATGACAGTTGCATAAACTACTATTATCACATTTTCATTAAATGTATAAATGAGTCATTCAGTACAATAATCGTTTATATTATAACGGTTACGACTTCACTCATTTTACTCTCTATGAATGTCAATCTATTATTAAATCTTCATCGGTATAACAAGTCATTCACGAAATCACACCGTAAATTATGTTTAAAACTCTTAGGGTTTTTCATGAAGTTTTATTAAACGTTGGAATGTAGAGTGTACAAGTTACAAACGAATTTCCTTTTAGTGTTTGTCTTTTTATTGTGAAATTTACGACACCAGTATACAAATAATTCATCAATTACTTTATTCATACAAATATTGTAATTGGCAAATTATGTAAAGATGAATTGAAGGATGTATGGATATTCGCCCTTCTTACATGCTAAAACTTACCAAATTTTTTAGAACTTGCACACAAATTGTTTAAGACCTAGATTCACTATAGATAACTTTCTTAAATACTGGCTAGCGGTGATAAAATCACTAAACATTTTAATGTTGATATTTTAATATTTCTGATGAGACAAAGAAAATAATAGTACCAAAGTATCATAATACCAACTAGTACGTTGTTTTAACCGTAAAGCAATAGCTTAGTTAATTTTTAAGTTGTTTCACGTCTGTTGCGGGAGTGCGAAATGTTTTAATATCATTACTTGTTAGTAATGAAATTTTGTTAGTGCTTTGTTTCGGTACTTACTATTGTTTTATAATAAAATTTTTGGCATTAATGATCAAATAAATGTTCGCTGGTATTTGAAGAAATAATTTTATTAGCATTTATGTTCTATCTATGGGTATCTAATGTATTTTTTACTTTTTATTATTGCTTATATTTTATTTTGATGAAATTTTTCTTCAGTAAATTACTATTATTTTATTAGTTTTTTTATTTAATTGGAATTTGAGACGCAATTATTTGTTTATTCAATACTTTATTGCACATTTCATAAAACATAATCACTATAATTAGTATAGGTAACTTAAATTATAGATTTTTTACAAATGATGTTAAATAAGAAAAACAAAATTATAATAATTTATAGACTTGGAATGGTTCCACATATATTTACCTAACGGAAATTTTAATCATAAATCTATGACGTTTGTTAGTAATTAGTATAAATAAAAATAAAATTAATCTTGATATTTGATAGATATATTGCAGCTATTTTAAATACATGAATATTTGAGGTAAGTTTACATTATCCCATGACTATTGTTAAAAATTATTTGATGAAATATGGGCTTTGAGGTCGGGTATGTCATACCCGAGAAGATTTATAGTTATTTATCGTATTTTGTGATTTCTTTTAAGGTCTCCCAACATGTCTTATGGAAAAAAGAATCGGGTTCTGGGTTTTGGGTCCGGAAAGACATTCCTATGTGTCATCATACCAAAAAAATAAAGTTGTGCTGGTAATATCCACTTTACGCTGCGATAATAATATAGGCAAATCACTACATAGTATAAAACAAAGTCGCTTTCTCTGTCCCTATTTCCCTATGCCCCTATGTATGCTTAAATCTTTATAACTACCCAACGGATTTTGGTGCGGTTTTTTAAAATAGAGTGATTAAAGAGAAAGGTTTATATGTATAATAACATCCATTAAATAGTGGAGGAATACTGTTATTTTTGAGGTTCTAATGTGATTTCGTAAATAATTACATTTTTTCCGCTTACATTGCAAACGCAGCCTGAACCCTACGAGATTTATCAAAATAATGTACTAAGTATTGTACACATTGAAAAGGTCTACAGAAAACTACGCTATGGTATATGTCTATTGTCAACATTTTTTTGTCATTTACTTTTACGACAAATAATGGCTAATTTTCAAAGCGATTTTAACCAATACAGCATTAATTCTTATCTAATTAAATACCTTAAATACATTGTTGGTTTAATATAAATCTATATGGCCCTTTACAGCATCTGATTTAAATGAATATTTTCGAAGATATTACAGATTTAAAAATTGCGGTACGTAGCGTTTGCGGCGGTTCCGGCCGGCTTTTACTCTAAAGTTAACGCGTGCGGGCCACGGGCAGTAATGAATAAATCAAAACTACTGGATCGATTTTAATCATTTTTTCAGTGAATGACATAGGCTATAATTATATTTTATACCCGTGCGAAGCCGGAGCAGGTCGCTAGTAATAAATAAAACCGCAAATGATTACGTGTTACAGTAAAAGGAAAGCCAGAGTCGATGTCGCAGATGAACTAAGAATAAGTGCCATTTATGTTTCACGCAACAGCAAACGTTGGCCTATGGCAAGTTTCTACGGTATACTTAATATGGTTGCCATAAATGATATCATAATTCACAAAGAAAATAACATGGGTTTCAAAACACGCATTTCAAGAAACGCAAAAATTTCATTAGTAATTTGGGTTTGAATCTAATAACTAACAGTCTTCGCAACAGATAATAGAACCGTATGTACATACTCCAAGGAATTGAGAAATAGAACCGATCACTTCGGGAAACCTTTGCCATCAATTTCCAAAAAAATGGCTGACAAGTATTATAGACGTGGAGACTGTACTAAAAAAGACAGAAAAACAGAAAATGGCTCTTCGAAATCTTAGGAACCATGTAACACGCGATTTTTTTGTGTGGAGGGTGTTCTAATTCGTAAGTGTAAGTTTGGTGCTATGTTAGATGATTACAAGACATTTCCGCTCTGTTTAATAGTTATAGTTTTTAGACGATACTATCTTTATGTTGTTTTACCAAAGAAGTTAGAATTTTGTTACATTTTTATTCGAAACTGAGTTAAACTACCTAAACTAATATTTTATTATAACTTTTAGATGCTTATTTATTTAAATAAAAATAATGATTGGTCTGCTTAACGATGGTGTTTTATTTACCGATCCTGTTGAATGGTCAATATGATTAATATGTCTTAGGTAAAACCGCTGATTACATAATCATGATTTAAAAAATTAACACTAAAGTTTCGGGTATCTCCCACCCACCCCATGGTGTAATAATCTCTCACCTCATTCACGTCGGTTTAAATCCTGGCATAAAATCTTTTTATTTTAGATTTTTCTCTCCTAAGAAACGCTATACTATAGCTCACATCATCACTTCAGCTTATCGCAGTCCACTGCTGGATAAGGCCTTCCCAAGTTCGCTCCAGACATTATCGTGCGAACTCATGTGTTTTGTTCATAATCACCATGTTAGGCAGGCAGGTTGGTGACTGCAGGGCTGGCTTTGTCGCACCGAAGACGCCCGTCTTCGTCCTGTCTATTTTAAACGACATTCGTGGCGCGAACTTGGAAAGGCCTATGTCCAGCAGTGGACTGCGATAGGCGGAAGTGATAGCTGCTACGGTCTTCAAGATTATATTAAGGTTGTAATCTCGATTGCACCAAACAATGCCCTTCGCGTCTTCTCCATTCTACGTGACATTGACAAAATCATCCGTGCTATTTGCACAATTGAAAGCCATAAAATCAAATAAATTGAATTACACCAAGTAATTTGTCTCACCGTGTACTGTATAACCAAATTAAAACAAATTGATTAACAACTTACATCGGTACACCTAAACATTTTACGAATACAAAAACACTTATAAAATATCCACTACATACATAAACATGATCCGCTGAACACGTGACAGCACTTATGCATAAACAATGTATTAATTACATTACACGTTGAACATCAACAAGATACACGTATTAGCACAAGTGACCACAACACTGATCCCGTGACAATAACATCGATGTATGACGGTTAATTGCTTGATCAACTCTCACCTGCGTCTATTGTCGTGTGATGTTGATCATCAGGTATGGTATTAATAATGAATTAGCTATCCTGACGTATTATTTCCGTTTGAATGTACAAAAATTCAATAGAAAACTACTTTTAATAAATATAATAGTAATACGTCGATAACATTTTAAATAGTCTGTTATTCCACCTTTATCTTAACCATTATCTATGAGGTTGTCAATTTAGTTGAAGCATATTGTTCGGTTCCAAAATGTATCAACGATAAAGATGTGTGGATTTTGTTGCAGTGTATTTCATACAAGACTTGACTAAATTTATAATGATTTAGAGTATTTTTAAAGTGTAATTGCGGAGATTATAGCTTATTTTTTACTGCAAAATCAAAATTTGAAACAGAACTTAAATGTTAAATAGGGTCGAAGTTTGACGATTCATTCTTTGATCAACTCTCTCACCTAATTTTATCATCGTCTGATATCCTTACATCTTGGTATTTATAATAAACTTAAAATTTATACAAATAACGTTATGCTAAAATGACTCGGCTTAAATGAGCATAAAGGGAAAAGCATCCAGTATTAAACAATAATATACACAGTAAATTAGTCTACTTCATATATAGAACCTTTTCAATTGATCAAATAACAAAGTTATATAATAATATGGATTTATGTGGAAATCGTGATCTATGTTTCAGTTATGACAATTTAATTCAAATCAAATACCTATATTTGAGAATCGAATATAATACCCATGAAATACAGTGGCTATGGCTTTAATCTATTTATGACACTGTAATCTGTATTTACTGTCTATAGACCACATATACATTTAGTTTAGCTTCGTTTGCGTGGATCAGGTTTTTCGGACTTATAAAATCGCACACAGGTCGAAATTCGACCACAATAAAAATCCTTAATAAAAAAAAAATAATGAAAATAAAGAACCTTTTTTTTTAAATTATTCAATTTGACTACAGACTGACAATCAACAAAACTGTATATTATGCGTGTGTGTGTCAAATACATGGTAGTGTGTGTAGTGGTTTTTTATTGATTTAATGTACTTTTTATGCATAATTTAAAAAAAAATATAAGCATTTTGCACCCCTTCTCTATATAAACTATGTGTGTGTAATTTTATACTCCTCGGTCCCCGTAATTTTTGTAAAAGGGGTACAAAGTTTCAGTAGTTAGCATTTCAGTAGCTGTAGAATAGTGAGTACGCTTGCTTTAACAAGATCATTTTGTTTCAAAAGCCTAAATTACAAAACAAACGAGGAATCGGGCTCATCTGGGATTTGAACCCGGGACCTCTCGGATTTGAACCCAGGACCTCTCGCACCCTACGCGAAAATCATACCCCTAGACCAACGAGCCAAACATTACAATTTTTTTTTTTTAATTTAGGTTATACATGACACAAATGTTAAGTAATAACAAGGTTAAAGATTTTAGGGTACGATAACGCCAAAAATTAATCTTTCAGATACTAAGTTCATCTTCATTTTTTGATTGTACGTTTTTAAATTTATTTTTAGGTCAGTCCCTTATGTTAACTAACATACACTTCCGTACTTGCTGCAACAATTACTGAATTTCAAAATTAACAAAGAAAAATCATTAGACTTAAAGATATCTTCATGTAAAATGGAGTTAAATAAATTTTGTTTATTAAATTCACACAATCGCTTTAAAAATGACAGTGAGGAATAGAAATCTTTTTAGTTACACACTTGGTAAGCGGGTGCCGGTACAGCAATCGTGTAATTAAACACAAACACGAAGCCTCGTTTGCATCTGCCACTAGCCGAGTTAATCGCGTTAACGGAATTATGAGAGCTTGGGGTGCAAGTGGTAGGAGTGGGAGGGAAAAGAGAATTTACTAAAATATAAGTGAAATTATTCTTATAGCTGCTGCACAATCTCTAATTGTTTTCTTCAACACTATTGACTGTTTTTTACTACATTTACCTACCTCAGCAAGTTTTTTGTTCGTCTTCTTTTCGCTTGGCTTTAGATTTTTAGGCGCCTTTTGCGCTATATATTTTGTTTAATATAATGTTTGATGTTGTTCACTTTTAATTGTAATTTATAACTTTTGTTGTAATATTTAATGTAAGCAAAAACTTAGAAAAAATTTATACAACTTTTAAAATTATACAAAAGAAGTTTTACATGTAATATTTATTTAGTTTTGAATAAGAATAATAAGTCTTAGTACAGTACACCGCTACGAAATCTAAGAAAGATTAACATAAACAAAGTAGGAAACATAAAACTGATGTGAACGTTAGAATGGCGATCTTTTACTAGACAATGTTTGAGATTAGAATATACATAATAAAATTTCTACTTTAAGCGAAAGCTCTCTCCTTTTATCCCTTACGTATAACTTGTAGTATTGACACACGTCCCATTTAATTTATGCATTTCGTTTCATTCTGATGAGATAATTGAATGTTTTCGTTTAAGTCTTCAATTTTGACGATACATATAAGAACGTGAAACTGGTTTTAAGTTTCAACTATATCGCATTGTTTGAAATCAGTTGAAATCAGTTTAAAAAAATGGTTACAAAACTTTTAAAATCCATAATTTTAACTTTTTATACATAAATTTGAAAAATAAACTCAATTGACAACAACAAAAGTAATGATCTAAAAAAATAATTGAATGAATAAAATGCAAAAATCGTCAGTCATACTCATAGAGGCCTAGCTGTAAGGCGATCAGCAGCGAGGTAAACCTTAATAGCCTTTAAATATTCACAGGTGGAGGAGTCGGGTACTAAGAGCCGGCTGTAAAAATTAGGAGCCCTCTTTAGAGCTCAAAATGGACGTTTGTCCAAAGGGAGTCTCGTAGTGAGATCGTAATACCAACGGAGTGGAAGAAAGCGCTATATGAAGTGGCGAGACGATGGAGTCATCTTCAAATGGCAACTTTTTATATAATTTCACTGATATAACTTTTTTTTCTAGCAATATATAATGTAGCCTCTCGGTCTTTGTCTGGACGATAATATATATTTTCGATCATAAATTATTTTTTCAAACTAAGAAAATGTACTTGTATGGTATTCTATTAGATAAAATGACTTGTAGTAAAGTTTACCTTTGTAGATTGCATTGCCCTTATCAAGTGATAGCGGATCTGGGTGTACCCGAGTAGAAATTTTTTCGTCTTCCTTAGAAGGACCGGACCAGGCATGCCTGATCAGGACTAGATAAGGCATGTAACGCAGATGATTGGTCTGGACCTGATCAGGATGAGATGAGATTTCCTGATCTGGACCTGATCAGGAAATCTCATCTCATCCTGATCAGCGGGTTCGGTTCGGTCCTTTTAAAAAACACGAATGTATATTTTTGAAAAAATTGTTTAACAAAAAAAAATCGAATTGATATAAATATGTATTAACATATTTATTATAACATTTATTTCCGTTTATTTTTTCCAATGTATTATTTATTTATGTTTTTACTTTAAATATTAATTATTTTTATTTATTTTTATGTTATTAATTAATTATTATTATTAATTAAATTTTATTTATTAACTTCTAATGATTAACTACTAACTACTATTTCCTATTACTTACGACTGCTCCACTGTGTAGAAATGGACTCCCTGCTAGATTGTCCTGATAACTGTATATATACTAAGTGCGCTTAAAAACATTAATAGCGCGATTCAGGCTCAGTTCGCGTCATTTCTTTCAGGCCATCCTGATCTGGACTGGACCAGGTCCTGATCCAGTATGCCTTACCATACTTGGTAAGATTTTACATCAGGCTAGCCTTGTCTGGACCGGACCTGGTCCTGATCCAGTATGCCTTACCATACTTGATTATATTTTACATCAGGCTATCCTTGTCTGGACCGGACCTGGTCCTGATCCACTATGCCTTACCATACTTGATTATATTTTATATCAGGCTATCCTTGTCTGGACCGGAACTGGTCCTGATAGAGCTTGCCGGATCACGCATGCCTTATTCTATCCTGATCCGGTCCAGATACATGATCTGGTTGAGCCTGACCTTTTTTCTACTCGGGTAGTTTGACTTTCCAAGCCTTATCAAACACATAAATACTAAAGTCTAAGAGTCCTAAACTCCACCGCAATTTGTTACGAGTCACGCTCAAATTGAAGTTAAACAATTTACAGAACATTTTATTTTATTTTTATATTTTTAATTTTACGAAGAGATTAATTTGAAAACTTTTTTGAGACTGAATAAATTTTTTATTATTTTGTTGTTCTTTTTACTTTGAATGGTAAAATATTTCGAGCGTAAAAAACAGCTGCATGCTTTTAACGTCTCTTATTAAAATTTGTTTATTTTATTACTTCAAGAATAGACTTATTTACTAATTGTATGTAAAAAGACTTATCTCAAAAATCTTTGTGCCCAGTAGATAAAATATGTGCATACCATTGTTAATAAAAGAACTGATATTAAATTTGTCTTGAGTATGAGATTAAAATAAGGTACTTTAAATAATTTCATGCAGTTGAATTTCCTCAATGTTTTATGTTGGTAATTAAATCTCACTAAGGTTAAATCTAAAGTTACTTTGAGTTACAGTCTAACTCTTTGTTGTTGAGAATTCTGTTATTCCTCAGTTGTTACAAAGTCGACGGCTTGCCAAGCTTAAAGCTTCTAGAAATGTGTGGAAAGCGCACTCGAAGACTCATTACTTGAAAATACGTTATTATAACTTTAAATACACTTGTGGTAATTTATTATAGCCAATTACAGTTGCATTAAAATAATTAATAACATAGTTTGGCTTACAAAACTAAATTTTGATGAAAAAATAAGTAAATTGAATATAAAAAAATAAATTGAATAATGAATAACTTGACGAGTTCGCAAAAAGCATTGATTTTTAAGTTTTTAAGTTTATATGTTTAGTTAAGTTTTCATTTTAAAATTGTTTAATTATTGGATATTGTATAATTTATGTTGACAAGCATTAACTTCGCCGATAAACTGTCACGCAGTTTGGGGGATTATGAAATTGTACAGTATTTGGTCCTATAAAGTATTTATTATTATTATAATTAGGTTGAGATTTAGTATAGCCATTTGACAAACTTAATAGATTTGAACGGGTGTCACATTAATAGCTTGGAGATGGATGAATATTTGCTATCTGTTGTAAGTGACTCACGAAATAAAGATACAAACGGACTGACAAAATAAAAAAAAGGTTAGGTTTGCAGTTATCCTAAAATATTTTCAATGACAAAATTAGCCCTGTTTTAAATATATATACTCGTATAAACAAAATAATAATAAAACAACAACAATAAAATAACATATATATACATATATACACATAATTTTACGCTTCAGCCTGTAATATCCCACTGCTGGGCATAGGCCTCTTTCACCATGTAGGAGTAACATCAGAGCTTAATCCACCACATATTATATTCCCTACTATGAGTAACGATCGCTATCAGGTGTACATGATAAAAACCGGGACCGACAGCTTAACGTGCTCGCCGAGGGACGATTGGGAGACCTACAAGGACTAACAACCAGACCGGAAATAAATATTTGTATAAGCACAAATATCCACTCCGAGCGGGAATCGAAGCCGCGACCGTATGTATGTGCCGCTGACACGGTATACGCACCATTACACCAGAGCGGTGTTTTATTTTAAATTAAAATGACACTATTGACTACAATTCATAATGGTTTATTTCTTTATTTGTTATTTAAAACATATTGTAATAATTAAACGAATTGAAGAACAAAATAACTAATAATATCAATAATAATTATATAACAAAAAAGACGTCATCAAGCTAAAAAAGAAAATCTCTAAATCTTTTTTAGATTTTATTGTATTTTTTTAATTCAAATATATTATGTACAAGTAATAAATTATTTCAAAATTTGTCATCATTTTCCGAATGATATCGTGATCAATATGACTTACTTAATGAACAGGAAAATATCTTCAGAAATAAAAATACAGTTAAGTTACAAGTGAATAAAGCTGGCAAACTGAATGAAACTGATGGAGCGTGAATATCACTCCATTTTTTTGTTTATTGTACAATTAAAAAAAAAATACTCGAAAATAATCGACTTGAAACCTTCTTTTTATAGTAAATTGAACTTCAGTACATTTATATTGAGTTTTTCATTTATATTAATAACGTTGCCGTTCAGTTATATACAAGTCAGAGATACAAGTGTGTGGCATTAAACTCAACCAGATGTTAGTATATGTCCTCTGTCCAGTAGTAGAGTAGTAATAGGCTGAATTGACTGACTGATAACCTGACATATATTTTACAAAAAGTCATAGTTAGACCCTCAGCAACAGAAGCAGTTTTTTTGCGATATGGCTTTCGGTATCTATTTGGAGTTTTATGAACCCAATTTGAATGCCTTTCGTATGTATCCAACTCGTATATTTAAACTGAATGTTAAGAAAATAATATTTTATCAACTTAGATTCCAGTATTTCCGTTGTTAATTTACGACATATTTAAGTCTCAATCTAAGTTTCTAGATTTTACGCGATATTAGCTAATTTATTCGTGCTTTGTTGGAAGTATAGAAAGTCGTTAATTCAAATGAATGTTTGGTAGATACGTTAAAAAGTCTGAAAACGAACACAATTTTAATGTCAATTACTATGTGTATTATTTTATTCATCCATTTGGACCATGTTTATAAATTGGATTTTGTATTTTCGTGCTAAAAGGTTTGTATATCATTTTTTGCCCGCCTTATTTATTTACTTTTTGTTGGCCCCAGGGTGACTTACAGTTAAATTTAAAAAAATAATTCCATTGGTGTGTGTCTTTTTTGATTTCTTTGACGTATTTTCAAGTACCCAAAGTTTACTTCAAATGCCAAATATTACAATGCACCCACTTCGTAAAGAACCCAGAAATTATTACGGACGAATTTTGTATTATACCGTTTAGAAATAGTAGAGATGCTACAAAGTAATTTATCATAACTTAAAATTTTTTACTCATAAAAAATACCATAGGAACTATAAAAGTCTTCCATATAAAGTACTACGCAAAGTTGGAATAATATTTTGAACAACACATTTTTCGCAGTTTAATAAATTTGCTAATATTTATATTTATTGATACTTGTATTTGAATCGTAAGGTTGTGTTTTGTAGTTCATAAATTATCTCAATGGTCAATTCTTCTAATACTAAAGATCCTACCTACATGGTAACTACTGAGCACCTTCAAACAGACAAACTCTCGAGATATATTAAGCTGTTTATAGCCTAAGTACAACTTAATTCTCAAGATATATTAAGCTGTTTATAGTCTAAGTACAACTTCAAGATGATGCCTTTGACTAGCTTATTTTTTTATTCAAATGTTATTTTCTATGAATAAATTGTAATGCAATTTTCCGAAGCGGTGTTGGCGTAACACTATATGGCTTCTAAGTATGGGTTCAATATATTTATGGACGCTTTGAAAACGTGCCTATTTACGAACTGCTTTGACATTACGAGTGTGGAAATAACACGAGGTCTGGTAAAAGAAGCCTTTCGTAACAAACTAAAAAGTAATATTATATAACATCCAACGACAAATATTTACAAAGAAATGTTTCTTTCACTCTCAGGTAGGTAGTCAGCTAAAATTACTTTTTGAAATAGATTTGATTGTACCTCTTTTGATAATAGTTTGAATTTTGTTTTGTACAACATAAAGTATACGAATCCTGATAATATATTATAAAATGGGAAAGACTGTGTGGATGCATGTATGGGTGTATGGATGTATGTTCATATGTACGTAGATATGTATGTATGTATAATTGTTCGCCTTATTGCCTCCACTGGTGACAAGAGGGATTTTGCCCATGGAATCGGCATAGCGATTCAACGGGGAAATGCTGCCAGCATTCTTGGCACAATTCCACGCGGACTTGATTTATACCAAAACTATCTGTAAATATTTAGTTCTTATGCGTTTTATGATATAAATACATTTGTATGTATGTATGTATCAATGTATGTTTGTTACTCTTTCACGCAAAAAAATACAAATCGATTTTAATAAAACTTGGCACGTAGATAGCTGGAGATCTAGAATAACATATAGAGTAATTTTTATCCCGACATTCCAACGGGATCGAAAATTACGCAGATGAAACCTCATGATGCAGCTAGTATACTATAGCTAGTATATTGAAAAAATAGCAAATTGAACAATGCTAACGTTTACTTCACAAAGATATAACATTAAAAAAAAACTAAGTGAACTAAACTAGCTGATATAATAAGGAGTAACTTAGGCTAAGTTACTCCTTATTATATCAGCTATCTGCCAGTGAAAGTCCCGTCAAAATCGATCCAGCCGTTTCAGAGATTAGCTGGAACAAACAGACAGACAGACTGACAAAAATTCGAAAAAATATTATTTTGGTATATGTACCGTGTATACATAAATATGAATTTAGGAAAAACCGGTAATTTTAATATTACAAACAGACACTCCAATTTTATTTATTTGTAAAGATAATATAGTAATTGTATCATCGCTAAGAAGATAGTTTCAAAGTATTTTCTAAGAATGAAGCAATGAAGTGAATTCTGTTTGAATATTTTGCCTTAATAGGGAATAAGGATTTTACACAGGAGTAGACAGTAGGTAGGACAGGTAGGTAGTAGACATTAACATCATATTAAAGTACTGTGTGCAAGCTTCTTAAGTATTTTGTGCCCTATTCGAGGCAACCTTTTGGTTCTTCTCAGGAAATAGGAACGATTTCTTCTTATTCAGGTGATATTTATTACTAGTGAGTGCTATGAGTGTATTATACGCTAATTTCATATATTATACAGGGTGTTTGGTGGGGTGTTGGACAAACGGTCAGGGGAGTAAGGGGGGGTCATTGCCAATATATCTGGCCACTTAACTAAAGTCATTGCCCTTTTATTTTTTTTTCATGCAGCATTTAATTGTTTTTTACAAAATCTCCAGAATTCATCATTCAAACTCACAAAAGACAAAAAAAAATGTGTTACGGACCCAAATTATTTTTATTTCTTTTTTTTGAATAAATTTCCAACATTTTGAAACCATATTTGTAAGTGTAACATGAAAAAATACGAAAATATGGGCCTTCAAAGTTTTTAAGAGTTGCAAAATTTTACCAAACTACAAACTTTAAAGTGATATAAAAAAAAAAAACCAAACACGATAGGGTTTTACCTATTTTTTTTAAAATATCCTGCATTTATGTCCTTTCTAACAATGTATCATTTGCTATCAAAAAAAAATTTTGAGTAGAGATATTTACCAAAACATAACGCGCGGTCAAAAATCGCTTACTTAAATAATCATAATTGGTAAGTCAAGTCATGTGTATTTAATAAAGAAAACTAAAATGGTTTTCTGAATTGAGTTTATAAAAAAACAAGGGATTATTAAATTTCTCTAATGACGACCAAGAACCAGTATCACGCTTGTAGGCAGGCCTCCCTCGAGATGGACCGAAACGACGGTGGACAAAAAACTAATAATAAAATTTGTTTAAAATGATACAATGAATCAGTCTCTAGTTTCTATCACGCAGTTAAAAAAACCTGTTTTTATTCAAACCCCTAGACTACTGTGCTATGATTGGCTAAGTAGTTTTATGTCTCGTTCGTTAGAGAGAGTAACAAAGTTCCTTATCTATTTCTGTTGATCAGTCCGTCTTCAGATCGGTCAGATTTATTTTGCACACTGATATTAAAAATGAAAACTTTTTAAAAAGTATCTTATGGACAGACGAGTCTAAATTCACTCGTGAGGGAATACTCAACTTACATAACCTACATCATTGGGCGCGGAAAGGTGAAAATCCTAAATTAAAGAAACTAACACGCTTCCAAAGAAAGTTCTCAGTAAATGTGTGGGCAGAAGTAATTAGAAATAATGTGATTGGGCCGCATTTCTTACCAGACAATTTAAACGGAGATAATTATTTGGAGTTTCTCCAAAATGATTCACCGGAACTCACATGTAATTTGCCAATAATAGAAGAAGATAGGCCCATAATTTTCCAAAATGACGGATGTCCTGCCCACTGGCGCCTGACAGTTAGGGAATATTTAAACGAAGTATTTCGTAATTCCTGGATTGGTCGCGACGGTCCTATACCATGGCCTCCACGCTCCCTAGACCTTACTCCAGTCGATTTTTATGTCTGGGGTCGTGCGAAGGAACTCGTCAATACGGAAGAAATACAAAGACGCGACCATTTGAGAGAGAGGATTATTGATGCATTCGACCTTTTGAAGCAAGAAATGCTGATGGCCACTACGACGACGGAAATAAGAAAAAGATACCGTGCTTGTATTAAAAATGGTGGCCAACAATTTGAACAACTTTTATAATAAAAGTCTTGTTTTTAATTTTGTTTTGTTTTTATTTAGTGTTTATTAATGCCAAACAATGCTAGGAGGTCTGCCTACAAGCGTGATACTGGTTCTTGGTCGTCATTAGAGAAATTTAATAATCCCTTGTTTTTTTATAAACTCAATTCAGAAAACCATTTTAGTTTTCTTTATTAAATACACATGACTTGACTTACCAATTATGATTATTTAAGTAAGCGATTTTTGACCGCGCGTTATGTTTTGGTAAATATCTCTACTCAAAATTTTTTTTTGATAGCAAATGATACATTGTTAGAAAGGACATAAATGCAGGATATTTTAAAAAAAAATAGGTAAAACCCTATCGTGTTTGGTTTTTTTTTATATCACTTTAAAGTTTGTAGTTTGGTAAAATTTTGCAACTCTTAAAAACTTTGAAGGCCCATATTTTCGTATTTTTTCATGTTACACTTACAAATATGGTTTCAAAATGTTGGAAATTTATTCAAAAAAAAGAAATAAAAATAATTTGGGTCCGTAACACATTTTTTTTTTGTCTTTTGTGAGTTTGAATGATGAATTCTGGAGATTTTGTAAAAAACAATTAAATGCTGCATGAAAAAAAAATAAAAGGGCAATGACTTTAGTTAAGTGGCCAGATATATTGGCAATGACCCCCCCTTACTCCCCTGACCGTTTGTCCAACACCCCACCAAACACCCTGTATAACTGATTTTGGAAAAACGATTGTAAAACGATGTGTAAGTAATATTATGGTTTCTATTTAGTAAATTTGGTAAATTTTGTAACTTTTGATTTCTCTTAATACTATTTATTGATTTAAAGCAGAATGTAGACGAGCACTAAATTTGATGATTCTGGGTTGAAATTTGAACGCACATTGCGTACGTAACAAATAATAAGTGTATTAAAATTTTAAAATTATTAATATATTCAGCTACATGTATTAATAAAAAATAGTTTTTTATTGAAAATAGTAAATTAAAAAAAAAAAATTATATAAAAGCTCTAAACAAAACATCGCCTCTACTGAGTTCTCATCTCCCTTCAATCCCTCCTTTATCTACTTTCGAGATTATATTAGTTCCTATTTCAAACGTCATATACTCGTGAAAAGTTAAAATATCGTATTACGTTAACTAGCCTTTTATGCTACGTGTGTGACAAACAACGCTAAAAGCAGTTCCACGCGATGCGACATAATACGACTACGAGAAATGAAAATTACTGCAACAAAGTAGTAACGTAGTACTTGGTGTATTCGTCTTGTTTGTGTGGCGCCATGTTGTCCTCATATTTGTAGTTTAAGCACTGACCTAGCTAAGTTATTTGACACTGTGGGGAGACATGCGAGATGAGGACCCTCGTAACAGATGGCTTTGGGTAACACATCGGAGGTGAGTCACAAACGTGCCGAAAGTTTAATTTAGGGCGCCGAGCTATGTCTGATTATATCGAAATGCGACAGCTATATAAGAGTCACAGATAGACCGTGGTCATGATCCAGCCGTTATGAGCTAGAAATTGGTCGTACTTTAAAAGTGGTTCAGGTCTTTCATTGGTTTAGCAAAAACTTAGTAAATTATGTCATTATATTATATTACTATACGCATTCCGCATTCTTCTCTTATATGCGTATGTATTTTGGTTTAAAACTTATGAAAAACTAAACTGAACTAAACTAAAGGCTATAGCTAGCCCGTTGGCGCAGTTTGTAGTGACTCTGCTTTCTGCTCCGGGGGTTGTGGATTCGATTTCCATCCCGAGTCTGGGTGTAATATTTATATTTATTTATTTATATATGTATATATATGTATTATTTATAAGTATGCTTATCGAAAAATAAATATATGTAGCCACAACCTTCAGTATTTTATGTAAATGAAGTGTCATATCGTGTTAATAGTTTATTGCGGTGCAAAACCGTACGTCATAGTTATAGTGTAAGAAAATAATAAAATAAAGAAGTTTAATCATGTCATTGATAATTATATACATTTTTGTGAGAACTTTTTTAAGTAATATATTTCAACGTTATTTCGCATTCTGCAATATTTCAACGCGACCAAAATATATTAAAAGCAATGCTGTCTAAACTCTGTCGACACCAAATTTGTGAATTTTTGTCAATTAATCATGTCTGTTTTTCACGACTATGAATTTTAAAAGACATATTGGCTTTACGCCATAAGTTTTGCTAATTTTATACGATTGAACAAATCTAATATTGATTCTTGTTATTGCTGTAATCATATCTATTTCCGGAATGTATTGGGCTGATTTATGTTAAAAATACAAGCGTTATGATTACTAAAAATTATATCATATACATTGCTGCTATGGATAGAACTAGAAAAGTACCTTAACTACATTTCACATGATAGTGCATGTCCCTAAAAAAAACTTTCTTTTAAGAAACCTTCATCATCATTCATCATTACAGCCTATACAGTCCACTGCTGTATATAGGCCTCCACAAGTTGACGCCAAAAATAACGTGAACTCATGTGTTTTGCCCATAGTCACCACGCTGGGCAGGCGGGTTGGTGACCGCAGTACTGGCTTTGTCGCACCGAAGACGCTGCTGCCCGTCTTCGGCCTGTGTATTTCAAAGCCAGCAGTTGGATGGTTATCCCGCCATTGGTCGGCTTCTTAAGTTCCAAGGTGGTTGTGGAACCTTGTTATCCCTTAGTCGCCTCTTACGACACCCACGGGAAGAGAGGGGGTGGCTAAATTCTTTAGTGCCGTAGCCACACAGCACATAAAGAAACCTTATCAGAACCTTATTCAGTATAAAAACTGTATTATA
Organism: Melitaea cinxia; assembly: GCF_905220565.1. Lineage (NCBI taxonomy): Eukaryota > Metazoa > Arthropoda > Insecta > Lepidoptera > Nymphalidae > Melitaea > Melitaea cinxia. The sequence continues at coordinate 6,433,462 of NC_059416.1, forward strand.
ATTCAGTGTCAATAATAGGTTTTGTTAAAATTGTTCGTGGATGTTGGAAATACATGGAAAGTATTTTAAGTACTGTAGTTAGTACTGGTAATAGGTCCGGGAAAAGTCCTTTCGTATTTCGTAGTAAAAAGTTGCAATAGAATCTTTTTTGTTTGCATTGTTTGTAACTGGCTGGTTTTGATGCCGCGAAAAGGTGACATTTTAAAAATTAAATGAAAAAATAAAAATCAGTTTCTCGCCCCTTTTCATTTGTTTTTCTGTTCACCGAGATGAGGTTTCTTCTTCTTCTTCAGGTTAAAATGGCTTTCAATAGTGCCAAATGAGAACATATGATTTCGGCAATATCACGTAGAACAAAATGAGGCTGAAAGTGCGAAAAAAAAATTGTGACGCTTATGGACCTAATGCAGTGTCAGTAAGAGTAGCAAGAAATTAGTTTAAGTTTTTTAGTCAGTAAATTTTGATGTTAAAGATGCATTTTACCCAGTTACGAATAAACGTGACAATAAGTGAAGCTAGATCGATATTTGAGTGTTTACGATATATCTGAGAATTGTCCATAAAACAGTTTTGACCAATTTAAAAAGGCTGGCTATACAAAAAAGTTCGATATATGGGTACCACATGAACTCAGAGAAATAAATCTAATGGACCGTGTACTCATTTGCGATTCTATCTTAAGAATTAATGATATCGAACCATGTTTCAGAATTGATCAATAGAAAGGTATGGTCTTTCAGAAAAGTGTGGTGTGTGTGTGTGCAAATGTCAACCACATACGTTTTTAGGCACTCAACAAAAATTGAGAGGGTTGACTGAAAAGTCTTAATGGATCCATCATATAGCACTGATCTTGCACTCTCAGATTTCCGATTAGTCCGATCGTCATTCAGATCTGTGTCGACCGACCGTCATTCAGATCTGTGTCGGTCTTTTCAAAATTCTTTAGGTAGTGTAAAGTTAACATCGGGAGAGGACTGTCAAAACTACTTCTCGCGGTTTTTAATGAGAAGTCCCAAAATTTCTACAGCAACGGAATCCTTTCAGTACTCACGAGATGGCGGCAAGTAATCGAAGATAAATAATAGTGTTTTCTACCAAATGATAAAAACCGACTTCAATTACATCGACAAGTAATACAACGTAAGTAGACGAAAAAAATTACAAAAGCACTAGTCACCAATACAATTTCCGAAGGTTCTCCACGATTGCTCCAGGATGCCATCATCAGAACCTAGTTTTCTTATCATAGTACCACCCTTGGTATATCTTCTTTCCCACAAAACAATCATCAAAATCGGTTTATAAATGACGAAGTTATCAGCGAACACACATATAAAAATATATACACGGCCGAATTGAGAAAACTTCACCTTTTTTGAAGTCGGTTAAAAATGGTACATATATATTATAATCAATGTAAATAAATTTTGTAAAATCTTACCTCGCATCTAATATATAAAATTCTCGTGTCGTGATGTTTGTAGTTAAACTCCTCCGAAACGGTTCGACCGATCCTCATGAAATTTTGTGTGCGTGTTGGGTAGGTCTGAGAATCGAACAACATCTATTTTTCATACCCATCAGTTATAAGGGGGGGGGGGGATAAAAAAATATGAAATTTTGTGTGCATATAGGGTAGGTCTGAGAATCACATCCCTCAGTTATAAGGAGGGGGGGGGGGGAGATCAAAGGGGTAATAACATATATGGCAAAACAACGTTTGTGGGGTTAGCTAGTTTCTATATAAAATACGAAGAAACTTTTTACCTGAACTAATATGTCGTGAACTTGATTGAGTGCGTGCGTTTGTTTATAGTTGTTTGGATTTTATGTACCAGTTCTGGTATACCCATTTATATACCACTGGGGTGGTAAACAAGTACATGGTCCGCCAGATGGTATGGGGTTTTCGTAATCTATGAAGAAATATCAAGAGCATCGCACCACAATACCACCTTACCCCCACTGCGAATACAGCGAATCCCTAGACCCTGTGGTTACTTTGCTTACCAGAGGAACATACTACTTGTGAGCATTATATATCTTCTGAAAATGTCTGTGATCTTCTGAAAGGTTAAAGCATTTTTCTAGGGCAGTTCTAAATTTAGAGCCAGGTTTTTTCTGATATACCTTAATACAAACGTATATAAACATGCTATGATCTACTATATAGATGGTATTTATATTCCATTTGTATTATTATTTCCATTGTATTATTGTTATATATTTATATATTCCATTTGTATTATTATTTTTGTAAATGAGATTATTTTGACTTTCGTTGAGTGTGTATATCACCTTATGACGAAATAAAGGTTTTCATTTCATTTCATTTCACTACGAAAAATTTATTCGTTTAAAGATTTTCAATAATCGTAAGTGCATCTAATCCTTAAATTTCAAGTCTACAGTATAATGGATTAATAATGAAGCAGGATCAATTCCGAACACGTTCTCAGGGTAATACTTCGAATGCTTGAGACTTATAAATTTCGTAACAGATGCAAGTAATTAGCTATAACTCTTAAAGACGTAGATGGCCTGAAATTGTGGAGTTTGACTTATTAAGTAATAGACTATATTAGTTTTTAAGGTATTAGATACCTACATTTTTCTTTGTTATATTTTTGTATTTCATCGTTAGGGGGAATGAACTTTGGCAATGAGTAACCCGAGAAATATAGCAACTTATACAACATTTTTGGCACAGAGAAAGTGAAGTCATGTTAATAGTCATTAACAACATGACATGAGGTAAAAACGTGGTTGAATATATTACAGTAGTCTAATTATTAAAAAAAAATGTTACGTTGAAATGATACTCCACTTTAGCCTGTAAAAACCGCGAATACGTTGGTATATATACACTCAAATAAATAAACATACACACACACACAGACACATGTGCATACGCTAACATAAACGCTATGCTTCAGCCTGTTATATCCCACTGCTAGGCATAGGCTTCTTTCCCCATGTACTCGTAGGAGAAGAATCAGAGCTTAATCCACCACGCTGTTCCAATGCGGGTGGATATATTCTCTACTATGTTTAACGATCACTATCAGGTTTATATGATAACAACCGGGGCCGACAGCTTAACGTGCTTTCCTAGGCACGGTGGGGAGACCCACTAGGACTAACAACCAGACCGAAAATAAATATTTGTATAAGCACAAATATCCACTCCGAGCGGGAAGCAAATAATAAAGAATTGTAACGATGAACTACTGATAAATTCTAAAATGTTGTAAATTGAAGTAGGGTTATAATGCAGGAAATGTCTTGCTCAAAATTTGGAGCAGCCTGAGTGGAAAGTTTCTCAATTTTACAGAAGATAACAGCTAAATAGCCCTGTTCTGTCTGTGTTCGTAAGTAGTGTTGTGTTCTTATGGTGAGTTAGGTAGCTAGAGCTTCTGGGAGGGCCGAGAATAGGGTCAATAACACGCTTGTAATGCTTCTGGTCTTGCCGGCGTCCATAAAATTAGGTATCCATTACTATCAGTCTATCAAGCGGACCGTACGCTCATTTACACATTTTAATGTAAAAATATGTAATCTTAAATCTTGGTAGAGAACTATTATGTAATAGAGAATTTTACACTTACCAACTATTAAAAAAAAGCACTATAAATAAAATAAATATTTTTGGTAACAAATGAAGCTTATACTTTATAATACGAAATAAATTTATTATGTACTTTGAAAATAATTACAGCCACATTACAAGGGACAGTGTACTAAACAAATACCAAGTACAAGTTTAAAACGGTAAAAGGTTGTTACAATGTTAATACGGATAAAAGGTCGTGTTAATTGTGCTATTAAAATTATCAAAATTTCATAACATTACCTTCTCTAAATAATATGTAAATTTTGAAGTAATTACATAAAAAAGTTCAATTTGAATGGAAATAAAATATAACATGAAATTAATAGTGTTTGCATAATATTCATCTGTTTTTAAATCAAATAAAATATTGTATATGACATAGGTGATTTATTTTCAAAGACCTACGATCAAAATATGTATGTATATATGACTACGTATTATATTGTCTGAAGTATGAAAATTTATTGCGTGTATTTAGCGAACGTGATAAAGGATGAGGTCATCTAATGCGACTGCAGTTGAAATTAGGTCTAGGGAATGAAACATTTCAGCGAAGTATTAGTTAATAAGTTTTTTTTTTTTTTTTTTTAATCAAGTTTAAGGGCTTTATCGCAAGAGCGATTATGTCGCCCTGGTTAGGAGACATAGTTTAATTATTACATATTCACAACTTAAGTTCTCCTATCCACTAACTTATATAAAATTCGGGCCAAGTCTGAGAGTGGGTCAGCCAGGATGGTATTACATTTTCCCAACTCATTAATAAAAGAACATGTATCTCTGATGTCCTTGTTCCGGGCACATTCCATCAATATGTGGTAAAAGTCATCAACAACATTACAGACGGAGCAATTCGGAGATGTAATTTTCCGCATTAGAAATGAGAATTTATTGCATGGAATGTGTCCGGAACGAAGCCTCAGTGCTGTCACAGTTTCTGTTCTACTCAAACATGATTTTTCAATCCATGGGGGTCGTGCAGGATGTGGTTGGATCGTGCGATACCATATACCTTTTTCCTTAGATCTTTGGTTAAAATATTCTTTAAATAGGTCATGACATTGAATTCTAAGCGTATATATATGGGTGGTAAAAGAAGGTAAAAGGTTAATAGGAATACCCTCAGTTGAAGCTTCTTTAGCTAAAGTATCGACTAACTCGTTGCCCGCTAGACCAATGTGAGATGGGATCCCCTGTAAAATAACAGTTTTCCCACTCTCTTTGATTTGTGTAATTGTATCTAGAATGGAGTAGGCTATCGTTGTGCCTCGAAATGTCGAGGTGCAACGAGCCAGGTGCTGCAACGAGGTTTTGGAGTCAGTTAATATTAAAATCCTGTTAGTGCTTAAAGTTTTGGAATAGGACAGTGCCTCTGCGATAGCAAGAAGTTCAGCTTCCATAATAGAGGCTTGAAAGTTAATTTTAAATTTTATACAAAGTCCATTTTGTTGATCATAAAATGCTGCGCCAATATTATTATTGCTATTTTTAGAAGCATCATCTTCCTGCCCTTATCCCACTTATGAAGGGTCGGCACAACATGTTTTTCTCTTCCATTCCTCTCTATTTTTCGTCACTTCAGTGCTTACTCCTTTCTTTCTCATATCCTCACTCACACAATCCATCCATCGCTTTTTCGGTCTGCCAATCGCTCTTCGTCCTTCGACATTCATCCCTAACATTCTTTTACCGACATAGCGGTCATCCCTCCTCATTACATGCCCATACCACGCTAACCTATTACTCCTTATTTTCTCTGTCACAGGTGCTACTTTCAAACTTCCCCTTATATACTCATTTCTAATCCGATCTTTCCTCGTTACTCCACACATCCATCTTAGCATTCTCATCTCGGCTGCGTGCACTCTTCTTTCATCCGTCACTTTTGTTGCCCAACATTCTGATCCATATATTACGACAGGTCTTATGATCGTTTTATAGATTTTCCCCTTAAGTTTAAGGGGCATTCGTGGATCACAAGCTGTTCCAGAGACCTGTCGCCATTTCATCCATCCCGCATTTATTCTATTTTTCACGTCACGGTCTATGTTGCCGTCATTTTGTATTAATGACCCAAGGTAGCGGAAGTCGGAGCAGACTGGTAGGGATACACCATCCAAGGCAATATGGGAAAAACCGGACGACCGCTGAAATCGCAGAACAAGTGCTCGGTTTTAGACCTACTTATCCTCAATCCCGCGCCCTCCAGTCTTTCCTGCCATTTTCCCAGTCTGCTCTGTACCTCAAGGACATTATCTCCGACAAGAACAACGTCGTCAGCAAACAGCATACACCAGGGTGCTTCCTCCTGTATGTCTGATGTTAGAACATCCATTACCAGGAGGAATAGATACGGGCTTAAAGCCGACCCCTGGTGCAAACCTACAGCCACACTGAACTTGTCAGTTACCCCGGCTTCGGACCGGACGTGGGTGCTAGCTCTATCATACATCGCCTGAACAAGTCGTACATACTTCTCTGGCACTCCTTTCCTTTTCATAGCCCACCACAGAACCTTACGGGGGACCCTATCGTATGCCTTTTCCAGATCCACGAACACCATATGCAAGTCTTTTTGTGCGAGTCGATATTTTTCGCAGAGTTGGCGGAGTGCAAATATGGCGTCCGTAGTTCCCCGGCCCGGCATAAATCCAAATTGGTTCTGTGTGACCTCACATTCTTCTCTCATTCGTCGCGCTATCACTTTCTCCCATATCTTCATGCTATGTGACATGAGCTTTATTCCCCGATAGCTGCTGCAGTCCTGTATGTCACCTTTATTTTTAAAAATGGGCACCAGTGAACTGTAGCACCATTCCTCGGGTATAACCTCTTCTTGCAGCAACTTATTGAAAAATAAAGTCAGCCACTTCCATCCATCCGCATTCAAAAACTTCCACACTTCCGCTGGTATACCATCTGGCCCAACTGCTTTTCCATTCTTCATACTCTGCACTGCCATCTTCACTTCCTCTATACTTACCTCTTTCACCATTCCTTCATTACTTCGTACATTTTCTAACACTCCGCTCCATTCATTTTCTTCGTTCATCAAGTTATTAAAGTATCTCTTCCAGCGTTCTTTTATTTCCTCATTGTCCGTCAAGATCTTCCCCGCTTCGTCTTTTATACATTTCATATGGTTTACATCTCTTGCATTCATCTCTCTCTCTCTCGCTATTCTAAAAAGATTTTTTTGACCTTGTGGGCTCTCTAAAGAATCATACAACTTATCTTGAACCTTGGCCCTTGCGATTGCGACTGCTTTCTTAGCCTTCTTTTTACTATTTTGATATTCCAATCTTTTTATTTTCTTTTCTCTGTCATTTCCATCTTCCACTCTTTTCCATTCTTTGAAAGCATTCTTCTTTTCTTTCAAAATCGTCTGTACTTCCTCATTCCACCACCATGTATCCCTCTCTATCTTTCTTTTCCCTTTCGTTTCCCCTAGGACATCCCTTGCTACACTTCGCACCCACGTTGCCATCTCACTCCAGCACTCGTTTACTCCCATCCCCACCATATCTCCCATCTCTATCAGTTTACCAATCACTCTTTCCCGGAATTCTGCAGCCATCTTCCTATCATCCAGTCTGTACCATTTCGTTCTAACTGGGGGCTTCGGGCTCTTATTTAAACTCTGAACTCTCAGAGTTAAATCCAGGAGCAGTAGCCTATGCTGGGAGACAAGACTCTCACTCGGTATTACCTTGCAGTCCTTGGCCGATTTTAGCCTGTTTCTTCTTAATTGCTATTTTTAGAAGCATCTGTAAAAATGATGTAGAATGAAGTGTATATTTTGTTTATATAATTGCTACAGATTAATTTTAAATGAAAAGTATTATAATTATGTTTTGATTTAGTTATTGTTTCTACATTAGTTCTTATATTGTTTGCTATATCTATGTTATTAACCCAAGTGCTTAATGTAAACATACCTAATTTTTTTTTAGAGGCAATAGGCTTAGATTTAAGGTTTTCATATATTGTAGTTAATAAGGGTACCCTTTTATTTCTCCAATATCTATTATTAGTTAAAGTAGTAAGTTCAACAATATTTTTGAATACTAAACAATTTTCCATGGATTTACTTTTAAGCCAATACTTACCAGCTAAATATCTTCTACGTAAATGCAAAGGAAAAAGGTATAACTCACTTTCCATTACATGGATTGGTGTTGTTCTAATAAAACCGCCTATTACACGCATGGCCTGATTTTGAATTCTGTCTAATTTTAACAGGGATGTTTTTGTGCTGTTATCATATAAAAAACTGGCATAGTCTATCCGGCTCCGAATGACGGATATATATAACTTTCGTAAATGTTTTTGATGCACTCCCCATCCCGAACCCGCTAATAGCTTAAATATATTAAGGAATTTAAGTACTTTAATTGATATTTCGTTTATATGTTTCCCCCCCACCTAAGTGATCGATCCAACCACACCCCCAAGTATTTCACAGTATCAACTATATCCAGTGGATTATTATTTATACATACACAGAAGTCCACAGGGCGTCGTTGCTGTCCTTTGTTAAAGATACATATTTTACTCTTATGTGTAGAAATGTCTAAATTTAGATTATAAAATAGTTTAGTTAGAATGTTAAGTGCTAGTTGTATATTATTCCTAGCATCAATCATATTATTTGAGCTTAAGTACAGTACATAATCGTCGGCATATTGCAAAATGGATACATTTGAGATAGATTTACACACATATATTGTCCCTATATTAAATAAAAGCGGTGACAAGGGGTCCCCCTGGGCCAATCCACGACCTGTACTTCGAGAGATCTCATAGTCTGAACCTTTAATATATAAATATCTTTCTTTGAGAAATGACCATAGATATCTACAAATATTTGATCCCACACCAAGACCATCTAAACCGAGTAATACATTACAGATATCAATATTATTATATGCATTCTCTATGTCAAGAAAACATCCAACAGTAAATAAATTTTTAGAAAAACCAATTTGGATTGAGGAAACTAAACAAGTTAAGCTACCTAAAGTTGAACATCCTTTCCTAAAACCCTTGGTCTCTTCGGAAAAAAGCTCATTATGCTCCATAAACCATTCGAGTCTGTAATTTATTATTGAGTGAAATATTTTGCAAATGCAGGACATAAGAGAGATAGGCCTAATCGAATCTATCGAAGCAGAATCGCGTCCAAGTTTTGGTATGGGTGTAATACGAATTTGGCGCCATTGGTAAGGAACAAAAGAACAGGATAAAAACTTATTATAAAGAGTTAATAAAACTTCCTTGCCCCTTTCAGGAAGATTTTTAATCATCGAAAATGATATATTGTCGCACCCGGGTGCAGTATCTTTTGACTTAATGCATTTTTCGAGTTCATGTCTGGATATCTGATGTTGAAGCTGTACGTTTACAGATCGAAATTGAGGATGAGGTGGTGTACAATAATCCGGGGATAAATTACACAGAAGTGTTTCGGCTATATTTTTGTCTACATGAAATTTTGATGATCTATACCCCTTCAACCAACGTAGGCGGTGCCACATATTATTTGCTGTAGTATTTTCGTCTAAGGAAGAGCAAAAATTGTGCCATGATTCACTTTTAGCCTTCCTTAATAGTCTCTGGGCGGTTCGAATCTTGTTCTGGAGTATATTTAAATTACTAGGAGTAGGATTGTGTCTAAAACGAGATAGGGCCAATCTTCGTTCCGCCACTGCTTTTGATAAGGTGGGATTCCAAAAAGGTTTGGGATGAAATTTAGTATTGGGATTTACAGGAATTTTAAAGAATGGAATACTTCGATCTGCGGCTTCATTTATAACATCAACAAACGCATTATAGCTGTTTTGCAAATCATCGAAATTAAATATATTTCTTTCAGCAAATAACTTGTCTATGATTTTAGAATATAGCAGCCAGTCAGTCTTTTTAAAATTACGTTTTTTAATAAATACGGGAACAACACTATTTGAAGTCGATAGTTTAATCATAAGGTGGTCACTTCCTAAAGTTTCATTTACTACCTGCCAATTAAATTTAAAGGAGATATCAGAAGAGACCAAAGAAATATCAGGCGAGGACTGTTGAAGAACACCGTTAACTAATTTTAAACGTGTATGACTTCCATCATTTAATGTAACTAAATTATTATCAATTAAGGAATCAAGAATTTGAATGCCTCGAGGATCCGTTTTGTTGGACCAATTGGTGTGGTGACCGTTAAAGTCTCCAAGAACTACAGATCGTGAAGATGCCAATGAAAAGATGTAATCCCAGTCACGTTGAGTTGTGTGAACATTTGGTGGACAATACACGGACATAACAGTTTCAATAGTATCGCAATTAAATATTTTTATACTCACTATCTCTATATTATTGTTGGTTTGTAAAGGATATAATTGAGTCTTCAATGATTTGTGTGCAAATATAGCCACGCCGCCCCAACCATCTGGTCTATCCTGTCGATAGATATTGTAATCTTTTAGTGAAATATCAATATTTGGTCCTAACCAGGTCTCACTAATGGCCGCTATATCGATTTTACCAAAGCACAAAATATGTTCAAAATCAGCTAGCTTATGTTTTATACTCTGAGCATTCCAGTGCAAGATATTAATATTATTTATTTTTGCCATCAAATATTCTCAGTAAAAAAGACCAATCGGGTATATTATGAAATATCCATGTTATTATCCACTCTAAGCATATTTGTACCGAATTTTGTATTTTAAGTTTAATTGAATCCCCTTTTCGTAAAATTATATTTTTAATTTTAAGTATTAATATATTAAAAGGAAAGTCTCTTTTTGGTTTTTCGCTGTTCTTACTACTGCATATCTAGATCACTATTATTCTCTGTAAACGCCTCTTCTACGTAACTGGATTTCCGACGATTCTTTCTTCTCTTCTTTAAAGACGGTCCTTGTTCGCTTAAGTTCTCTTCCACAACTTGACTTGTATTTGGGAGGTTTTTAGATGCTATATGCGCATAAGATGTGGTTGGATGAGCGTTTGAGGTAAGTGCCACATTATCAGATATAGAAGTTGGATTTTGTAAGGTAGATTCGTTATAGCGTGCGGGCGAAGAAGGGGGAACATAAATATCCATTGCTTTTCTATACGAACAATTAAATTCGGCCATGATATCACGAATTCTTCGTTCTTTTATATAGACTGGGCATGTCCTATCTAAAGCCATATGATTTTCATTGCAATTAATACATCTGTATACTGTGATGTCACAGCTGTCGTGCTTACCCCCACATTTTGGGCAATATGATTTTAGAGACGGGCACATTTTACGTGTGTGTCCATATCTCCAACAGTTTGAACACTGTGTTACGGGGAAAACGTACGGTTCTACTCTTACTTTCATATCAAAAATGTATATGTAAGTAGGCAATGAGGAACCTTTGAAACCTACTCGAATCTTTTCGCAATCTGACCAACCTATATCGTCTTTATTTTTCCTCTGAAGGCGTTTTACATTGATCACGTCGGTGGTACATGAAATAGATTTTATTAAGTCTTCTTCAGTTATATCTAATTCAATGTCTTTGATTACCCCATAAGATAAACCAACCTCAAAGGGTCGCTGAAACCTCCAACCCATTTCTATAAAATGATCGCAACTTATTAAGCGGTCTGCACTTTCCTCATTGTTGACTTCAATAGTAATTTTAAACGGATTGATATATTTAACTTTTGAAATATTTAATATATTCTTAGACTTAAATAATTTGGCGAGCGCAAATTGCTTAGGAAACATAGTTTTTGAAGTGACGGTCAATTGAATACCTTCTCTCAACGATCTCAATCTCTGTTTTCTCCGCACGACTTCGGTCCATTCATCTTGGCTTTCATCTTCTTCTCGTCTTCTTTTATGAGTTATGTTATTATAGTTTTCTGCTATCATTTCCTCCTCATTATGTTGTGTAAGTTCATCATTTGAGTTTAATTGTTCATTCGAATTTAAGTTTTCATTTATATTTGTTATTATTATATTTTCTTCAACTTCGCCATCCTGAATTGTTTCTTGTTCCATTCTTATTAAGATATAAAATCGCACGCAATTGTAGCAGCCAGCCGGCGCGCGCCGGCTAGCGAACTATGGTAGTAAACGATTCCGAGAATTATAAGGTCACGCGCACTATTACAACTATAATACGTCTATGCACTATGATGCACCGATCGGAACTGTAGTTAATAAGTTTGATACATTAATTATGATTAATGGTTATTTATATTATTTGTTAACTATTAATACTATATTGTATTTTTAATCTTGGCCAAAACCCAAGCCTAATTTGAATTTACGGCACTTATTAAATAAACCTGTTGACATGTAACATCCGTTGACGTTTTCGTTCAAACTAAATTATATAATAATAATAATAATAATAATAATAATAATAAAATTTATTTCAGGACTAGCCCATATAGTGTTAGTAACAATGTTTCTTATAGCCTAGTGTTAGTACAGAAAATTTAATACTAACTTAAAAAAATTAGGTTTACAACTTTATTCTCGTTATTAATTTTTTTTTTCTCATATAAAAAGTTGAAATTTTACCCTTCTGGAAAAAAAAAAAAACTGTTCCAAATTTGATTTTGATAAATTTCTCAGCGTTACATAGTACAGAATCTGACTAGCGTTGAAGTATAAAATATCGACTTTACTTTGACCTGACCTTTACTTAGTAATCATTTACGTCAATGCAGACATAGAGAAATTTGTCGACTCGGTCTTTTCGACTGTAGCCCCAGTAAAACTGTTATAGATGCACTAAAACTTTCAAAGGTACAATTGTAGATCTCGCAATAAGAAAAAGTTGAATGATAAAGAAGTTTTTTTTTAAGATATTAAATGCAAAGATTTTTTTGACGTTTGAGTTGGTTAGTTTGGTTTCTTCAATAGTATATTAAAGTATAATCCTAGAAAAAAGATAGTAGTTTTGAAATATTAATATGTTGTGTGTGTTAACGCGTGCACGCGTGTGTGTTTGTGTGTGTGCGCCTGTGTGTGTGTGTGTGTGTGTGTGTGTGTGTGTGTGTGTGTGTGTGTGTGTATATACCAACGTATTCGCGGTTTTTATTGGATTTCAATTCACTTATCATATTGATTAGAAATTTTACTTCTCCCCTAGTGGTTGTATTGTTGTTTTTTATCTGTTATCCTTTAAACAAACCTCAAGGGCATTCAATGAACTGTAAAGAGTACGTGAGGTCCAATTCTGTCTGTATTTATGTTTGATACATTTTTACGCTGTAGTGTAAAAAGTGTACAATAAAACCTACAGGGGATGAAATGATGAAAAAGGGATCGGGTGTTTTATAGAAAGTCTACTATTTTTCAAGGCAAGGATATTAAAATTCATATTAAAACTTTTAATAAGAAATGAAGAGTCTTTCAGCGTTATTGAAGAATTACCTCTGTAAGCGGTGCAATAGAGGATAATTTCAAATTTTAGAGTACTTAAAATATTTTCATTTAACAAATTCGAAAGAACTCGTAAGAGTGTTAGTAATAACAGTCTATGTAATAGTATGGTAAATTATGGGCGTGATTAAAAACAATGTATTTACTATGACTTTAGATTAAAAAATAAAGTCGTAGTAGATATCTATTTATTAGGGAAAAATTCTTAGAATAAATCTTTAATATTAAAATAAGGATACGTAATGACTGAATCATCTAACGATATATTATGAAAAGTTTAATAAAGTATAACGATATTGCTTTTATTAAAGTAAATTGAGATAATAAGTTATAACGATTGATCATTTCTGTTTATGTACAGACTTGAGGGGATTCTTGAAACCTTTTTGTTACAATGCTTTGCTTTTAAAAAATATTGATTACTGGCTGAAATGGCGAACTTTGAACCGCTTTATATTTCATTTTTTCATGAATATATCGATATCACTAAATTTTATTTGATACACAGATTGCTCTGACCTCAAGGAACATGAATAGGAAGAAAATCTAATTGCCACAGTCGTTCGAAATTTATGCGCGTACATTCTTTTCTTTATTTCGTTTTTATGTATACTTTAATTTTTTTGGCTATGAATATACTCGTACCATAAATTAATAGGCGCAAATCAAATTACTGTATGACTAAGTAGATAATTACTAGAATCGAGTAGATCAAGAATGGACCAATGAATTGCTAAGATTAAGTGGAACAGAATTATGGTTCAACGGGAATATTGATTTAACATTGATAGCCACTTACTTGGCTTAGCCACTTTCGCTGAATATAAGTTAATTTATAGTTAAAGTTTTAAAAGCAGATACTAGATCGTTCAATAAGTCCCGAGACTAACCTGCAAATGGCGCATATATTAAAAAGTCTTTTGATTTTTAAAAAGTACTGGCTATCAATACAAGAATATGTGTCAAATTTTTAAAAATGGAACAATAAAATTATTGATTTTGAAACATTTAAGTGACGCTACGGTTGTAATTTCGATACAATGGAAAAAAAAACGAGTTTTGCGTGTTGATAAAACATTGTTTTTTAATGGGAAAAAATACCGTTGAAGCACAGCAATGGCTTATAAAATGTTATGCAGGATCAGCTCCCTCTAAAGCAACCATTTTTCGGTGGTATGCCGACTTCAAACGCGGTCGCATGGACACCAATGATGGGGAACGCTCAGGTCGTCCAAATGAAGCAGTGACTCAACAAAATATTAACCAAGTCCTCAAAATCGTATTGGAAGATCGGAAGGTAAAAGTGCGAGAGATAGCCGAGATAGTGAAGATTTCAGCTGGTAGTGTTTTCACTATTTTACATAAAAATTTGGCCATGAAAAAGCTTTTTTCTAAGTGGGTGCCGCGTTTGCTTACAACTAATCAAAAGGAACAACGTATCAATGATTCAGAGCGATGTTTGGCGCTGATGAATCATAATAAAAAGGATTTTTTACGTCGGTATGTAACAATGGATGAAACCTGGATATACCATTTCACTCCGGAATCCAATCGGCAGGCAGTGGAGTGGAGAGCGGCTGGTGAAAGCCGCCCGAAGCGTCCAAAGACTCAGAAATCGGCCGGTAAGGTTATGGGGTCTATATTTTGGGATGCGCATGGAATACTTTTCATCGACTACCTTGAAAAGCGGCAAAATATAAATAGTGACTATTACATGTGCTTATTGGAGCGATTGAAGTACGAAATTGCGGATAAACGGCCTCACATGAACAAAAAGAAAGTGGTGTTTCACCAGGACAACGCACCTTGTCACAAGTCCGTGAGAACGATGGCCCAAATTAACGAATTGGGCTTCGAATTGCTTCCTCATCCCCCTTATTCGCCAGACTTGGCCCCCAGCGATTACTGGATGTTTGCAGAACTCAAAAAAATGCTTCAGGGTAAGAAATTTGACTCAAATAGTGAAGTTATCGCAGCAACGGAGGCTTATTTTGAAGCCAAAGACAAATCGTTCTACACACATGGGATAGAAAAGTTAGAAAAGCGTTGGAGGGACTGTATCGCTCTTGGAGGAGACTATATTGATGAATAAAAATTAATTTTATAAAAAAGACCTTTTTTAGTACTTAGTCTCGGGACTTATTGAACCACGTGTTACCTTTGTTATTATAAATACCTGATAGCGATCGCTATTAATAGTAGGCAACATATCCGCCAAGTGGAGCAGCGTGCTGGATTCAGCTCCAATTCTTCTCCCACATCGAGAAAAAGGCCTATTTCCAGAAGTGGGATGTTACAGGCTGAATCGAACTCATCATTAAATTACAGCCTATACAGTCCACTGCTGGACATAGGCCTCCACAAGTTTACGCCAGAAATAACGTGAACTCAAGTGTTTTGCCCATAGTCTCCACGCTGGGCAGGCGGGTTGGTGACCGCAGTACTGGCTTTGTCGCACCGAAGACGCTGCTGCCCGTCTTCAGCCTCTGTATTTCAAAGCCAGCAGTTGGATAGTTATACCGCCACTGGTCGGCTTTTTAAGTTCCAAGGTGGTAGCGGAACTGTGTTATCTCTCTGTGTCATATCTGTGTGTGTGAATCGAACTAATTTGTTACTATTACATTACAATACTATTTTTTTTTCTTAAAATATAAATTTATGTAATAATTTACAAATTTGTAAAGGGTTCGTTAAAGTTTCTAATTTTTGTTTACACATTGGTTATATAATCAAGATGTAATGTAGATAACGTGGACATGGGAATGTATATTTACACTTCGACACGTTTTCAAGATACTTATGAACTAGAACTTGCGTACTGTTGTAGAGTTCGTGACACACATATCACATCATATTGGAGATTAATATATAGGTTCAAAAATGATAAAATGGAATCTTGGTAGGTCTATAATGTAATGTTTAAAAGCACAGTCGGTAATAAGGTCCTAATAGGGCTTACTACATTACTGGTATTGCAGATGTCATTGGCTATGGTAACTGTTTATAAATAGGGCCTTAAGACACTGGTTCGACACTCTACTAGTATAAAAAACTGGCTTTAACCAACCCAAGTTCAATCCAAATAGTGATTGCTCACAGATAGAGGACGGGAGATATCCCGTTAAATAAATTTACATTTTTAATGAAAACATTTAGCACTCCTGACTGTGACGCGTTTCAGACTGTCCAAGATGTACCTCATTTGCTTATTGAATATATACGATTTCAATCCGGCGGAAAAGCCATTACGAGACTTATGAATTTGAATAGATTAGATACTGGAATGTTTCATTGATATACTCGCTCGTCCGAGTTCTAATGAGGGCATAATACTGTTCAAGCACATAAGCCTCATTTTATTGTATAGTTAGAATAAGGTTACGATGGGACTGACATGTACTAGTGTACAAAAGTCCCTAAATAAATTAAACAAATAAAAAAAGTTACATAATATATTCTCGTAAACGTTAGCGATGAAAAAATAATTGATTAAACTGTCAGTTTGGTGGTGTATATAATTTATCCACCGCGTTATATTTGCGTATGTTTGGCGCACGAACTCCTCTTGATTATTACATATTTTGTTTCAATATTATACCAATTATTCATTTTGTTATTATTAATTACTACGGCGTTGTTTTCTTTATTTTTAAAAGCAGTATATTAAAATTACTCTCTATTCATTATTATGCTGAGTTGTTTTGAGAAAAAAAAAAACTGGTTATAAGTTGTCGTTCTAACAATTATGATTAATATATAGTACAATTGTGATATGATTTTTATTATAGAGTTTATGTTATTTAAGCTCAAGTTACTTGAACAAAATTATCTATATAAATAAATAAAATTGAAGTGTCTGTTTGTAACATTAAAATAACCGCTTTTTACTAAATGCATATACAAGTAAATGCACATATAAGTATACACGGTACATATACCAAAATAACATTTTTTACAATGTTCGTCTGTCTGTCTGTCTGTCTAACAATAGACAATAAATAGACATTTATTCCGGCTAATTTCTAAAAAGGAATTAAAATTTTTAACGTCTTGGCGTTTAACTTTAAGAAGATATTTAAGTTTCTAACTAGCACGAATTTTAATTTATATTTTAAAAGAAACGATGACTTGAAGAGTCTTGAAGGCAATATTTGCTCTTCCAGCAAATAAACAAACTCTTTAGTATGTGACATTAATATATATTTATTCTGATTTTTAACATTTGCAATATACATTTTTCTACAAATAATACGAAAGGTTAGGGACATATGAATACTTTTGTTCATCAAGTAGTTACACAAGCAGGTTATCGATCCTATTTCCACAATCAACCCAGACGTTCAAGCTACCGTACTCACCAAAAGGAATATGACACTCAATGGTAAAGTTACTTGCCCTAGTCAGGTTGTTCTGTATTTTGAGCAAGATATGCCCCCTGTACCCTACTTCCAAAATTTAATAAATAGTATTCAATGGACGGCTCTTTTGGAGATTCGTTCGGGAATGATATAATATTGATGTCCTTAAAGTAAGGATAAATAAAACATTGATCAATCAAATTTAATATTTATCCAATAAAGAGGGACAATAATCTTGTGTATGTATGCCCTAATAATTTATTAACAAACGACTAAAAGCCTCTTCAAATAGTCTGGCACTCGGTATTATGTTTTTGTCAACTAGTATCCGAAGAACGGTGCGTATGCGTGACAAAATATAAAATCATGTTTATTTTTTAATATACAAAAATGCCTAAAAATATGAATATTTATTGTTTTAGCAGTCTTATTAATAAATATTACTATAACCTGATCCTGAAAGAAAGTCTATTTCGTTTGTGTAATTCTGCTGGATAGTAAAAGTTTAAGGTACATATGCAAATAAAAAAGATGTGTACAGCAGACAGTAGTTTTAGGACAGAATAGTAATAATTATGAGATGTATACATGTAAAACACTCGTAATTTCGATTGTTTTAATTCGATTTATAACCTAGAACTAACTTCAAATTTACTTTAACGTAAAAAGTACTTTTGGTACCTTTTGGCTTTAGCTTTTCGCATCAATTGAATATAAAGTTTTATATTATTATTCACACATTCTTTGCACAACTTGAGAACTACTTATTTACAGATAAATTTAAGTATTTTGAATAAAAAAAAAAAAAAACAAAGAAAAAGTTACATAAAGAATATTACTATTTAAAGATATGTATATTCTATCTGAAAGTAGCATATTCGGATAAAGTTTATTACCGTCCTTGTTTCATTAATCACATTAAATCAAGACCCTTTGTCATACCTTTATACAATAAGCAAGGGATTTTCTAAAATGTCAAACTTAAAACCTACCTTATTTAAATAATCTCAAGTTCTAAAATAGATTGACAGGAACGATGCGTAATTCTCTAATGGCGTATGCTGGTATAAATATAAATATATGGGTTTATCTGTAAACTGAGGAAGCTAAATTGGTTATTCAATTTATAATTTAATATAATCATCCGTAACCTACGCGATACATGTAATTTAAGTCTTATTTAATTTTGTCGAACGACTTATTACGTGTAATAAAATGATCAAGACTGTGTAATAAGATTGATGGCAAGATGTTTCTCTTTTACTGAATAATGTATACGATATCAAAAAGGATATGCGTGTCTTTTCAGCTCATCGTATAAACATGATTTTTTAAAAATTTATAACTAGGTCGGCAAACAAGCATACAGCTCACCAGATGGTAGCTTATAGACGCCTGCAACACCAGAACCATTGTAAGCGCATTTCCGACCCTATTCTCTATACATCCCAGGAACTCTGGTCACTTTAATCACCATCAGGAACACAACACTGCTTGAAAATAGTATTATTTAGCTGTGATCTTCTGTGAGGTCGAGATAATACCCCAGTCTGGCTGCTCC
Source organism: Melitaea cinxia (assembly GCF_905220565.1). NCBI lineage: Eukaryota > Metazoa > Arthropoda > Insecta > Lepidoptera > Nymphalidae > Melitaea > Melitaea cinxia. Next base: position 6,452,430 of record NC_059416.1, read on the forward strand.
ATATTTTTAGCAGGAAATTTCCTGCTGTGCCCTACCTCAGTTTTCAGATTCCAGTAAAGACATCGTATAAGATTCGTTTCGCAACACCCAATTCTATTCCTGGGGTTCTAATTCATTCATCATTGTAATGTTGATGTACTGCTGTATTGTTGGTGGAAGAGTTGTTAACCATAAAAAACTTTAAATTTTGTTAATCTAATGAATTTTACGTAATGAATATCATCGATACCGTCCACAGACTTTGTGCTTTATACGCTCTTTACGAATTTCATTTCAGTGTAACTGTACTGTTCCCCGACATAAACTATTCATTATTTAATACTACATTTAATTATGTGTCTAATTACGCTTAAATGGTGCTTAAAACTGGTTTTAAAACACTTATTTCTTTAACTGAACTTCGCTGGATGTTACGAGTAATTGAGTACGTGCCTTGTTTTCATAAAATCTCTTTTCAGTTGTATTTTTCTCCTTATTAACTTAAGATCAGGAACCTTATTTTGACTGCAATTGAATTGTCACGGAAAGCGTCCGCTGAATTGCAAATCGACTATCTACTAAGACGTCACTTTACAGTTTTAGTTTAATTAAATATAGAATGCCAATTTATTGTCAATGCACAGAATTAGACCTGTAACAGTTTTAAATGATTCATATAAAAATATAACCTTCCTTTGATAGTCAGCCTACAACAGTTGTTCGACATAGTGAGATTCTACTCTCCAGACGAAAAACAACATGCAGCAGTAATGACTTTTAAGGAATGTAAAAGAAGTTAAAAAAGTGAGATGATATCAGATATTTTGTATATTTTAATTTTATTTTCACATGTTAATCAATTAAAATTTACACCATATTCAGAATGAACCGCCTTGGCCTGTAATGAGTAATTACACATTGTTGCAGTACAAAACAATAAAATTAATGCAATCCATGGACAAACGAATAAAATCAACAAATAGAGTTGTCTAAAAGTCTATCCAAACTAAAAAATAAATATCAACAAGAGCCTATTCTTAACGAATTTATTTATATTGCACTTTATTAAAAACATCAAGAAATAAAAAATTCAGCTGTTTAACCTACGTTCTCTAAGAGCAGTTTATTTTGACATAAAGAAATGGATTTTCGCCGCCGATATTTACGTTGCGGGGTCTTCCTAAAATATCTACAGTTGAACAGTATTAGGTAATACGGACGGGAAGTTGATTTATAGAATGATTTTAAATTATTCTACGTTTGATTTAAACATTTGATATGTATATTTTATTGGACTCTACCGAGAATCTAAAAGGAATACTGGATGCTGATTTAAATATGAATCATAAGTTTTGTGATCAACGTCAAAGAAAGATATAACAAAAAGTAACACTGAAAATGTTCAAGAAGTCAGAAGTGTGGAGTAGGGAGTAGAGTCTTTAATTTAAATCTTGTTCTTGTTTGTCTCATACAGAACCTCTTGCTCTCGTGTTTTGTATGGGATTAAATAACAGTAAGCATTATTATATGTCTCACTTGATATTTCATAGCTTTGTTACTTTGGTCACAAAAATTCACATAAGACAGTTTATTGAAAAAGTAGATACTATATATCATTAATATATATTAATACGCTAAGGTTTGCCTCCCTTTTTAGAAAAAAAACGTCATAATTACTATACATAAATTATATATATATATATATATATCATTTTATAGATAATTGCTTGCTCTGCCGACATCAATCACTAAAAAATTGCTTTTGTTTTTGTAAATTAATTAATTATTAAAATTATATATGTAGATGTACATTGAGACACAATACAGCAATGCTGCCATCTGACGGATTTTATTTATTTTGAAACAATGTCAACATTATTGACGGTCGGTAAATTTTTTGTTCAATTTCAAATCAACTTACATATAAATACTTTTTTGTAATTTTGTAAAGTGATAATTATTATACTCATTTATTGCGGAATTTTCGCACGTGCTTGTGCGCGTAGCTTGTTTTATTTTTCTTTTAACGTCTTTTCGTGTTTGTTGAACTGAGATTAAAATATTTTTCTTTTATTACACTTTATAAAATAACGATTTTTTTTAGATTCATGAAATGTTAAAAAGTAACCTAATATTTAACCATTACCAATATAAAATGATTTATTTCGTGTTGGAATACACGAAGTGTTCTGTATCACTAACCAAATTTTAACACTGTATTTCTAAGATCGAAAACACGAATCTCATGTTCCAGTTTAAGCTTTACATTTTATTTTATCTAGTTGTAGATTCAGAGTGATGTCAGAAATTATATTCTGTTTTAATCATAAGTTTGTGCTATTCATTAAAAAAAGGTATTGAGTGAAATATGAGGTGTAATATGTACAGTGTAGTCAGTGACAGACAAACGGAACTCTAAAAAATATTGAAAACCGACCATAATATCATATTACATATTATTGCGCTTGAGTACCTACAGAGCTAATGACAGGGAATATTAAAGGAAAAATATTTATTCTGTTGCCTTGCGGCGTGTTTGCGTTTTTAACATCTTCAATATTATATTTTTTCGTAATTTATATACGTTCGATGTTTAATAAAAATTTCCAATATATATTTTTTTTGGTTCTAATATTTGATATTTCATATACGGTCTGCGTATTATATTTCTCATTCTGACTTATTAGATCGACAAAATCACAAGAATGTTGTAAAAGAACAAATATCACCAATACACACAATAGTGTATTAGTTATTGTGTAATGATAGAAACGTGATTTTTGTGCCATTAATCTTACAAACTATTCAAAACAGACAAAGAAAAAAATAATAATTCCGTCTCTTGTCAGAAGATATAATTTTAATTTGCTACAATATTTTAGTGTAGGAACTACTGTTTTATGTATACTTTCAGAAAAAGACAGATGCAACTTCAATATGTTCTTGTTACTCTCCTATCCTTGTTATCTCCTTACTATCTTAATGAGTGGGAAGCATGTTGTGGATGCCAAACAACACAATATTACTCCAGGTAATTTTACAAATAATACTATTATGAATATATATTTCCATTCCAACTTCTTTTTAAAGTTTTGTCCAAAGTCACGAATTTACAACAGCATTATTGTACCAGAAAACGCAATAATTTATGTAAAAAAGTTTTATGTGGCATAAATCATAAAATCTATTGTTAGATAAATTTTCATCAGTGGGTATCGATAACTGAAATGAACGAATCTATTTTAGAATTTTATTACATGCGTTATGTGTATGTACGATTATAGTTACGAAACCATTCTATCTATATACGAGTATATAAAAATGAATGTATGTCTGTATGTCCGTAGAATAGAATCGTAAACTATGCATTTGATCACGTCATGATCTTCAGCAAAGTGTTGTGCATGAGCAAAGGTTTCTGAGTTGGTACGACCAAAGATAAAAGCGTAGCAACACGCGCAGGGTACAGCTATAGCAATAGACGATAGATATAGCGATTTTCTTACACGAAGTCTGAAAAAAAAAATCGTTTTTGTAGCAAAACTTCTCTACGCACGCCTGACTTGGGAGCTGGTGAATGCGTGACATGAGCGTTACAAACAGTGTGATCAGGTGAGGCGAATGGAAGTTAAGAGGGAGATATAAGGTACTGAAGATAGAAAGAGAGAGTTACATTTCGTATATTACTGTAGGGGCAACTAAAGAAGTTTTACTCCAGTAGTCGTGTGGTTTGAAGCTCACTCGTTTTTTTTTTCATCATCATCATTACAGCCTATACAGTCCACTGCTGGACATAGGCCTCCACAAGTTTACGCCAAAAATAACGTGAACTCATGTGTTTTGCCCATAGTCACCACGCTGGGCAGGCGGGTTGGTGACCGCAGTACTGGCTTTGTCGCACCGAAGACGCTGCTGCCCGTCTTCGGCCTGTGTATTTCAAAGCCAGCAGTTGGATGGTTATCCCGTTTTTTTTTAAATTATAACCAATTTAAAAATAATTCCATCATTTTGTTTAAAGATGTTAAAAATAGCTGAACTTTGTATTAACATAAAGTAAAATACCGTTAAGAATACAGTACCGTAGACCACATAGTTACTGTTCAGCAGATTATACAGAAGTCAGAGGATAGTCGGCCTATGTGTTTTGCTTTTGTGGATTACGAAAAAAGCTTTGACTCCATCGAAACCTGGACTGTTCTGGAGTCTTAGAGATCACCGATCAGATAGTACCGATGTCAGTCCAAGTTCGGAACCACCAGACAAGATCCATCCAGCTGCTTCAAGGTGTAAGACAGGGTGATGTACTATTCCTGAAACTTTTTACCACCACACTGAAGAATGTCTTTAAGACATTATCATGAAATCGACTGCACACCAATGTCAACGGAGGGTATCTCACACTTTTCCGCTTTGTCGGCGACCTGGTGTTAAGGGTAGAATCGTTGTAAGACTTGCAGAGAATGTTATCTAGCTTTAATACTGCCTTGGTTGGATAAGACTAAAATCATGATCAACGACCACGTCAAATCAAAACCAATCTATACGGAAGATGTAGCCCGAGAAGTTGTCCAGGAGTATATCTACTTCAGAAAATATTGCAGTTAGTTAGAGATATTATGAAGGATGGAATCGCTAGACGAATGTGACTAGGCTAGGCAGCGTTTTGAAAGCTGCATCACACCTTTGCTACATCCTTGCCACAATGTCTTAAGATCAAGGTATTCGACCAATGCATCCTACCAGTCATGACATAGCTAGTCCACCGACTGCATGTCACTCAGAGAGTTATGGAGAGGTCATTAAGGGAAAAGGTTCCAAATGAGACTATCCAACTAATGACTAATGCGGGTGATCGGGTCTTGTGGCGAATCCTAGGGGAAGGCTTAAATCCAGCAGTAGACTGTAATAAGCAGATGATGATGATTCATATAAAGTATTTATTGATTTAGAAATTGTTATGTGGTTTTCAAATGCATCACAAATTTATTTACATTTCAAAATATTTGTTGATGATTTACAGATATTTGACTTACTATCAGTTCTGGGACAGCTGTTCAGTTCAAAATATATGTATGAAGGAGTATTAAGTTGTCCAATTAATACATTTCGAGCAATTACGTTATTGAAAGGTCCAATAAATTATTGCTAAGAGATAAAGTGCTATTAAAGCTATTGTCGAATGCATTTATTGAAGTTAATTGATTACGATTTTAATTGCCACTCATTGACAGGCTTACTTGAAGCTACGATTATTCTCAATTGCCTTAAATTTTCCAAAAAGATGTTATAATAATACTTTTTATCTCAAATTTTCTAGCGTTATTATACTATTGAACTGTTATACCTCCGCTCTGTCAGCGTTCTTTGTTAAAGGTCGGCATTATATAGCTAGGCTCTAAGCTTCTTATCACGTCGGACAGAGAAGCGTGCATGTATATACGCATACTCACGTACTTATGTATAATTTAAACGAAAAAAAAAGAATACAGATAGTATATAGAAGACAGCTATTAAACAAAAACTGATTCGTTTTTTGTTTAATTCTAAGAATTATATTTAATTTTTGACCAAAATAATTCTCATTTATACAAATTAATGGAAAGCCGGTTTTTTTCTTCGGTTATACTGCGAAAACTACTGAACCGATCAGAATATTACTTTTTTTTTTTTTTTTTTAATCTTTTATTTAATGGGAGTTTAATCACTTAGTGATTATGTCACCCCCGTAACATAAATGATACAAAATGACAACAACAAAAACATAGCCATATAACAATAAGTAACATTATACTTAGTTAAAATAAATAATAATAATAGGCCACGGACCAAGAACAAAGCCACAGTTATGTGTGATTTGTTCTTGGTCCCTCGCATATCCTAACTTTTGACACTTACAATATGATTGATCTAACCCAATTATTATCTTTGATATATAGCAAATAACATCCTGCACAGCACCATAGCATCCTCCGAAAAGGGAGAGGCCAAGGCGCTGTTGCAAGCTCCTACATCTGATCCCCAGCCTAGCACTTGTCTCTCCGACGCGTTCCGGTCACATTCCATTAACACATGATAAACATCGTCAATGACATCACAAACTGGACAATTTGGACAATCAGTTTTTCCCATTAAATGTATGAACTTGTTGGATGGAATGTGACCAGTACGCATTCTCAACAAAGCCACTACATGCTTTCTGTCCATCTTATTCTCCTCGAACCATGGGTAACGAAGTGGCTCAGACTGTACTGTTTTATACCAAATACCTTTCAATCGCGAACGCTCATCAAAGTACTCGCGCCATTTGGATCTACAGAGTGTTTTTAAGCTATTAAGCCAATCTGAGTGTAACGGCACACATGCATATTCAATCCCTTCGTAAGCTGCTTGTCGGGCTAATAAGTCAGCCTCTTCGTTACCCATGATGCCAACATGAGAAGGTATCCACTGGATCACAACATTTTTATTTAATGCACGGATTTTGCAGATAGTATCTATAATGACTACGGCTATCGGTATCCCTCGAAGACTCGAGGGTATCCGAGCCAGATGTTGAATACTACTTTTAGAATCCGAAAAAATCACAAAGTTTTCCTGATCTATGTGCATTATGTATGATAGGGCTTCGGAGATCGCTACGAGTTCACAGTTCATGATCGAGATGTTGGCATTGATTTTAAACTTAGCTTTAACATCAAGCTGGGGATCAAAGAAAGAAGCTCCTATATTTAAACCATCCTTAGACCCATCAGTAAACAATTTATAATGACGGTTAAATTTTTTGTTTATCATTCTAATGCAACTAGATTTGAGATCGGATACATTAATCAATCTTTTTGCCTTACTAACTCCGTCAATATTAGCACTTATAGTTTGACTTAGATCAATACTGCTTATCCATGTGTCTAAAGAGAAAATATCTATTATGGGACTAGAGTGTATAAGCGACTCCCTATATGTTCTATGGATAAGTATAAGCAATGGTAGTTTTTTATTTCTCCAATACCAATTCTGGCAAAGGTTGGATAGCTCTTCTAAGATGTCTGTAAGGATATTGTTTTGAATTGCTCTGGATCTTAAATAAAATTTACCTGTTAGAAAAGTTCTCCGAATACATAGTGGCTGTAAGCACAGCTCACTTTCCATCGCATGGATTGGGGTGCTTTTGATAAAACCTCCTATGATTCTCATTGCCTGGTTTTGTATTCTTTCTAGCTTAACAAGGTGACTAGTCCTACTATTTCCATATAAAAAACAACCATAATCAATCCTACTGCGAACTATCGATATGTAAAGCCTACGAAGATGTTTGGGGTGAACACCCCATTCAGCACCAGCTAGAACTTTAAAAATGTTTAAAAACCGACAAACCCTCTCCCGGGTCTCGTTTATATGCTTCCCCCATGTTAGAGAGCTATCCAGCCACATGCCGAGGTATTTGACATAATGAACTTGCTCTATCATGTAGTTATTAACAGACAGATGAAGCCTGTTTCTTCTTCTACCTCTGCTAAATAGGCAAACTTTGGTTTTATTATGAGATACACTTAAACCTAACTCTGTCATCATACATTGAAATTTATTTAGAGAACTCTGTATACGGGCCTCAGAGTCTGACAATCTCTCCTGGCTACTATATAAAATGAAGTCATCCGCGTATTGTAACATGTATACATTATTAATACTTTTACATATCCCAATTGTAGCTACATTAAACAGTAAAGGGGACAAAGGGTCTCCCTGAGCAATACCTATACCAGTAGTTCGACAAATGAAACTGTTATCTTGTAGATGTATAGACAGATGTCTCCGATGTAAATATTGCCATAAATAATTACATAAAACAGATCCCGCTCCGAGGTTATCCAAACTACTTAGAAGAGACGTCAGATTAATATTATTGTAGGCACTCTCGATGTCTATAAAACAGCCAATAGTAGGCAAACCTTTAGAAAACCCTATTTGAATGCGTGTTACTAATTTAGAGAGACCATCATAGCATGATTTACATCTTCTGAAGCCCGTAGTGTCAGATGATAAATAGTTATTTTTTTCTAGCAACCATTCAAGCCTACGACTTATAATCGTATGAAATATTTTACAAAGACAAGATATTAGTGCAATAGGTCTTACACTTGTGTCAGAAGTAGGATCAGTTCCCGGTTTCGGTATAGGAATAATTCTTACGTTTCTCCATTGTTCTGGTACGAAACTGGATTGCAAAAATCTGTTGTACATAGAAGACAGCAAAGTTATACCAATATACGGAAGGTGTTTTACCATAGAATATGATATACCGTCTTGACCAGGGGCTGTATCTGATTTTTTTATCGAATTAACTACTTCCTGTACCGAAATCGGGTTAGATAACTGTCTATTATTAGAGCTAAATATGGGAGTGAATGGTGTTACATAATCTGGAGCCAGAGATCTTAACAATTTTTCGGCTTTACCATGATCAATACTAGTCGTAGATACTTTGTAGCCTTTGGTCCATTTCATGCGTTTCCACATCTCACTCGAAGAAGTTACACTATCTATACTATTGCAAAACTCTTGGAAGGATTTATGCTTGCTTTGACGTATTAATTTCTGTGCTTCCCTCACTTTCTTCTGTAACATTTCGAGATTATAAGGGGTCGGATTGCGCCTAAATATAGCTAACGCAAGGCGTCTTTGAGCAACAGCATGAGATAAATTTTGATTCCAATACGGCTTTGGTGTAAACTTCTTCGATTGAATGGGGTTTTCGCATACTCTAATTCTTGGTATATACTCATCAGCTGCTCCGTTTAAGGTGTTTATAAACATATTATAAGCAGATTGATGATCCACAGGCAACTCCAAATTTGCCAATTGCAGTTCTAACTTCTGAGTATAGGCTTCCCAATTAGCTTTCTTATAATTTCTTTTATTATTACATATTGTAGTCTGTCGATAATTGGTATTTAGTGTCATCTTAATAATCAAATGATCACTTCCGAGGTTCTCGTTCATCACCTCCCATTTCATTTTTAAGGCCAAATCTGTTGTTACTATAGATAAATCTGGAGAAGTTTTTTGTATAACTCCGTTTACCATCTTTATACGTGTATGTGATTTGTCATTTAGAGTAAATAGATTGTTGTCCATGATGGAATCCAAAATATGGTTACCTCTCATGTCTGTTTTAGATGACCAGTTTGAGTGATGCCCATTTAAATCGCCTGCTATGAGAGTCTTTTGTAGTGAAATTGAAAATATTTCATCCCAATCACTTCCGGATGTATGTACAGTAGAAGGACAATAAATTGAAATTATATTTTCAAGGTGATTACAATTTTGTAGCTTTATATGGATAATTTGAATTTGTGAATTTGAAATATTAATTCTGCATGGTATTGCCTTGACAGACTGGTGGGTCAAAATGGCTGTGCCTCCATACCCATCATCTCTGTCTGCCCTAAACGTGTTTTACCCATGAAGTCTAAATAAGCTCTCTGGGTCAAACCATGTTTCACTAATAATAGCGATGTGTACCTTTTCCTGGTTTAATAAAGATTCGAATTCTGTAATTTTCGGACGTAGGCTCTGTGCATTCCATTGCAGAATATTTACCGTTAGATGTTTGTGTCTGTTACTGTTGTCCATTGTTTAATATGAGCAAAAAAAGGCAATCTCATTAAGTATTGAAGCACTAAGGATGATATCCAGTCAAAGATTATTTTTGAGCAATCTTTTATTTTATTTTCAATGCTAGTATTACTATCGCAGATCTTATTTTTGACTTGCGTGAAAATCATTTTCCAACTTCCTACTTTTGCTCTCTTTTTACTCTTCTTTCTCGTTTCTATTTCTTCTGAAGAACTTGTTGTACCTTCATCGCTACAAATAAATTCTTCCGAATGTGTAATGTGAGTATCTTTTGTTTTTTTAATCTTTGATTTCTCTTTGGGTAGTTTTTTCTTTTGCGATTGATAGTTACTTGTTCCAGGTCTCTGCAATATATTAGAGTATGTGTCTCTGGCTGGCGTGAGGACAGTTGTCGTAGTTATATCTCTTTCTTCATTTAAGTGTTCACTGTCATTTCCTTCTTCTTCGGGATGATCTCTTTCTTCTCCATCATTTTCTTTTTCACTTGAAAATTCAGGGTGTCTGTGATAAGTATCCTGTTCTGGCGGAACGTAGAGAGTCAAAGCTCTTTTATATGAGCAGTTGAATTCTGCCATAAGTTCTCTTACTCTTCTTTCTTTAATATATACGGGGCACGTACGTGACAACGCCATATGTTTTCCAGAACAGTTATTACATTTAAAAACTGTGGTATCACAATTAGGGTGGGCCTTACAACATTTCGGACAAACTTCTTTTACTGATGCACACATCTTAGCTATGTGGCCAAATCTCCAGCATCGTGAACACTGTGTTACAGGGTATAAGTAAGGCCTAACAGTAGCTCTGGTATCAAATATGTTAACATAGGAGGGTAGTGAAGATCCTTTAAAACTTACTCTAATTGCCTCTCCAGGTTCCCAATTTCCATTAATGGTATTTCTACGTTTCAGTCTTTTAACTCCTATAACTTCAAACTCACAGCTCAAACTTTCACGTATTTCTTCCTCTGTACATTCTATATCGATATCCTTGATTACACCATAAGTTTGTCTTATCTCCAACGTTCTTTGGCACCTAAACCCTTTTTCTTTTAATGTTTCAGACTCAATAATTTTATCTGCACTGATTTCATTATTACACTGGATAAGAACTTTGTATGCATTAATATACTTGATACTTGTAATATCTTGGATATTTTCCGTTTTTAATAATTTTGCCAACACAAACTGTTTAGGTAATTTGTTTGTCGACGTTAAACTTATTTCAATTTTATCTTCAGGTATCCGAATATTATCGTGTATATTACTCGTCCTGGCAAAACGTTTACCTCGTCTGGTTACTGTCATCCACATCTCTTCTTGATCTATCTGCCTATTTCTTTTGTTAGATTTCATTGTTACACTGTTAGTACTATTTCCAGGTAACTGTTCTGTGCACTCCATATTCTCACTACATCTCATATTCTCATCACAACTAATATTTTCACTATTACTCATATTCTCACAACACCCTTCTACGTAATTATTCTCATCTTCATTCGTATTTATTTGTTCGCGTTCACTATTATCCATTATCAACACACATTGCTAGTCGATGAATCATAAACACGTTTGCACTAAGCGACTAGAAACCGGTTCGAGATCGATCGACGCGCACGTCCAACGATAACAAGCGCCCGCGCGCAACTGATCAGAATATTACTTATACTATAAAATGCAACGTGTCTCGGAGAAGGTTTTAGTAAATGATATGTTGGTGATTACGTGTCGTTTTGAGATTGCAGTTTGTTTGAATGCGAAAAAAATTAGATGCAAAATGATTCATTTGGTTATCATTAGATGCAAAATAATAAATAAATAAATATCATATAACATACACACATGAACGTCTGTTTATATGGTAAGCAACTTAATGCTTGTGTTACAGGTAACAGCCGATTGTCATAACTATTTTTTTTATAAACATACATAGAAATAATACATATACAATATATAACCCTTCATACGTACAAAGCGCTTCGAATCATCTTTTTTAATGCGTACGGCCAAGGAGTGGAATTCCTGTCTGTATTTCCGAGTTCATACAACCCGAACATGTTTAAAGCGCGAGTGAACAGGCTTCCTCTGGGCGAGCTCGCTCCATCTTCAACCTCGTCTCTGCTCTAGAGCTAGAGTGGGGTCAAGAGTAAGCCCATTATATAATGAAAAATACATAAATATTACATTACATCCAGACTCAGGTGGGAATCGAACCCGCAACCCGCAGAACAGAAAGCAGGGCCACTATAAACTGCGCAAACGGGTTGTCAAATTCCTAAGGTTATCATTTCAGTTACAAAGCTACAAAATCACATTGTTTAAGATGTTCTTGTAATACCATAAAGATAAAAAAGACATTATAGGGTCCTCTGTGTACATATTGATTTATATCGAAATCAGCTAACGTGTACGAAGATGAAGATTGATATGCTTGCTACGACAACAACGTCTGGGAAGTTGAGATGTGAAGCTAATTACTGGTGAAAGCTGCGTAGAGATATCTAATATTGTTGTGTTTCAAATAACTTTGTCATTAAAGTGTACGTGAGATATTGCGTTACTATTGTACTGCCGTTTAGGAATTCTTATTACTTAGAGATAAAATAATTCTGTATGTTTTTTAGCGAAAAAGCGAAAAAGTTGAAGTAATGATAAGATCTTATGGATCTTATATTAAGTTATCTCCACCGACTCTTCATTAAAGACTAACAAAAAAATATACAATATAATTCCAAAACAACGTGCACGTAGTAAAATATAGAATAGAATTAGTAAATTGTAAAACATAAATTATATACAAGAATTCAAAATATACATTTTTGACATTTAACATAAAATATTTATATAAAAATAAAAACAAAAAAAAAACAACAAATGAGGTTTTATTATTATTTCCATATAAAAAGTTTATGTATGTGGAAACGCCACATTATTTTTAAAATTGAATCTTTTAAATTTATATAAAACATATTTCGAATGCACATTTTTGTGGAATAGAGTAGATTTCATTATTTATCACCGTGCTGAATAAAACTTGAATATTCAATAGATTCATTATAAAGTATGACATAAAAATTAACAGAGTATTTTTAATGACAAAACCAAACGAATTTATTCGTAGCTTTGATTGAATCTAGTTAATATAACTTTAAATGAAAGATTTATAATATCGACAAGTAAGTTATATAATATTGAGTTTGGTCATAAACGAAAGAAAAAACCGACTTCAAGTAATACTACGTAGGTAGACGAAAAAAATAGTCAAGTAAATACGCATTATCAAAGATTACTCAAAAAATAGTTATCAGATCTCAATCGAATTGAAATGGGACTACAAGACAAGCGTCAGTTTTCGATTAAAATAAGAATCATCAAAATCGGAATATCCACTGAAAAGATTTGTGGTAAATACAACGTAGATCAACAAATTATTATTTAATATTACTCGAAAGTACTTCGCAATCTTTCGATTAAAAAAAAAAGTCAACAAAATCGACCACGATCCACCCAGTAAAAAGTTCTGAGGTCACATACATAAAATAAATACAGTTGAATCAAAAATGAAAAGTGACACTTTTTTAATCACTTCATACAAAAATATACCTGAATAGAAGTGTTGAAATGAAAAGAAAAAATAGCTACTGTTTTTCATCATTTTCCAGCGACGCTAATTATCGGGCAAGATCGTCTCGAGAAAGAATCTTTCCAGCGGAAATTAATCGCAGCTACAAGTTGCATCTTTAAGGCGCGAATGAGAGAAAAATAATACTTGACGCTTGTTTTACAATCTATTTACATTGCAGAGTATTAAAGGTCTTATGACAATGAAATAAGGCTTATTTTTCAAGTTGATTGGTTCGTAATCGGATAAAAACTTGTTTAAATCTCGAAATACATGATTTTTCCCGCAAGATATTTCAAATTGTGTTTTACGTCATTCTAGCTGACTTAATTGATTTGAAATAAGCTTTCAGTTCTCTCGAGGTTTTTATAAAAATAACAGTATTTTAATTTAATTTTCATCATGGTACGAAAATATATTTTGATGTGATGAATGAATCTCAATATGTATTGCAATCACGAGTCATATATACAGGTTTTAGGTTTTTAAATTAAATAAAAGTGTTCGTACTAACCAGTTTCCTATGCGAAAATTCTGTACCAACTGCATATATTATGTCCGATAGAACACTCCAATGCCTAGAACATGATTAAAAAATTGTATAGCTTTTACAATAATTTCGCTTCAACCTGTAATATCCCACTGCTGGGCATAGGCCTCTTTCCCCATGTAGGAAAAGGATCAGAGTTTAATTCACCACGCTGCTCATATGTGGGTTGGCGAATATATTTCCTACTACGAGTAACGATCGATATCAGGTGTATATGTAATAGCAACCGGGACCGATAGCTTAATGCGCTCTCCGAGGTACGGTAGCGAGACCAACAAGGACTGCACAAACACCCAGATCACGGTAAACATCTGTATGACCAGTACAAATGTTCGTCATGTGCGGGGATCGGACCCGCAACCGCCAGCGCAACAGCCACAAAACAGCGCTGTGACCGTTGCGCCAACGCGTCTTCAATACAAATAATTTATGACATGTTAATGTAAATTGTTACTGTTGTGAGCGCTAAACGCCGAACGGTATCTGGATTACCTCAATTCGTAAGGTTGTCAACAGTATGACGCGCATGTAGCACACGAAACAAAAAAAAAAAAAAAAAAGAAACTGATGATAGTCAATGTGAACTACCACTGTCGAAATGTTAGCTCTGTTGAGAAAAATCCGCAGGAAACTAAACAATTTTCACAATATTGTTTTCAGCTATACATTTTCAGCGATAATTCTAAATTAAGTTCTGTGGACAATTTCCTGCTATTTAAGAAGCAACTAGCAAGGATAGAGTTGTTAAGTTCGATGATGCGTAAGTAAAACCTGTACTTTGCGGTTATCAATTTAAAAATGTCATAAGATTTAGAGATTAATCTGTTACACCGATTCACTGCGAATGCAAGTAATTTTTCGAATTTTTTGGTTAAAACTCACGTGTACTACAAAAGCTTGATTATCAAAAACGGGTAATAAATAAATACAAAAATAATATATATATTCAACACAATCCTGACTTTCCAAACCGGCTAGCAAAATACAGCCTTTTACAGTAATATATTTTACAGTAGTATATTACTATGTGTAGATACACAGTCTTACGTAAAAAAATGTCGCTTCCACCTAAATTAAATTATTTACGACAACCTAAAAGCTAAAGTTTAAGCCCAACGAGGACAGTAAGTTGAGACGGTAAGAGGAGTTTGTTGTTCGTGTGCAAATTCTGGTAATTGGGTAAATTTGGCAGAAAATTTACAGTGATGATGCCAAATGGACATGTGTTTGGATGTAGACTGACAGTGTTAGCTACATGTTACACATAGAATATGTATTAGATATTAGCCAATATATAATGTTTTAATATTATCGTAGCTGTGCGTATAATTGATAATGCAAAGGAGATTGTGGAAACTTCACTCAGACCCTTACAGGTGTCTGTTATTGGCGTAACAAGTTAAAGACTTTAGACTAAAGCATAACAATTTCAACCAGAAATTATTTTTGAAAATATAAACCTTTTATATTTATTGGCTATATAATATATTAGGAGCTGCATAAATCTTATACTAGCTTACCTAATATTTGGCGCTGCTACTGACTGCTGAGACGGGCATAATTAAACAACTTACAACTATCAAAGTAATAGTGAAATTTCTACTACGTGCTTAAGATTTCTGTGAATCGGGATTTTCTGTGATTTTCTGTGGATTGGGGGTAAGGTTGTCAATACGCTTGGGATGATTCTGGTGTTGTAGTTGTCTAAAAGCTACAGTAATCGTTACTATCAGATGAGCCGTACGCTTGTTTGCCGATCTAGTTGTATAAAAAAGATAGGAAAATAATACTTTCTAATTAGATTTATTTTATTGTAAATTGAATATCCCAAATGAAAATAAATAATAAATTTACCTGTAAGTGTCTAAATATTTATTGACTTAAACTAAGAAATCGTACGCAAATTTTTGTAAAAAAAGGTAATTTAAGATCAGACAATGCCAGGGGAACGTCGACTATATTAGATAAACGGATGTTTCCCCAGACATTTGAAGTTCGCTTACCAAGTTTCCAACCAAATACCAATAGAACTTCCAAATACCAAGAACAATAGAAATAAGAACTAGTTGCTTAGCCCAGCTTTGTTGCATCCTATACGTTATTATCAATTTATGTTGGCTTTGTTTTAGTTGTTCTACATCTGCTTTGTGTGTCCTTTCTGGATCTATAAAAGTAATTTCAGTAAGGATTTATTTAGAATTATATCATTAATAAACACAGCTAAGATAACTTAAAATTTTCGAACTTGATGTTAGATATTATGACCGTAACTTTTTAAAGTAAGCAATTTGACTAAAGATTTTGACAACGATTTCCCTTTCTTTGGCTGACTTGATTGAATACATTCTTGTAAAAAAGCAGCGTGTAATTTTATGGCTTTCGATATAATATTACGTCTCCTGTCAGGTGATGATTAATACCAATTGTCAACAATACGAAGAGCATATCACGAAGTTTCCTATATTCATTTCTCTACTACATGCTATTAAAATGAAAGTGATGTATTTGTAGCACTTGGGTGGCGTAAATAAGTTAAGTCCTTTCTATACAAACTTACAAAAAAATTTGGATACTACGTCTAGTTTCTCTGTGAGTTATAATTTTCATAGACGTCTTCGTCACGACACCTTTACTAGGTATTCACAGGGCAATTAATTTGCAGTCTTATTATGTAAATGGTATGTTTAAAAATGCATGAGCAATTCACAGGCCAAGGATTTTGTCAACTTTAAAAAAAAAAAAAAAACAATAATATTAATATTAGACTACTGCGATATTAAAAATATGATAAGAACTTTTACTTTCAGACTTTTCGTTTTGTGTGTAATTCAGATAAAAATATTCTAATTGCCTGTTTTTCTTACGTGTCAGTACTAGAACAATTTGAAAAAAATTAAATGTATGTTAAAAATTCTGAAATAAAACTGTGAAGAAACATGATAGGAATTACGTCAAAAGAACGAAAACGAAACAGGGATATAAATTATAATTAAACAACGCAGTTTTCACGAATTCCTTTATTTACTTTTTGTGCTAGTTCTTTGACCCTTTCATAACACATTAAAAATGTGACTTTTGTATTATTCAGTTGTGTATAACGAATAGGCTTTACAATGTATATCTGTCTCTCGGGATCGCACCGACATTGTCAACCTACATCTTTTTACAATGATTTTGTAAAATAGAATTATTGTAGTTTAGGTCAAAAAGCTATTAGATTGTGAATATTAGATGCTAAAAAGAAAAAAAGATTTTATGATGTATGTCTTTTTAACAGTGGAAAAAGCGTATAGTCAATAATTGTGTTTGCTCGCAAACAAAAAACGACTTCAATTACATCGACAAGTAACACAACGTAGGTAGACGACAAAATAGTAAAGTAAATACGCGTTATCAAAGATTACTTAAAAAGTGGTAATCTGATCTCGATCAAATTTAAATGGGTGATCCCATTACAAGCATCAGGTTTCGACTAAAACAAGAATCATCAAAATTATTTACAAAGAATAAACTGCAACGCTAGTGGATAATACAGCTTACTACGATATAGTAGATGTGGCCATCTAACATCATTTGATCGATATTCACTGAAGTAGTTTTACTGGATATCTGTTAGATGGTGTTGTGATAAAGTATGCAATGTCTCATAAATACGCGTCTTCAAAGATCACTCGAAAGGTACTTATTATATTTGATAGATGGCGTCGTCACAAAGTATTAAACATGACCACAGACACATTCCCGCACCGTCATGTAAATACGGGTTATCGAAGATTACCTAAAAAGTACTCATTAGGTATATCTCGATCATATTTGAGCACGTGACAAGCATTAGCTTTTGATCTACACGACAAATATCAAAATCGGTGCAACCAGTAAAAATTTATAAGATATAATAAACCGTAGGGTGACGAAAAAACAGTCAAGTAAATACGCGTTATTAGATATAACTAAGAAAGTACTTGTCAAATCACAATTAAATTTAAATGGAAACACATGACCAGCATCAGCCTTTGACTAAAAAAAACAAAAATCATCGAAATCGGTCCACCCAGTCAAAAGTTCTAAGGTAACATACATTAAAAAAAATCGGATTGAGAACCTTCTCCATTTTTGGAAGACGGAAAAAAGCAATAGGTACTCGAGCGCGTCAGATATTAATAGTATGCGCCCTACGTGTTTCTGATAATGGAATAATATTAATCTAGAAGTCGTCCATTAATCACGCAGGGCTCGAAAATGGGAAGGAGTTTGGAAAAACAACACAAAATATCACAAGGGGGGGGGGGGGGGGTGTCTATAATGTGATATCACATGTATTTATTTTTTGTACATCGTGTAATTTCTTACCCAAAAAACAAACAACAAAAAGCTGTTTGCAACAATTATCCATGATTACCTGTAATTAAAGTTGATATTCTTAAAATTTCAATTTATTTTGCACAAAAAATACATATGTGACTTTTGGGGTTTAGTCTGAGTCTAAACCTTCCTCTGAAATCACTCTATTTAGTAAAGAAAATCGCATCAAAGTCCGTTGCGTAGTTTTAAAGATCTAAGCATACAGACAGCGGGAAGCGACTTTGTTTTATGCTGTGTAATGATAATGAATAATATAATTTCCTCAATTTAAGGGCAATGCTACTTCATTTCTAACAAAAATTAAATGATATATTTTTTATATCTAGATTAATATAGTGATACCCATTTTAATCATTTTATCGAATCAGTTCACAGTCCACGGATATATAAATCGCGATGATTATCTTATACAAAAATATTAATTACATTAAAAATAAGCTATTTGATTTACATAAGATTTAACTATACTAATACCTACTTTATGAAATTATTGACACGTCATAATGTAGCGGTTCTAAGGTAATATTTTCCTATAATACTTCCCTAGACGGTCTGTTCCAAAATTTCAGCAAGCTATTATTCTGCTGTGCCTTACTTTAAACTCTATTAATTCTAGAAAGCATTATAATAAACTTGTTTTAGTCAAAAGTGACATTCCTTGTGAAATTTTAATTCCTTCGTTAACTAAGCGATTCAAAACAATATCTATTGATAAGCGTATTTATCTTTCTTTCTATTTATCCACTTGTTTTTCTCAGTCATGCTTTCTTCTAAATCTGAAGATTTTAATGAGATTTTCAATTGTTTTACTGAGAAATTTTTAACCACCTCCACTCGCTGTCTACTTATAACGTACATTAGGAATGTGTGCTTAAAACTTATAAGTGTTTAGTATTCATTTTCTAAGCGAAACACATGACACAGCTAAGCTAAATATCTATTGCTTAAATTAAGCGTAAATTACATATTAAGTACTAGTATATGCTTTGTAACATTTCCTAGAATATGCAACGTCATACATATGTAAAATATCGTATTCTATAGTAAATGTTGCAGGAAAAATGAATAAAATGCAAACAAAAGCACAGCAAAGTCACACTAAATAAATGGCGGTGACTATCAATTTTTCACCTTTCTGAACATTAACCCTTTTCAGGGAATCTTTTGTTTACTGTTTCAAGAGACGATTATTTTTTTAGGCTTTCTAAATGGCGTATGAATTTAAGTCTAACCTTTGTCGATAAAAGTATATAAAAGAGGAAACTGCTTTTTATTTCCTTTTATTTTATTAGTCCTAGCGACAGTTATGATGGCAATAAGGTTTTACTATCTTTTAAAATGGGTTGCTATTTAATCGGTACTTTAATTAATTTGCAACGAATTAAATCTCGCTCTTAGCTTATGGTTTTTCTGTGCAGTAAATTTGTAACATTGTATATTTTAATAACGAATTTAATAACAGTCTGATACTGAAAAATGTTAGTGTTTAAAATCTAATATATCAAATTCTCGTGTCGCGTTTGTAGTTAAACTCCTCCGAAACGGCTTGACCGATTCTCATGAAATTTTGTGTGCATATTGGGTTATGGGTAGGTCTGAGAATCGAACAACATCTATTTTTCCCCTAAGTTATAAGTGGGGGGGGGGGGGGGTTAAGGGGCTTTATAACATATATGGCAAAACAATGTTTGCGGGGTCAGCTAGTGTTACTATAAATCTGTTGTCTATGATAACAATTGGGATTGACAGGATTACGTGCTCTCCAAAGCACGATGGGGAGATTCACAAGGAATCGGATCAGGAATCGAACATACAACTGCTGGAGTGCCTGCACACTAGACGCATTGGAGCTTCACCAGAATTGATAATATGTCAAGCTAATGACCGCCTTCTTTTTTAAGTTTAAATGTAGTATTTTTATGAAAAATAAATAATCTATGTTGCTTTACGACCTTAATGCTGATTAAATTGCATCCTTACTGATGTGTGTGCAAATGAAAAAATTTTGAAAAACACACACGACGATAGATGTAAAATAATTTGCATAGACTCAATTTAGTTCGCCCATTTTATAATTTTTATTTTATTATTTTTATAGAACTAGCTTGACAAGCAAACGTACGGCTCACCTGATGGTAAGTAGATTACCGTAACTTATAGACGCCTGCAACACCAGAAGCATCGCAAGCGCATTGCCGACCTTACATCAGTCCCCACCCCAGGAACTCTAGTCACCTTACTTACAACAGGAACACAACACTGATTGAAAGCATTATTATTTAGCTGTGATCTTGTAAGGTCGAGGTGCTTCATTAGTTTGGCTGCTCCAGATTTTGAGCAGGATATTTCCTGCTGTGTCCTTTTTTTTAGCGCGGGGAAAATCGTCATGGACACCCTCCGGCGCGGGTGCACCAGAGGGGATTCAGACTCCTACTGAATAAAATCCGTCACGTGTGTTCCGCCGATGCGGCTATGTGGCGGTGTCGTGGGGGGGCCCACCGTGGTGCAAAGCACCTTAGAAGGCGCACTCGAACACGAAGTGCGCCTTCCACCCCTTGGGGCCATGCAATGCGGACGACGAATCTCCGACCCGCCCGCTGGCTCCCGCGGGCTGGTAGTAAAACCCCCGCCCGCACACCACGCCTTTCGGCACCGCGCCCCAAAGGGACACCTCCTCGCACCGTCCCGGCGCCCCAAGCGTAGCCCGGGGCAGACGGACGAAGGCCAGGGTGCCAAGGCCCTCACACCGGCTGACCTTGCATTTTGGTCGTATATTTTATGCAATTATAACATGTAATTTGTATTTGTATTATTGTTTTGTGGTGACATATTTAAAGAGAATTAATTGATATTATAAGTTTGTAGATAATTATACTAAGTGAATCGAAATAAAGTAATATTTCGTGTCGAAATTGTTAAGCAATTAAGCTTAACTGTTCTTTGTGTGAAAAATGAAATCATCAATTTTTTTTCGTTATCAACATGATGCAAAAGTAGTATAATAAACAGTGTGCTTAGTATTAATAAAATATTTTAAAATATCGCTATTTTCAAAATAACTATTTGGAAAATTTCATTAAAAAATTGTAATTGACGTACAAATGTTACTTATCTGTTGTAAAATGTAAATGATTGTGCATCTGCATGTGCGTGTACGAATGTGTTTGATTGTGTGTTTTCGTATGTTTTCTTTGCCAGTGGCGCTGCGACAATATTCGCGGAAATATAACTATATAAATTAGTTTTAGACTATCAGTTAAAGCTAGCTATTAGCCGTGACCTATTTCAAGTTTACAAGCATTATAGTTTTAATAATACTCAGTGTATTTTACAATTCGTAATACGGACATACGACATATTATAAAAAAAATATTCAATAGTTTCGATCCACGATAATGATACTTACAGACAAATAAATCAAAATAAAAAGGGGAAAACTCTACTTTATGGTACCCTCTCGTCGATTTTTATTTTTCTCATCTATCACGTGGTGTGAAATATCGTAGAATAGATTGTTGAAATAAATTGGAGGTGCGAAAAAAGGGTATTTTTCGATTCAGAATTTTAGAGTCAGGTCTGACTAATACCAGCTCTATTCTAGCTTTTCTAATAAGTGAAAAATATCACAGCTAGGGGGGTATTTTACAAAGAGATGAGTAACGGATCGATATTTATATCATATATTTCGAGAAGTGAAAATAAACTTTTGTGCCGATTATTTAGAAAATTACTCAGATGAAGTTACTTGTAAATTTAGTTTTTCTCCTAAATATTGTTTATATACAGTATGGAGTAGGAAACTACGGAAATCTATATTAAAAACACAATAGGCAAATTATTAACTTTAAAACGATTTTAGCCCGAAAATATATTGTATTGTTTTCGTCATTGACGGTAATATCGCATCTTTCAAGGAAAAAATAGTTTTTCTTTCGGTATCCTTCTAGTTCCTAATCGCCACTACGCTGTTTCACATCGATTCCATTGAGAAGCTTATTTACCGTCCTTTTAAGCTGACCGTTTGCTGAGACGTTTGCCATAACCAAAATTTTCAGGAGTAAAAGAAGAAGAAAATATTTGATACAAAGGGGGGGGGGGGACACAGAAAAAATATGACATTCGTGATAATGCTGTTCATGAACATCTACAACATAAGAGGAGTTTTGGGTGCGTTGTCGGTCTTAAGCAGAAGGCGCCTGTACACTTGTAAATATAGGTGGTAGGAAGAAAACCAACTTTTTCGAAAAGAATTAATGAGTACATGGGTCACATGTAAGCGCAGTATGTGATGTAGTCAATTAAATACCAACTGTAATCTTTACATGGCTTTCTTGATATTCTGATGCCATACGATCCATTTATTTATTTTGCTATTTCAGTAATTTCCTATTTATTTTGTAAGAAAATGTAGACCAAACCTTGGACCAAGCTCATAAGTATACTAGCGTGTTATTAAACAATAGCTAGATTCTACCATTACGAATCGGTTATATTTAAGCGTGCGATGTAGTTTACTGTTCCTTAAATGTGAATCCAACAACCGATGTCGGTACGGTCAGATCGGGATATAAATCGATCGTGAGTCGTTCGGGAATAAACGTATATCACGAGATTGCCGATACGAACTGCCGACGGTGTGGAAAATAACCGAGTTTGGACACGTTGATACACCCAAACGTGCCCAAGTGTACAAGACAATTTGGTACAAACTATAATTTTTTTTTGCTTCTAAAAAGTTTACAATCGACAGTGGAATAATATTAAAAAAAAAAATGTTTGTTTTGTTCCACGTTATAAAAAGTGACTTAAAACCACTCATCAGATACCACTCAAATTTAAATTGTTCCATGTCACAAGCACCTGCTTTGGAATAAAAAAATAATCATCTAAATCAGTAAACTTGATAAAAAGTTAAGAGGTGACACTTGGATATTTTTAGCTTAGTTTTAATAAAAAAAGTAAGTTTTGTATTTCCTCTATAATATTGTTGGTCTAATGTCAACCAAGAATCTGCCAGAAGCACATTGTAGCCGTCGCCTATTGATGCCTTCGATAGCTAAAGAGTCACAAGCGTGTTGACAATCCTACTGTTAACTCAGCTCTAGCTATCTACTTATCTACCTACCTTACTTATCACAGAAACACAACACTCCTAGAAAGCAGTATTATTTGGCTATATCTTCTACCTCAGTCGGACTCGACCAGATTTTGAGCAATGTATGTACTGCTGTACTCTACCTCAATAAAAATTTATTGTCACTAGAATTAAAAGACAAAACTATAATTACTCATTTGTTTCAAATTGATTTAATTATATTCAAGTATGTAATACTAAAAACTAACTACTAAACTAAACAGACGTTGTCCAAATATTACATAAAAAGTATATTACAAATTTACTACTATTACTGAGTCTTAAATTTTTTGGGTAGTTTTTTTAATATTCTTTTACTCATAATTAATTTACAAACTATATAGTATTAAAAATGTATCTACTCGCAATTACTTCAAAGTGATGTTAGCGTAATATTTGAATTTAAATTGTAAAAAAAATAAAAAAATAAAATAAAGGAAAAACTTTAAAACAAAGAATCGATTTAAAGAAGAATTTGTTGGGTTTGTTTCAAAAAGATACATATATGTTATCATATATATATTAATACGCGAAGGTTAAGATGTTTGTCTCCCTTTTTAGAAAAAAACCTCACCGTAATGGTGATGTTTCCACATAAATTATATATCATTTTATAGATAATTGCTTGCTCTACCGGCATTAACAACTAAAAAATTTATTACTGCTTTTGTTTTTGTAAATAACTTAATTATTAAAATTACATATTATATGACGGCTTTAATTTCGAAACAACGTCAACACGTTTGATGGATGGTAATTTTTTTACTTATTTAGTGCGAGTTATTCGTACGGGTATTGCAAGTGATACATTAATACTTTTGTTTTAGAATGATTAAACACGATTTCTCTTGTAAATACTGCTAATGGTTTTTCTATTTCTCCATTCGCAGTATGTACTTCAGCGGTAAAACGTAAACAGTTTTTATATAATATTGGTTCCTTGATAGATTTCTTACAATCAAAATAACCCAAGATTATAAAGTGATGTACAAGTTTGATCTCTATAACAATCACATACAGTTTCTTATTAAGTGACAAGTTATTTTTTAAATATTTTAACAGATTTTAGAGTGTAACACTTTTAGCCCACATTGTTATCGTCCAGTAATGTGTTCTAATTTTAATTATCTATAATTATCATGCGGTAGTCTCTAAACTACCGTCTGGCACAGTGGTGAAGTGGCCTTCAATATCCAAGGCTCTGATGAATGCAATCATGTCTTACCTAAACTCAAAATATACCTGCATTAATTATTACATTTATAACGAAATGGACTGCAATTGCTCGCATATCAAAACATTAAAATCATGGTCAGTTAAAGTATTTATGATTAAGAATCTACGATGCTATAGAACAATGACGAAATGCTAAAACTCCACAACTGGGGTCGTTTATTTTCACATAAGTTTAAAATTTCCATTATTAAAGGATACAAATTCTTTCTAAACACAAATATATATAAAAAACCCTATATTCACAAAATATATGCTAAATATGTGAATACGCTCATTACACGTATTTTCAGAAATATGTACATACACATGTATAGAGAATAAGGTACAAACTTTTGAAGACACGAACGAAAGCCAAAACGAAAGAGAACCCTTAATATTTCAAGATTATAACGGAATGACAGAAAATTATGAGAGGTTCTTACGTCAAGTTTAGTTGAATTAATCTTGACAGTAACATGTCTTAATTAAATTGACATACTGCGGTGAAACGTTTTACATTTGATTAATATTTTGAGTGATACGCATTTTAAGTACTTTTGGTTGGTTTGTTTTCATATCACAATAAAAGTTGCTTACGTTTCCTGCCATTTATTTTATTGACGTTTACGGTTATTTTTCCGCTCCTATAAGGCGTAGGGCGATGATTTATAGCCTAGAAACTTCCTTAATAAACAGGCTTGCTATTGTAAAAAATAAATAAATCGGTCACGAAATCCCGTTGATCCTTAGCAAAAACAAACAAATTTAGTTTTATTACAGAAGTAGATATTATTTCTGAATTAGGAACTCTGTTAAAAGACCTACATAATTGGCACTAAAATCGTTACAAACACAGCCAAGCACACCATGTTTAGCACAACGCCAAAATCCTCTCCACTGCAAGTGCATAAACACAATGAACATAACAGTAAACATAAAACCTAATGGCTGCATCTCAGTTAATTTGTTAAAAGTTGCATATTAGCATCCTTCAGTGCAACATTTAAATTTTTTTATTTTTTATAGTGAAAAACTTAATGACTGATAAAAAGCAGTACCTAAAATAAGTCAATACATATAAACAATATTACATTTTTTTTACTTTGAAATCGAGTTCGAAAAAATTCAAATTGAATATTTCACAAAAGAAAATTAGTTTTAGAAAAACAAATCTACTATCAAAATAAAGACAGAGTTGTAAACAAAAATTTAGAACAAGTTTAAGATAATTTCGATTACATCAAGATTTGAGTATTTAATATTTATTAAATCACGCTTATATTTTATTTTTATTTGTTATTTACAAATGGATATAATCACATAATCACACAATAATCACAATTACAATTAATACGAATCAATTTGTTCACACAACCATGAATAGAACTACATGACAGGTCATAGATTAAGGTCGAAAGATAAAAAATAATGTTTATCGATTATGTAAACAACATGTGTTAAAATGTAATTATATATGTATAGTTGAGGTCATAACCTCATTGTTGCTTTAAACTTTTTTTGATTGTCATACACACCAGTACATTGGCATTAATTTTCGTCGCTGAATTTTTTGTATTATATAAATTTTTATAAAAATCTATCTTAATTAGTAGTACATAAATATTTAATTTCAAACCTTCAACAATATTTACTGGTTACCGAAATAGGTAATAAATACATAGTAGATTACAAGTATAATATATGAAATAATAATATCAGAAGGTTGGAATTTACTTGTTTATATATTTCTTATAGTAAGTAGTTTCTATACTCCCAAGCTATAGTAAACCTTATGGAAATGTGTTACAAAAAAAATGTTTGTTTCTTTTAATGTAATCTCAAAAAGTAGATCTGATTCAAAAAAATCTTTGCATGATAAAAATATGTCTCGTATATTGCATAATATATACACTTAACAACAAATATATATACATGTACGCACCTACAAGTCATCTGTATTCTGTATTTCCGTCTCCAAACTATAGAAAACATTAGACAGATCCTTGGTAGGTATTCTCCCAGCCTATGTTTCAAACATCTGTTTTGGATTGCACTTTGTGATAATAATAAAAAAACGACCTTATTTTCTTTGTAGATTAAAGAATCATTCCATCATATTTCAAAATGGACAAAAAGCACTGTTGCTAGTTAAAATAATTTTATAATGCCCAAGTTGGACATATGATTCTACATAAATATTGAAAAAAAAAATAGTAATAATCTTGGAACTATAAGGAAAATAACAATTATGGAGGAATATCTTATAGTTTCTTGATTAAGCGATCAATCATTTACTTCGATTATAATATTTAAAAAAATATCAAATCAAAAACATTTAACACCTGTTGCAAGATAAGATTCTCATCGTGACTCCGTTTCAATAATGAAAATCAAAAATACATTGTCTATATACTAGATTTTCATTGGTATATATTTAATATACTTTATTGCACATTTAAATAAAGAACAAAATTTACATTACACGCAATTATAGTAACAAACTGTACATCCAGGCGATCTTATTGCTTAAAAGCAATCTCTTCCAGACAACCTGATAATGAAAGGGATATTGCTTTTCAGATGGGCAGGTTGTATATAAATTTAAATAAGTAAAACAAAAAAAAAAATAGAATCTACGACAATTGTAATATATACATATACATTATACACATACATACGCAGTAATAAATAAATAAATATAAACATTTACAGACACATTCATATATAAACACAGTAATCGTATAATATATAGTTTCATGGCATATAAAACTAATTTAAATACATCGACAATTAAATATTAATAAAATTAAATAGAAAATTTGAAAATCGTAAAATACGATTTATTGATTACATTAAAAAGACCCGATATTAAATTTCGAACGACTTTATTCCATTTTTAATCCGTTCCAAATGACCGTTTGTCGATAAAAACTCAGTTTTCAACCTGATAACGCTTCACTAATATCGATATCGCATGTCTTGAAACTACTTGACTGCCCTTTAATAAAGGGCTACGAAAATTGGTTAAGTTCTATGAATTATTTTGTTTGTATTCAACAAATTATTACCTACGGTTCCTTTTTATAATGAAGAAAATGTATTTTGTACTGCGTTTCTTTTTGTTATAATTACTTTATATAAAACACTTTTGGAGAACTACGTTATATTTTCGCAGTTAAAAGAAGTAGTACCTGGGTGACCGACCTTAGCTCGGTATTTTTAGTAAATCGTGTTTCTTGGAAATCATTATTTATAAAATATGAATTATATTTTTTTTACCGACAATGATAAAAAATATAAATAAATATAAAAAATCAAAAATTAAAAAATAATAATGATAAAATATGAATAATATTTTTCAATTTTACATACATTATTAAATAAAAAATAACGAGTGCAATTAGAAAAAAAAAAGAAAAAATAATAATCGACCGAGGATTTCAACCATGGTCTTTTTGATCGTGACCGGTCGATTTCCCACCAGAGCTATTACAACTTTACTGACAATTGCGAAATTTACCTTCGTATTCTAACGATATTTTTTCATATGCTAAAAACTGGGATAAAACGACATTTCCTAAAAATAAATCCTAGCTAGATTTAATTATCTCCCTCGAAATTCCCTGCATACTAAATTTCATGAAAACCGTTTGAGCCGTTTCCGAGATTCAGATTATATATACACATACATACATACATACATACATATATATATTCAAGAATTGCTCGTTTAATAGCATAAGATTTATTGGTCTTATATTATCCATTCTATATTAAAATATTTTTGTTTTTTAGGGTTCCATACATAAGAATGAAAATCGCAAAGCCGCTAGGATTGTTCATACATCTGATCTGGTCGTTCGTTGCTGTACTTTTTTTCGTGTATTTAATCGACTCGTTGATATATGAATGTGAATACTGATGAGTAATATTAATTACTTATCGGTAAATAAGAAAATTTGAATAAAGTTTAGAAAACGAGTGTTTGGTATTCATTCCAACATCTTAGTAAAATCAACATTTCATTTCCCTTCTTCCATAACTACCAAAACAAAAAATTATCCAAATGAAAATCAAAAAATTTACCTAATACCTAAAAATGACTTCAAAATTTTCAGATGTATTTCTGAATATTGTTTTACCGTTACTGATATTAATATGTTGTAGAGCAATGGAAGAAATATGCTGCTCAAAATCTAGTTTCTGTAGTGTGTAACGGAGTAGAGCTCCGGTTAGGCGCCTAAGGTGATAACTGTGACGCTACTGATATCACAGGCTACGATGGCCTAACCGCTTACAATCAGAAGAGACCATTCGCGCATCATGCGCTTGTGCTATGTTCCATGCTAGTGGTAATAAAATAACATTATTACACTGTGCGCATCTCTATAGACGGCATGTCTAAACGCGACTTGAACGTTTAACATTCATTTTGTTTTTATTACTTAATTTTAGTCTCGTACTAAACAATACGTGTTATTTTTAATCAAATGAATAATGGAGTACCGTACATTTTTTTTTCTATTGTCTATCAAAAAATAAGTACAAACACATTTTTTGTAGTTTGTAGGCTTTTCTAATTATATAGAGCGTAGTTGTTAGTAATAGGCTTCTAGGAACTAGTGTAGCAGGATAATAAGTCAAATATATTTTATTTATTTTTGTGTCACTACAACAATAATTATAATATAGTTAATAAGAAGGTAATTTCGATTTATAATGAAGATTCTTATGAAAGGTAAGTAACAGTAATAACAGCTACTTTCTCTTAAGTTTGAAATTGACTGATTTTGATTGATTTAGCTTGTACACCGCACTAGGCATATGCCTATTTTACTATATAGGAGGAGAATCGAATCCATCACGCTGTTACAATACGGGTTGCCTAATATATTTCCTGATGCGAGTACCTAACTATCGCTATCAAGTGTATACAATAACATCCGGGACATCATTATACAATGTTATTAATTGTAAATTGAATAAAAGGAATTTTATTAAAATCACATCTTTATTTTTTTTATATTCTTTTACCACGTAAAAATTTTAATGCATTAAAAATAATTTTAAACTTAATTTTTAATAAAGAAAAGTATTAAAAAAGTCGGACTTGTTTTACAAGAATTAAAGCCTTACTAACTGCCCCAGGAAGGAAACATTAACTTTATTGCGTTCAGTAAGA
This sequence comes from Melitaea cinxia, assembly GCF_905220565.1. NCBI lineage: Eukaryota > Metazoa > Arthropoda > Insecta > Lepidoptera > Nymphalidae > Melitaea > Melitaea cinxia. Next base: position 6,482,106 of record NC_059416.1, read on the forward strand.
TTATTGAGAGTGTATGAAGTCGATGACTGAAAAAGCGGAATTCCTTTTCCTTATTCCCTTCCTCTATCGGGGAGATAATTCCTTTATTCAGTTACACATTGGTGATTTCTTAAAATATACTATAGGAGGTAACGATTTGTAGACGGTGTTATCATTTAATTCCTAGTACTTGTAGTTTAAATTCTCTTTGTAAATTGTATAATACTATTAGCTCAGTAGACGATTGTTAAATTAATAATGATTGTACCTACTTGAAAGTTTTCTTACTAATTCATTGTATCAGAATTACTTTAAATTGACTATTACTTTACCGTACAGCAAAACCTTGAAACTTAAAAAGTCGACCGAGGGCGGGATAACCATCCAACTGCTGGCATTGAAATACAAAGGCCGAAAAAGGACAACAGCGTCTTCGGTGCGACAAAACCAGACCTGCGGTCACCAACCCGCCTGCCCAGCGTGGTGACTTTGGGCAAAACAAACTGAACTTGTGGAGGCCTATGTCCAGTAGTGGACTGCGAAAGGCTGCTGTGATGATGATGATAATAGCAAAACATAAATAGGAGATACCAAAATATCACAAGGTAAAAAGTGGGACCTTACCGCCGAGGAGCGTTCTCTACCAAACAACTTTGGGGTAAAGGAAATGAAAATAAAGTACGCATCAATAAAACTAAATATTTAAAATAATATATTTAAATAATGAAAGTCACTGATATAAAATCCGATCACACTTGAAATGTCCCTCGCATATTATAAAAACGACCTACAACATAGAGAATCAGAACATACAAGTACCCTCCTAATAGTACACAGATGACCCACTCATCCGTCCGCTTACTGGTTTTTTCCATAGAAATAATTCTATAGCTTCACTTTGCCATCGACTAAACAATATAATGAGAGATTTTATCGGTGTTAGAAAAAATATTTATATATTTAAATATTTTCTTGCAAAATTCTCTATTACTAATTGCTTAACATTATATACCTATATATATTAACATTTCAGACAAGTTTAACCGATTCGTATATTTGTTTATGGAGTTTATAAATTCTATCTTTAGATACTCTATGACAAAATTAAATTGGATTATTTTCTTTATTTTTATACGCAAAATTCGCACAGTATTGATAATATTAAACTACGTCACAATCAACTGCGACGTTCTGTGATATGTCTTGTTGTCTTATCTGTCACAAGCGTCACGTTATGGTACAAAAGTGAATAATTATGAATAGCCAGTATGATTCGTAATAAACAAATGATTATTGACGATTTATCCGTGACGGAGTTTAATTTGTTCAAATCTTAGTATAATAATGAATTGAAGTGAGAAAGAGTCATTCAAACGAACCTTCTTTATTAACCGACTTCCAAAAAAGGAGGAGGTTCTCAATTCGACTGTATTTTTTTTTTTTTTTTTGAAAAAGTTCCTGGTCAAAAGTTCTGATGTATGTTACATCAGAACTTTTGACCAGGTAGACCGATTTCGACAAATTTTGTTTTAATCGAAAGGTGGTGTGTGCCAATTGGTCCCATTTAAATTTATTTGAGATCTAACAACTACTTTTCGAGTTATATCTAATAATGCGTTTTTACTTGACGCTTTTTTCGTCGACCTACGTTGTATTATACCACATAACTTTCTACTGGGTGTACCGATTTTGATAATTCTCTTTTTTGTTGGAAAGGAGATATCCCTAATTTGGTACCATGATAAGGAAACCAGGATCTGATGATGGGATCCCAGAGAAATCGAGGGAAACTCTTGAAAATCCGCAATAACTTTTTACTTGGTGTATCGATTTTGATAATTTTTACTTTAATCGAAAGCTGATGTTTATCATGTGATCACATATAAATTTTATCGAGATCTGATAACTACTTTTGAGTAATCTCTGATAACGCGTAGTTACTTGACTATTTTTTCGTCGATCTACGTTGTATTACTCTTCGATGTAATTGAAGTCGGTTTTTTTTTCGTTTGCGAGCAAACACAATTATTTTTATTTTATTTCTTAGTTTCTTATTACCCGACTGCCAAGGAAGGGTTATGTTTTTTATAATTGATGTTTCTGTATGTGTAAGTTGGACAAAACGCACACAGACGCAACTCTTAACAATACCCTCTTAAAAGATTTTTCATTTACCATATAAAGCGAAATGCCATAATGAGAAATGGCACTGCCTGTACAGGTCGAAAGTACGCATATTGTTAAAATAGAGGTGATGTATTTAGATTTAAATAGAGATTAAAATTTGCTCATTTCTTACACGTTTCGTTTTAGAATTTACGATATTACGTTATATAAATTTATCACTTTTATAAATGTTTGATTTGAAACTATCAATTCTAGTTAATTTAGTATTGTAATAGTTTTAGAAGTTAAAAACTATTGAGAGAATTGGAAAAGAAATATAGTTATAGGTATTCACCAGAACTTCTAAAAACAATAATTATAAAGCTAACATTACACGAATTTAATAGTAGTGTTCGCGACATCGCGCACCGACACAGCGCACAGGGCGGTGGCTTGCTGCGTGTACGGCTGGTGTTGCGGCCCCCGCGCGCCCCTCCCCTTCTAGCGGTCACTTCTACTCTTAGCCGCACCGGGCTCACATCAAATAATATCAGTCTTTATAAGCATATATTTTTTGTACAATAAATATAGTCCACTTGCTTTATATCTTTTATTTACACAAACAAATGGTCCTTCGAGCCGGATTCTCACGAAGAAAAAGCTTGTGAGGATATATTTCGAAATTCTACTTACCGCACTTACTATACCATTGAAGAGCTCACCAGACAGCTTAGGAGATTCATACGCTTTAGCTAAACGGTGATTTCTTGCACTTGAAAATAGATTTAAACGAAATAGTAAATTTAAACATGACTATGATGAATTCATTAGAGAATACATTGATCTCGGCCACATGTCGTTAAATTTACACAATTCGCACATCGCCAATAAATATAATTATTACTTGCCACATCATGGAGTAATTAGAGAGTCAAGTACAACATCGAAATTGCGCGTTGTTTTTGACGCATCTGCCGTTACGACGTCTGGTAAGAGCTTTAATGATATACAAATGATAGGCCCTAAAACTCAAGATGACCTTTTTTCTATATTGTTGAGATTCCGTGAACATAAATACGCCGTAACTGGGGACGTCGAAAAGATGTATAGAGCTGTATTAGTCCATGAATCACAGCGCTCTTTACAACAAATTATATACAGATTTAATTCAAATGAACCTTTTAAAACGTACACACTTAATACTGTTACATATGGAACATCATCAGCTCCATATTTAGCCACAAATTGTCTGGTATCTCTTGCTAATGAAACATCAAATTTAAATGCTCAGCGTTCTATTAAACACGATTTTTACATCGATGATTTTTTGGGGGGTGCGAACTCAATAGAATCGGCTATTGAACTAGCTAAGGATATAAAATCTACTCTAGAATCCGCAAAGTTTAACTTACGAAAGTGGCAATCGAACAGTCAAGAAATTTTAGATAGTTTAAATTTTAGTAACGATTGTACAAATAAAAAATTAAATTTAGACTCTTCACCTTCTAAAACATTAGGATTATACTGGGATACTTCAGTTGATACTTTTTATTTTTCAATAGACAATTCTTTTGAACATCAATACACAAAACGTAACATTCTTTCATTTATCAGTCAAGTCTTTGACCCTTTAGGCTTAGTGGGCCCTTGTATATTACAGGCAAAAATTTTACTACAACACTTATGGTCGCAAAAGTGTGGGTGGGATGATGAAGTACCACCTAAAATCAAACACGAATTCATTAACATAATCAGTTGTCTCAGTAATCTAAATTCAATACGCATACCACGTTGGACTTTACAAGATAATCCCCAAGAAGTGCAACTACACGTATTCACAGACGCCTCAGAACGTGGTTATGGTGCGTGTGTTTATGTAAGAACTATTTCTACCAGTGGCTTAATTCATGTTTGCCTTTTGACATCAAAAAATAAAGTGTCGCCTCTAAAACCTACAACCATACCTCGATTAGAGCTATGCGGTGCTTTATTAGGTACAAGACTCTATAAAAAAGTTGTAAAATCCTTAACGATAGAGTTTAATGATTGCTATTTTTGGTGCGATTCTACAATAGTTTTGGGCTGGCTCTCAACAGAGTCAAGTTCCCTTAAGCAATTTGTAAGAAACAGAGTAAATGAGATAAAAGAGACCACAAGTTGTATGAAATGGAGTTATGTGCAGTCTAAACTGAACCCTGCTGACTTAGCTTCTCGGGGGGTGAATGCTGACTTCCTCAGCGCTTCCGCACTTTGGTGGAAAGGCCCTGACTTTCTACATACACCAGAATTTCATATTCCTTCTACTCCAAATTTTAATAACATTTCACTTCCAGAGCTTACACATCACGTACATAATAATAATTCATTAATAAATAATAAAAATTTATTACATCAATTAGTTCATCAAACATCAAATTTTAAAAAATTAATAAGAGTATTAGCATACATTCATAGATTCATTTTTAATTGCCGAAATAAATTGAATAAACTTAATAATTTTTTATCTTCTTATGAATTACAAATGTCACAAAAACGTCTTCTCAGTTATTCGCAGTAGGAAATGTTCCCTGAAGAATATGCATTACTCATGTCTTCCAAACCGATACCAAAGGGTAGTAGGTTACGAGCACTTACACCTTTTTTAGACTCAGATAATTTAATACGAGTTGGTGGAAGATTAAAAAATTCATTTTACACATACGACATTAAGCATCCCATAGTATTGTGCTCAAAACATCATTTAACTAAAATAATTTTTGAATGTAAGCATAAGGAATTATTTCATGGTGGCGCTCAATTAATTTTATCCAATATAAGAAATCACTTTTGGCCATTGGGTGGCAGAAATTTAGCGAAATCAATTGTTCATGCTTGCATTCGATGTACAAGACATAACGCAAAATCACCACAACCCATTATGGGTAACTTACCAGCTGAAAGAACGTATCTTGAATTTCCTTTTCTGAATACAGGAGTCGATTACGCTGGTCCGATTTTAATAGCTGACCGAAAGGGACGCGGTTGTAAATTGCATAAGTCTTATATTTGTGTTTTCATCTGTTTTGCAGTCAAGGCCGTGCATTTAGAACTTGTGACAGATCTTAGCAAGGACCCATTCTTGGCTGCGTTCAATCGTTTCATATCAAGAAGGGGTAAACCTCAAAACATGTATTCCGATAATGGTACAACCTTCGTAGGAGCATGTAACGATCTTAAACGTTTTTTAAAATTTAATAATCCTTATATACAAAGTAATTTAGCCGAACTTAATATTAATTTTAATTTTATACCGCCATATTCGCCTCACTTTGGGGGTATTTGGGAGGCTGCAGTGAAATCTGTTTAAACTCTTTTGTATCGTATTTTGAATTTAACACATCTAGTTTATGAGGAACTTTCAACATGTTTATATCAAATAGAAGCAATCCTTAATTCAAGACCTCTTACACCTTTGTCCACAGACCCTCTAGACCTTACCTTTTTAACACCAGCCCACTTCCTTATTGGACGACCGCTCATGTCTGTTCCTTATCCCCCACTTCAAGACGTGAACATTAATAGACTTCAACGCTTTCAGAGAATAGAGAAGCTGAGACAGCATTTTTGGAGCCGCTATACACATGAATATATACATCAACTTCAACAGAAACAGAAATGGCACGCATCTTCTGGGAAACTGGAAATAGGAGACATAGTCCTGATCAGGGATGCCAGTGCACCACCATTACTTTGGTCTATGGGGAAAGTAATAAAGCTGATGAAGGGCAGTGACGGAGTTTGCAGAGTTGCCGAAGTACAAACAAAGAGAGGCCCTATAATTCGAAGTTTTAACAATCTCTGTCCTCTTCCAGTTAAACAAATTTGAAGATCATAATCTTCAAGGCCCGGGAGTATGTTCGCGACATCGCGCACCGACACAGCGCACAGGGCGGTGGCTTGCTGCGTGTACGGCTGGTGTTGCGGCCCCCGCGCGCCCCTCCCCTTCTAGCGGTCACTTCTACTCTTAGCCGCACCGGGCTCACATCAAATAATATCAGTCTTTATAAGCATATATTTTTTGTACAATAAATACAGTCCACTTGCTTTACATCTTTTATTTACACAAACAAGTAGGCTCGATCTCAAATTTTAAAAACGTTCTATGATGTGCCCAGATAATAAAATGGAGTACCTAGTACCTATGAAATATAATGTGCTCCTTTCATAAAACAATTATTTGTAAAATATCTGCTTATACTCACGTCATTCACCTAATGAGATCACGTAATGAGATCACGTAACTATATTATGATCAAACATTTTATTTAAAAAATCCTATTATCCATAGTAGTTTTATTTAGTAGGTAACTGGAGTAATGAAAGGAACAACAATACGTGTCAAAGATTCCTTAAATTTTTAATATCAAGATTTTTTTCTAAATATCTTTACAACGATGACGATAATGTATGTTTTTATATAAAACGTTTATTTAAAAATATTCATTTTATTTTTAATTCATTATAATTCAATTTTCAAAATAGTGAATACTGAAGCAAGCTACAGGTGCGCGCCAACCCAGCGGATAGCCGGCACCGGCAGTTGGTACGCGAATTTCATGTCAAATAGACGTGTAGCGCTACGCGTCAGCCGTTCGATATGGCAAAGAAAACGCGAATATTAAAAAAGAAATGGCCGTTATAAATAAATTGTACATATTAGTTAAGTGCTATAGTGAATCGAAATTTTTTATAGTGACTTAAATTTAATATATTTGAAGTTCGTACGTGAAGTTGACACTTGAAAGAACAAGTAAGTTGGTAATTTAAACTAAGTTACTTAAAGTTTGTTATGTGGTGATTTTGTGAGTTGGATATTAAATAGTTTTAAAGAAACTGAACAGGAAAGTGTCCAATCGTCGGTTTTGCTTCTTAAATTTGAAGAATGTAAGTTTTTTTTTTATTACTGCCTGAAGAAAGTGTTATAAGTTTCCTTTTAATGTAGGGTTTGTATTAACTAAATTCCTAATCAAATGCTACTTTATTATAATAGTTTGTGCCCAGTCTTAAGAGAATGTTTTTACATTCAATGTATAACTTTAAAAGCGACGATAATTATTCGCTACGAAAGATAAATAAATAGTATCTTTGAATCGAAACGTAGAAATTAACAATTAAAAAAATTTTAAGCTAGCCGCATTTATTAAATATTTCATCTATTATTTTTCTACACCAATTTATAAATAAAATCTGATATTTAAATACTTAAAATAATTTATTTTGTAAGTTTGATTAAGCATTACCGTATAAATTTGTTGCAAAAATTGCCGCAAATTTTGTCGTGTTCATTAAAATTGATTCACAAACAATTTATCTTCAACGAATAAACAACAGTGGATTTGCTACTTCGATCTGACCAAGTACCTAATTTCCCTGAAAATTGTTAATATTTGCCATATTTGCCCCAACTGTTGGTTTAACGTTCGTTGCTCTGCACTATAAAATGATCGTAAATTTTTCAACGAAGCTAGCCAAAGGTTATGATCTAAATATATTTTAAACACACCTGGAACATAATTAATTATAAATAAAATATAGCAAGTCTGTTTGAAGGTTTAATTCTTAAACAATACAGCTATATGTGAGTATCGGAAGGTTTTGGGGCTAAATGTAAAATAGGTATGAAAATTTAACTAAAAATTTGAATCCTTTTAAATTTGGAGTGAGCGAAAATTTATTTTGATTTAGTGAAAACCTATAGGTAGCAGAAAATAAAACATATCTTTGTGTAATAGAAATAAAATACGTAAAATAAAATTGAAAAACTATTTCGTAGTCTCCATAAAATAAGATATAGTTCAATAATAAATATATTGTCTCCTAGTTTTAATATTTTTATGTAATAATAGATTTCAAATCTCATCTCATCTCAAACACATTATCATCTGTATTATTTTGGTATCACTGAAATCCATGAAAATAAATTTATAAATATATTTTGTTATGAAAATTAACTTATTTGATTTAATATTAAAACTTTTTCATAAAAAAACACATCGATATTTTGTTTTAAAATGTTTTATTTTGTTATCTTTGTAAATAAAATGATACGATCGTTATTATTGTTAATATATTTTTCATACATAATCTATGACAAATTAAATCGGATTATTTAATCACAGATATTAATATATTTGAAAAAATAACGTTTTTATTTTCATTGTATTATGTATTTACTTAACATATATAATTAATAAGGGTATATAAACTTACTCAAGTACAAACTAAGACAGTATTACTGATTTGTCTAATATAATTTATAAATGTACCTAAAAAATTTAATGTTAGTTTTATCACTGCGCTCTAGCAAAAAAAAAAACCGTAGTAACTAAATACCTAATTATTGCTAATGGTTACAAATATCTAGTGACTAATAAGATTTATTACAAAAAACATGAATACAACTTTATCTACGTTTTATATCTTTAAGTAATGATAAAATTATTGATTTGAAAATGATTGATAGTATTATTCGTTAAATTGTATTTATTTATAGGTATGTATATGTTTTACACGTATAATAATTTTGCTGTATCATTTTAGTAATATTGTATCTTGGATATATCTTTTAATTGATTTAAATTATAATACGTGGTAGGTATATATTAAATATTAACATTAATACCAGAATTTAAATATATATGTGTGAATCGCGTATATCCTTCAGGAATTACGCCAAGATGAGAGAAATTTTTAATTACTTACGTACTTATCCGATTTTTATTTGGAAAATTTTTGATAATTTTACAATCAGACAGTGTTGTTATCGCTACGGATATTAAGCGTTGACCTTTAAATTTACTTTAACATTTAGGTAGATATATATGTTATAGAGATTTGATGATTACTAAGTACTTTTTAAGTAAGTACTTTTTCATTTTACTGAACAAAACTATTTCTGTTTGCGACTCTGCACGAAGCACAAAAAAATCCGCACTTTCGCCGAGTGCTTAATATCCGCGCCGATCCTATAGGTACATCCAATCAATAAATTGGTAAGAATAAATTAAGTAATCACAAATTACCCTGTCATGTTCCATAATAAACACAACGTCTTCGAAGCGTAAAGTATTTTTAACAAAAAACTATACTTTATTTATAGACAACTTTAAACTCTTAGGTATGTGCTTCGCATTATCGACAGGTACTGACAGATATGTGTAAAGTACACATATGATTCACAAAAATTTAAAAAATACGTAAGATCGCATACAAGTCGGTACAAAAGCAGATTTTCTTTTATTTTGTGTAAAAGTTATTTTAAATTTATTATTCCTATTATCTTCATAAATTATTATTTCATTTTAAAGTGCGCCTTAAGTCACATTTGCCACAATCAGATGAGAAAATATAACTAGTCCAAATCTATTTTCTTTTCTTTTCTTTTTGAGAATAACGAAAAAAATATGTCATTGATTCTTATTCAATATATTTTGAATGTTTGGAATATTTTTGATCTGTACTTATAACTTGTTACTAGAGTAGCACACAGGTCATACATATGTCATTCACATAATCTTAAAAATCAAATAAAATTAAACAAAACGATTTTTATGTACATCACATTAATCATTGTAAAAAGATATAGGCATTTATAGAAAGTTACAAATACTAAGCAAAGTAACACGATGGTAAGTGGAGATCATCGGGATACAAAAATGGTATATGCATTTGTACTTAATATTATATAAAATCAAATACGCATAATAAAATGTATATTACATTTTATTGAAAAAGATTTTGATCTAAGAGGGACTTACTGCGTAATAGTTTCTATTATAACTTTTATCTAAGAATTGTCCCTTTTTATACCCGAATAATAATAAAGTTGAATTCCTTTAATGCTATGAAGAGGTCTATAGAAAAGATTTTTTTTATCTATTGTGATAACAATGTGACGTGCTTAAATCAGTATTGTTAACGGAGGGTTTATTTCCTTACTATAGTTTAAATGCAGGTTAAATCTGCTATAAAAATGTAAATTAATAATAATAATAATAATAATCTTTATTGGACACAATCATAAATTATACAATACAGATTACCCTGACTCCTGCACTAGTTTGCACTGTGTTGCAGACGCCAGTATCCTCCCCTTAAATATATGTAATAACAAATTATGCCCTTAAAAATTAATTATTATCAATTCAATGGTACAAAAAAATCAAAACTAGCTAACATTAACATTAATAACTTTAAACTATAATTAACATTTAGATGGAAAACATGTGCCATGTGTGTTTAGTTGATCACTATTTATTACCATGTGTATGTGTGTGTGTTTGTGTGTGTGTGCGTGTGCGTGTGTTTGTGTTTGTGTGTGTGTGTTTGTGTGTGTGTGTTTGTGTGTGTGTGTGATTGTGTCTGTATATATGTCTGTGTATATCACGTTAGTCAATAGTTATTATTTAACTGTTATTAAAAGATTCTCTGTAGCGTTGTAATCTAAGCATTTTAACCAGGCAAGTAATTTTTCCTTTAATGTATAGTTATTAAGTGTTCTGATGTTAAAAATTGTGTTAATTTTATTATAAAGAGTTGGAGCATGGTGATTGTAATGTTTTCGTCCAAACGCTGTTTTCGTAGGATTTACCGGACATCTTTTTATCCTTTTGTTCATTATAGGTAAATAAGGTACACACTTCTTATGGTATCTTTTAACAACTTCATATATGTATATTTGTCTTACAGTCAGTACATCAGCTTGTTTATACACCGCAACTGTGGGATGCCTATAAAGTAAAGAGAATATTACTTTTAGGACCGCGCGTTGGGCCTTCTCTGCAAGCATTATATTTGTCTTACCAGCGCCTCCCCATGCACAGATGCAATATCTCACAAGGCACTCGCAGAGTGCTCGATAGACTTGAATTAGGAGCCTTTCTTCACATATTGAACGTAAATTTTTGAAGATGTACATAAGCTTTCTGATCCTAGTAGTTAAAGTAGTAATATGTAAGTTCCAATTAAGTCGTTCATCGACTACTACACCTAAGTACTTCACGGAATCTACTCTATTAAGTTTTCCACAGCCACAGTTACAGTTGTCAACGATGCGGTTACAAGGGTGCGTATGTATTTTAAGTCCAGAATTAGGTAACAATTTATCCGATGCTGACTTGCTGAAGCATATATAATTCGTCTTTGAAACATTCAAGGACAGCAAGCTTTCCTCCAGCCAGGCTGTGACTATAGCAAGGCCATTTTCAGCTTTAGTGTATACAGTGTCCCAATTGCTACCGTGAAAAAGTAGTACAGTGTCATCAGCAAACATAGTTATATCCACGTTACACTGGGTAACTACATTACAGAGTTCATTAATATAGATAAGAAATAATGTAGGTCCAAGAGTGCTGCCCTGTGGAACACCGAACCTACAGGTAAGTTGATCACTCATAACACCAGTCACCCTCACACACTGTGTTCTCTTCGATAAATAGTCCGTGAACCACTCAAGAACCACACCTCTTATGCCAATACTATCCAAACGTTTCAGGAGTATCGGTACAGACACTGTGTCGAACGCTTTTTGAAGATCTAGAAAGACTCCCAAACACTTGTCACCCTTGTCTAAATACGATACTATATTATTTGTTAATCTTAGTACTGCGTCTTCCGTTGATTTATTTTTCCTAAAGCCAAATTGATATTTGCTAAGCAACTCATTTTTTTTCTAAATAATTTATCATTCGTTTATTTACCACTTTCTCTAATATTTTAGATAGGGTAGAGAGTAAAGAGATTGGCCGGTAGTTTGATTCTTCTCACCAGATTTATATATCGGACAAACCACTGCCCTTTTAAATAAATCCGGAAAAACACCTGTTTCTAGACTAAGATTGCAAAGGTAAGCAATCGGCAACGCAAGAGACGCAATATTCTCCTTAACAATTTTTGATGTTATAGTATCCCAGCCTGGCGCACTACGCAATCTAAGTCCGAAAATTATAAGTGTAAAATTAACATAGAAAGAACTAAAGTAACATAAAGGAATTGGTACAGATCAAACATTAATTTATCATTTGGAGTTTTATGTAAGTTTAATAAAGTAAAAACGAGAAAATTCGGAGAAGATATAAGGAAAAGGTATAAAAAATGTCATCATGTACTTTTGTCCGGTTGTACTATATTACAGTTATTTTATTCATGAGAAACCGTAAGCATTCTTGGGGGAAAAGGGGATGGGGTCGGCAACGCGTTGCGATGTTTCTAGTGTTGCAGATGTCTGTAAGCGCCGGTAATCGCTTACTATCCGGTGAGCCATTACTTGTTTGCCAACCTCGTTGTACAAAAAAAGAACAATATAACTATTGATCTATACATATGATATTAATTAGTTTATACTTTCATCCTAAGCATTATATCCCACTTAATAGTACTGTCATATTTACCATTTCTAAGTTATTATATAAAAGTAGCCATACAAACCAAGCAAGAAAAAAAACCAAGCCTTTTAAGTTCAGTCATAAAACTGTCTTTAACTTTTTTTGTATGAAGCCTGTAGAGTTATTAACAGCGCATCTTTTCGATTTTTCGTGTATTCTGACCTAGGTTAGGAGTTTTTAATGTCAAATTACTTAATTATGTAATATTTGTAATCATGTCGCCAGTTCGCTTTACTAGTAGTTACTGATATAGCTGGAACCGACTTCTGTTTTGACGATGATCTCACCTACCATTGAACCTCCTTACACGGTCTTGATTCGAATTTTGTAGTCTTGTGACGTCGCATATCCATACTACATATGGTTCCTATATTCAGCACAATAGTATATGTTATAATATTAAATGTTCGAAATTTAAAATTTCGTTGGAGAAACGAATCATTTTCTGAATATAGGAACCGGTCTATAATAACGATTTGAGTGATATGAGTGTACATTTCAGTTACTGTCCAAATTCGGCCATAAATAGTTCTGTACAATTTACGATACGATCCAGTATCTAATATCCCACTGCTGGTCATAGACTTTTTCTCTATGTAGGAGACGGATTAGAGCTTAATCTACCACGCTGCTTTACTGCGGATTGGTGGATATATTCCCTACTATGAATAACGATCACTATCAGGTTTATATGATAACAACCGGGCCGGTTAAGCTTAACGTGCTCTCCGAGGCACGGTGGAAGGCTTACAAGGATAGACATCCAAACCGGTTCAAAGTTCTGTAAAAAGCTTGTAAAACAAAGTAAAGACTTTTGTTTTCAGAGAGATCCGATGGATCTTTTGTATATCATAATAATTCGTAGAGTATTCAAGAAAAAAAAATCCTATTTATTAAATAATTTTTGCATATTTATTGATAAGGAGACCAAGTAATTTAAGTCATTACACAAAATATTCTACAAATACTTACGCCAAATACCCCATAACAATTTACAGATCTATCTGCGTACTATACATCTGTTTCCTCAACAAAACTTACATTACTTAAGGAAAATTATATATTTTCTGCTAGCTTTTGTACATCATTTGATCGCAATGAATTTTGTCTCATCACAATGATAATAATAATAACAATATATTTTTATTTATTTTTATTTCATTGTACACCACAAAGACATCATTAAATATAGTTTTAAATTTACAGACTGTGTAGTACAATGGTCAGACTATTGACTAATAAATCTTTTCTTTTAAACCACTTAAAAATTACATCATAAATCGCCTTAAAAATATCTACTGGAACCTTAAATCTTGACCATTGAGAAAATTCAGTGTCCCGAAAACTAACTACATAATTGTGTTTGCAGGCAAACGAAGAAAAACCGACTTCAATTATATTGACAAGTAATACAACGTAGGTAGACGAAAAAATAGTCAAGTAAATATAATATATACAGGGTGTCCCAGGAAAGACTGTCAAGCGGAAGTCCAGAGCTAGAACATCCCTTGGGGATTCCAAATCACCCCTATGTATATGATCCGATTTTTTATAGTTTAGGAGATATGATTTTTTTTCTAATTTTTCAATGTTTTTCGACCTTAGCGCTATTTTTGATCATAACTTCGTAAATAATTGAGATAAATGCCTGATTTTTTTTTAATAATTTAGCTAAACCTTGGGTCCTAACTAATACATAAACAAATAAACCCTAAAAGTAAAATCATGCGATTAAACATAATAGAAGTACTTAAAAAAAGAAAAGTGCAAAAAAAAAAACATAACTTCGAAGATTAAAAAAAAAATAATAGCAACAAAATAATTTATTTAAAAGAATCTTAAAAACTTCCTTAGTTTATCTAGTTTCTACCATAAAAAATTCAGTAAGTTAACTTTATGGCATCATCCCCAAATTTTGGTTTAAATACGACAAGTCTGATATTTGAAAACTTAAGTTTAAAAAATTGTAATAAATTTGGTCGTGTTTACTGGGAGTATGACTTTGAAAACAGATAAAAAACAATAGTTAAACGGTATGATAGCCGCGCCACTTGTTTGGAAAGTGACAAATAGAGTCAATGAACTAATGTTAGAGTAAGATAGGGGCAATCCGTGACTAGTGGTGATGATAGGAACTGAATACGTCACACTGCTCTGCTAGTCGTCTGCTTACCCTTGTGCTTACAGTACGATAGCGATTCCTCTTCTCTGATAGTTACACATTAAAGCTATAATAATTGGCTTTCACACCGGACTTTGATTGCATTTCGATTTGGACTCGTATTATTGGAACTCTCGACGAATTGGCTTTCCCTAAGAACTTTGAGTGCAAACTTATCTATTGGTTGCAAGTGAAAACTGGTGTTTACTTCATCATGACAAGACGTTGTAATGCCCATTTTACAAGTGAGAACTATGAACAAATGCACTACTTTTACGGGTACGCAAGAGGGAATGCTGCGGAAGCTGCGAGGTTGTTTCAGGAACAAGTAGAACGAAGAGGTGATCGTGCATCTGAAAGCTGGCCTAATCATCGGACTGGTTATATATATATATATATATATATATATATATATATATATATATATATATATATATATATATATTTATATATATATAAACATGGTCGAATTGAGTAACCTCCTCCTTTTTTTGAAGTCGGTTAAAAAATACGGTTAAGGGTTGATGACCTATTGAAATATGTAGCGATGACGTCAATGGTGATTTTTTCGACTTTGTCGACTTGTGCACTGAACTATAAATAAGACACGGCGTTTAAATCCGGATTAGGTCAGCTGAATTTTAAATTAATAATAATTGAAATTTTATTCAGAAAGAAAGCGTGTGAAAACGAAAATATATACTTAAATTTCATCGAGAAGTAACGAAACGTTGGTAGTTGAAAAACTAGTAAAATTAAGTACGCATTATCATTACATAGTATAAATCAATGTCGCTTACCACTGTGTATGCTCAGATCTTTAAAACAACGCAACGGATTTTGATGCGGTTTTCATCAGTAAATAGAGTGATTCCAAAGGAGGGTTTATATGTATAATACATGCATAATATAGTAGAGGAACACTGGTAGTTTTTGCAACCTTGCGAAGCCAGGCGGGTCGCTAGTGACAAATAAATCAAAAAGTACTCGTCAGATCTCGATAAAATTAAATCATCAAAACCCAGTAATTAGTTATGACATAAATACAAAAATAAACAAATTGGAGGTTCTCTCCTATATGTATGATTAATATCGGTCATTCGAGTAGTCAGAATCAACTGACAGTAAAGATGTCAACTCACTTTACTTTGTACCGAGCTGTGAGAAATATAAATCTGTTTTAATCCTACAAACTACTTTTTATTTCTGAGAGGACGTGACTTTTTTATCTGTGACTGTAAAACTTAAATTATCTAATGTATCCTTTTAGAATAATACTCTGGATTAATGTCATTTTGATAATATTTAAAAGATGTATAAATTTTTTACAGTAAATTAGGCTTTTCTATTTTAAAGTGAATACTATCGATTGTAGTTGACCGCTTGGTTGGACGCAAAAACTGTAGTAAAAGCAAACAAATCCCCTGTTTACCTTACTCAAGCGAAGTCCAATGGGTGCATCATAATGGTGGATTAAAACTTTGTAAACAATAAACCTGTTTCAGTTAAAACGGAATATCCAGTTTTTTATAATTCTTCCGCGACGAAAAATACAAGTAATAATTACCTACGTCTAAATGTTTAATTATCTGAAAGCGGAAAACTGTTTCTATTCAATACATATACATATATTGGGCAACATAATAAATGCTAGAATTTCTCTCTCACACTCACTTTTCAATGTTCTGTGTAAATAAATCATTTTTATTACTTCAGGCACAATTTCATTATGTCTTAAGTTTTTTGTAAAAAAAAAACAAAATTATTTCAATCTCCCAATATGTCAGAAAATAATACAATAAATTAGTAAGAAGGAAAGAAGGATTAAGAGTTTGATAAATGTTGATAAAGACTAACTTTGAGTGATGTTTGCCATGGTCAGGATGTTTGTGAAGTCCTTGTGGGCCTCTCCACCGTGCCTTCGAGAGCACGTTAAGCCGTCGGTCCCGATTGTTACCATGTACACCTGATAGCGATCGTTACTCATAGATGGGACTATATTGGCCAACCCGCATTGGAGCAGCGTGGTGGATTAAGCTCTGATCCTTCTCGTACATGTGGAAAGAGGCCTATGTCTAGTAGAGGGATATTACAGGCTGAAGCGTATTCCTATATGAATCTTTAAAAAGCAATGACTAAAACATGATTTGAGTAAAAAAGCCGAACGTTAGCTAATAACACAAAACACTAACCGCTTAATGTAACCGCAAAGCTAATCCTTAATTGTTGAGTAACTGCATTTTAAGTTCATGTTGTTATAGATTTAATTGTATGTATTTAATGTTATGTATCCTATACCAATGTATATTTTGAATCAAAATAAGACGCACACATACACGCACACTACATATGCATACACATACGTCTACAAATGAATTCAATTACAAACTAATTATAACATAACGAACGTTTACAACATAGCAGGTGCAAGAAATAAGAACCTTTAGTTTAAGAACCTTAAGTTTTCTAAAAAAAAAAAATATCAATTAATACTTTCTTCAGTTTATATACCTGCAATTGTAATTTCATTTACTTCAAGAAATAAATGATTAACGTTTTATGTATGTACTCGTAGTAAACCGTAGAAAATATGTGCATAGTCAAATCCATCAATGTTGTGTTATAGACTCATACTGCATCGTTATGTTATATTTAATACTACATATTATATTTGACTTTTTTATGCTCGTTTTAATCATTTATAATAACTTAATTGTTTTTTCACTATATATTATTAACAAAATTAAAGTTTTAAATTTATAAAACATATTTACGAGTATAATCATAAAAATCGTTTTTTCAGTAGTCTTTGAGGCAACAGACACATCCAAATCTTTCGGTGATTTTGTTTTGTTGATTTTAGAATGAAAAAGGTTTTCTTTTATGTAGATAATGAATCACTGGGGTGATAGATGAAACAACAAAACCTTTAAGGTAACTTTATTTTAACGAGATAATTAAAAAGAAGGACTAGTACTGTCATGTCCGTGCCAATGAAAAGGTAAAAACCTGAAATTGTGAAATAATTTAAAATAACTAATTTTGACCTTTGCCGCGACAAAGCCTTGGCGTTATGAAATTTACATGCTTTATTGCTAGTTTACTTGAATGTCAAGGATAAATGAATTGATTGTGCATTGAATAATTAAACATTACCCAGTTAGCGTAGTTCGTATCCTGCTTTCTCCCCCGATGGTTTTAGGTATAATTCCCGCTCCGAGTTTTAGTTACATTAATTTGATATTTTATTTTTATGTGTATATTTATTACAGAGAAAATATGTACTTGTCTAAAACAATCAACTATTAACTAAAATACAGGTATTAACTTTCGTACGAGTACCTTAAGAACAGACGACCATCAACAAAAATATTTTCAATGTCACTTAGGTGAGATTCCCTTCTTGAAAACTTAGCACATTTTATCGCTTATTTTGTCGTATACCATAATACCATCCATGATAGAAAATATATATGTAATACTCGTACATTAAACATACATATATATTCAAAGAGTGAGTGTGTTGTCTACATTATTTCGAGTACTAATAAATTTAAAAAGAACATTATGTCTTCATTAAGTATAAGATTTATGGAAAATAAAATATGTTTGTAACAATAAATAGTCGACTCGTAGGTTATTAAATGCAAATTATTTTACTTTGACAATTTTCTTATTTAAGAAGTGATTTTATCGATGTTTGTTATTGTCTTGCCTCATGTTTACGTAATCGTAAGTGGTTTTTTCTGTTTGTAAATGTATTTAAATAGTAATTTTAATATTATTTCTATAGAATTTTACAAAATTGACTATAAAAAACAATTAAAAAATTTGCTTTATAAATAATAATATTCTTTATTGTTACTGACGCAAATAACTAATTCTTTCTACTATTTGATTAATACTGACTACTTATTTGATTTTTTTACGTTTTTGCAATGAATTGTTTATAAAAAAGATTAAAAAGTGATTTATTAAAATATTAATAAGCAAAATTTTTATTTTAATAAATGAAGCCTCTTTAGTCACACAACAATAGTTCATGCATATATGTATGTACATGTGAAAATAAATAAATAGTTAAAACTTCATTCATATTAAACAGCGTAAACTAAAGATTTTATACAATTTCTGTTATTTTTACTAATAAATTCATTGAAAATGATATGATTTCACTCCATAAAACCGTTTTTTTTTTCAGTTCAGCTTTTTTTAGCGTTATATTTACGAAATAAGTACTGTTTAATGTTTCTAATCAGAAGTTCGTAAACTTTTATACTATCAACTTCGAAAATTGCAGATACCTCATAAAAGCTTTTATCTCTCATTTCATCCTCTAAACTTTAAAACATGGGTTCATATATTTTATTTTACTCCTTACAGCTTGGAGTTTCTAAAACCTTTAAAATAAAAATTATATTTTATATTATTGGTGAACTCAATAGACACTGTAACTGTGTTTTGATTATTATTGTCGTCAGCTTATTAAATATTATATATGTAGGTATGTATGTATGTTTCTACGTATGCATGTATGTATGTATGTACCTTTTTATGTATGTTTATATTTTTATGGCATATATACTCGTATATGAATTTATTTGCTCATGTATATACTAAGCCACTAACGTTACTTTATATTCCCTCCCTTTTTTCTTCTTAATGTGAATTTTACTAATAGTAAATTTTGCACACTTACAAACATCTGCTCTTGTACGTCCTAAGGTTGGCTAGTAGAGAATGCTTTTAGCATTAAGCCTTTTGTACAATTCTTTAATGTATTGTGCAATAAAGCATTAATAAATAAATATATTTAAACAAAAATCCATAAATCGATTTCAAACTTCTGCTTTCGAAGATCACGTATTTTTGTGCTAAACTCCTTTACTTTCTTAGAGGTACAAATTGAAAATATGCATTTTTCTTGAGTATATAATGCGCTAAAAGACAATTATATACAAGATGTAAAACTCATTAAACCGTTTCGTTAACTCGTTAAAACTAAAATTATAATGATGCAGACAGTTCGTACTTGTAAAAGGCTTATAAGTAAATCTATATATCATATAATTTAATCTATATAAAGCTCCAGTCACTACATTTATAAAGAGAAGTAATTGGAATGAATTAAAGACGAAACTTTTCTTGTGTTGCTCTTGTCAAAACTAATTTTAACTTAACATCTGAGAGTCTGAACTCTATACGTGTTGTTAGCACGAACAGTTAAATTAATTTAACACTAACTAGATATTTAACTTTTGCACATAGTGAAAGATTTCGCTCATGAAAATTATCTTGGTTCTTTCAAAGATTCTCAAGCCTTGTGGAATTTATGAAAATTCTACTTACTTAATTCAATAAAACTTTTAAACAGTTCTACCAACAGTTTTTTTTTTTTTTTTTTTGTAAATGAGTATTTATTTGAAACCGTGAAGTGAGTATTGAACGTCGAACCCCTAGAAAGCCTGCTATTGAATTGTTTTGTTTATCAGTCACGTACTAATGTTCCAAAATGTTATGCAATTAATAAAAAAATGTGTTAATGTGTTATGACTTATATGATAGCGTATATATGTATGCTGTAAGTATTATGACGTGCTTTTATTTTTAGACCATTAATATTATATTATATACTGTTATATTTTAACAAATTGATGTTTATTTTATTTGGCTTTTTAAATTTGTTTATGAAAATCCTTTTATTTTAATAAAATATTAAATATTAACAATCATTATATGTCCTGTGTACTTCTGTACTTCTGTAGCATATATCACATTAATCTATTTTTTCATGTTTTATTATACGATTCGAGTATTAAAATGTTTATAAAGTAGTAGTCGGTGCTAGTTATATAAAATAAAAACTTATCAATATATGCGTAATATATGCGTGTATGTATTTTTAAATTATTTCACAACGTTATCGAAAAATATATTCTATTTTTAAATTTTTATTGCGTGTAAAATATTGTCAATTAAAATACTGACATATTCGTAAAATTATTTTACACGTGTGTGTGTTTCCACGTGTTTTGAAAATTTTGTAATTAACTTTTATAATTTGGTTGCAAATAAAATACTTTTTATAATATGCTTACTTTATTCAATGGATTGGACTAAAATGTAACACAGTGACAATAACTTTAGGCAGACCCTAGCAACAAAAGCAGGGATATTAAAGCGAAGAAGAAGAAAAATAAACGAAATTGTACTTTTGAGGTAGTATTGTAGTGATCGGAAGATCTTTTCAACTTTCTTCAAGGATTCTTTGAAAAAGTTGTTTTCATGAGATGGTACTATAGTTTGATTAATTAATCCGTTTTCCCTCATGACGCAGATACGTTTATATTATCTGTTTATATAAATTAAGATTAATCGGCGAAACGTACGTACAACTTTCGAACGACTACAACAAAGTGGATAGTTTTTTTTTTTGTATTCGTTATTAACAGGACAAGAAATAACAGGTATATAAAATAAGAAAAAGTAAAAAAATGAAACCCAGAAATTCAGCCAGTTAGTTAGTTAGCCAGTTTTTTTTTATTTTCTTTTATAATTGTAACTTCTAAACTGCGTATTATTTTTGTCTGTAGGCTACTGCCTCCTACGTTAATGCCATCGTTGGGTTTTAAATAGCCTAAATAACAATAATACATAGACTATTCTCGTCTCGTCAGTCTTGCTACAAAGGAACCTGAAAGAACCTGGTCATATTTGTATTAACAAGACAAATACTACCAGTATATACAAACTAGCTGACTCGGTAAACGTTGTCTTGCCGCTAAACGCTATTTAAAAATAGGGGTTGGTGGTAGAATTTTTCAACGACAATTCATAATAAAATAAAAAATAAATAATTTATCTCTATATATAAAAAAAATTAGGGGTGGACTACCCTTAACATTTAGGGGGATGAAAAATAGATGTTGTTCGATTCTCAGACCTACCCAATATGCACACAAAATTTCATGAGAATCGGTCAAGCCGTTTCGGAGGAGTTTAACTACAAACACCGCGACACGAGAATTTTATATATTAGATTAATTGTACAGTACACATAGAACCTAGAAGATGACAATACTTACGTTTCACGTTGACTATTACTCACGTTTCCCCTTAGTACTATATATTCGTAAACTCGATTATTAACGTTATTTATGTATGGAAATTGTTTTTGCGTTTTCGTTAGTAATAGAAGTTACAGAGAAAAAGATTTAAGAGAATGTGATATCTGCTATAAATCTACATATTTATCATACCTAAGATGTCCAAAATGTTGTATCTTGACATGATATCTCTTGTCGGATACAAAAATAATATCACCGATGACAGATAGATAATCTTAGAAAAGTAATAGAATGTGTTTGTGTGTGATTTGTCTTTATTGTCGTTATAATGCCTGGTGCATACATTTTTCCTTTGCACTATATAAATGACAAGTGCGGCGGGCGCTAAAGTATCAAATAGTCATTATATCTAAAAGTTGTTTTACGTTGTCGCTTTAATACACGTCATCTGAGGTATTGGTGGTGTTGTTTCCAATAAGTAGGTACGTATTGTTTCGTGCCTAGTTGCCTGAGTAGGTTCTGACAGGAATTTTCTTTCTTGCATACTTACATTATCCAGCATAAAAATGTTTAAAAATGCCATATTCAAAAAAATAAATTGCTACGCGTCGCTAATTAATTATTATAAATTCTCAAATAGAAATTCGATCGGAATACTAGATTTTTATATCTCACCTTAAAAACGTTATTTGGGAGTATTTTTCCATTAGTGAAGTCATGCTTATTATTTTAAGTCAAATGACATATTTACTTGTATAAACACATATAAAGAAGGAATCTTTTATAAATTGTCATAAGTCATAACACATACGTTGTTTTTATAAATGTTTCTCTTGCTATATACAAATATTTGTGAAGATGAAGTGTTGTTTATATTTATGAGATAATCAACGACTGTGCTGAACATGGTATTACGAGTACAAATATCTATTATATTATTATCTGATAAGAATTACTAACTAGTACTAATTCCCAAAAGATATGTATTACCAACTGGCCTTACTATTGAACACTATAAACTACATACAACTATCAAAAACTTTTTTTATTTCATACATTTTTTTATATTTTTTATATTTTTTTATATTTAGTTGTACATTACTGCACATAATATACATTCATTTTCATAATTAATGATTTTCATTCATTCCTCAAATGTAACTAAGCTAAGCGGCCTTAAGGAAAAAAAAGAGGTCGAGCCATTCTCGACTTCATTCATTTTCACAACATTCATTTTTATTTGTTTATTTTATTTATTTATTTGTTACTTCTTGCATAAGTATAATTAAATACTTTTACGTAGTAAAAAAAAAAAAAACGAAAAAAAAAAACAACAGTACAGAAATAAAATTAAACAAAAAGTAGTTACAATGACAGCATGCAAAGGCGGTCTTATTGCTTTAAGCAATCTCTTCCAGACAACCCCAGGTAAAAGGAGATTATTAGTAACAAAGTTTTTATTTATATAGATGAAGTTGATAACAGAGGTAGGGCACAGCAGGAATTTCGTGCTCAAAATATGGAGCAGCTCGATTGGGGTAGTACCTCGACCGTACAGAAGACCACAGCTAAATAATACTATTTTCAAGCAGTGTTGTGTTTCTGTTGGTGAGTAAGGTGACCAGAGCTCCTGGGGGATTGGGGATTGGGTCGGCAACGCGCTAGCGATGCTTCTGGTGTTACAGGCGTCTATAAGGTACGGTAATCGCTTACTATCAAGTGAACCGTACGCTTGCCGACCTAGTTATATATGTATATATATTACAATAATTATGTTGACCACTTCGATTATTTACGTAATAGAGTGATGTCACGTTCTTCATTCTAACAACGTACTTTTAAACCCGGTTTTTCAAATACTAAGTGTTTTTTTAACTATCACTTTAGCTTACATTTTATTGTTTACTAGCGACCCGCCCCGGCTTAGCACGGGTGCAATGCTTTGACTAAATATACCACAGAATGTCTTTATTTATAGTGTGAAGCTAGCTTATAGCATGGTTATTAACATAATAACAACAACATTCAAATATGCGTCGTTAGATTACACGTTTTTACAGAGTGCGTTGAAGAAATAAAGGTTCACTGCTCGTTCCCGGTAGGTGATAGCGTGATAATATGAAGCCTATATGTTGACCCGACTTCTTAATAATATTCGTGCCAAATTTGAAGTAAATCCATGCGGTAATTTTTGAGTTTATCCCGGACATACATACAGACAAACAGACAAAAATTCTAAAAACTATATTTTTGGCTTCGGTATCGATTGTAGATCACACCCAAAGTATTCTTTAAAAAAATATTCAATGTACAGTTTTGACTTTCCTACCATTTTTTTATATTTATAGATTATACACTTATATATTTAACGTATCTCATAAATTTAGGTTTGGCACTTTACAATATATTTAAATCTGCTTAGAGACTATCTTAAACCGCGACTTTAAATCACCACTATGACTTGCAATAAACGTGCAACTCATTAGGTGTGCTTAGCCGGTCGCTCTTCGTGAGTGGTTTCTAAGAAAGACCTTTATGACCTAGAAAAAACACTTTCTGCCACACAAACATCGGAAAAACCTTTTTGCACTAAAACAATAAAATGTATTTTTATAATAGTAGTGATAAAATCAAATACCTTGGAATAATATTAGATTATAAGTTAACTTGGGAACTGCAAATATCTAATCTTTCAAATAGAATACGGAAATTAATATACGTGTTTAAGAACTTGAGAGAAAATATACACGAAAAACTCATGATGCGTATATACAAGGCACTTGCAGAAAGTTTAATTATGTATTGTATCAGTTCGTGGGGTGGAGCTTCAAAAACATACTTCTTAGAAGCCGAAAGAGCACAAAGAGCACTACTTAAAGTCATCAAAGGCCTACCATACAGATTCTCGACATCAGAATTATACAAGAAATGTGAAGTACTTACTGTAAGAAAATTATACATCTTACAATCCTTGCGTAGATATCACCCTAACACCATACCTACACATATAGATAACAACAAAAGGATTACAAGATTACCACTGCCACCTTGTAGAACTCAGTTTGCCAAAAGACATTTCGACTACAATGCCCCAAAACTATTTAACATTATAAATGATAAAATTAAAGAATTAGGATCCCGTGATTTAAAAAAGATAGTAACTAATTGGCTTAAAACACAAGACTATGAAAATATTGAAAATCTATTCGTACCAATAAAATCATAGGTCAAACTCACTCCAAATCACAGCTAAACGCAGACACTTATTTACATACTCATACGCAAACACATACACATACAACACACGCACACTCACACGTACACATATCCACACACACACACACATATTCAATCATAACTAAACACACACTAATGAATTTTTTTTCCATACTTTAATAATTGTCAACCTTTTTCGTTTTCAAATTCTGTGTTTATAATTTTAAATTTTAATTTTTGTTATATTATTGTGTTATTGTCATTCTTGTCTACAGTTTCAATTATGTTTTCGCTATCTGAACGCAAAGTCTGATTAAGTAACAATAAACAAATATTTGGGGAAGACACTGTGGCCTGTAACACAGCTTCTCTTAAGCTAGCACAGGTCGCAGGGCTTCTAGATAATGTAAACCACATAATTTGAGCAAATAAAACTATTTTATTATTATTATTATAATACTTAATACTTAAGATAAAAATTCTATCACGCTTGGTTTATACGTAAATCCATGTATCGGACTAAACGATTTTGAAATTATTTTACGCCCATCAACACAACCTGCGTGACTGTTTACTCGCTGGATTAATCTATATTATTAATATTTAAAAAATAACAAATTTATTGATAAATGGTGATATTCAAGGAATAAAATCTAATGCATGTACATTTCTACTACTATAGTACTGTCGTCTATCATCCATGAAACGCAAACAGAACGTTTTTGGTAAATTTTAGTGTTACGCATAATTTACTAATGCGACAGTACTTTAATAGCGTCATAAATTTACCATTTTGACATCAATTGTTCGAGCATTTAGAGTCGATAGGTACCAATAATGAGAGATATTGAGGTAAATTAGAAAGTTTGTATCGCGCAAAATTCATTCTAAAATATTTATGTTGATAAAGGAACTATTATAAATTATACCAATACATATTATCTTAAAGCGATTATGTGATTGTAATACTTAATAATAATAATAATACTCTTTATTGTACAGTTTACAAAGGCGGTCTTATCGCTACAGGAGCGATCTCTTCCAGACAACCTTTGGGCATATAGGATACAGCGTAGTGAAAGCGGTAGGGAAGTGTACACAGAGAAGTGATAATTAGTGTCACCTAGAACAATATCAATTATCGAGTAGAAATACACACACATGCATAGCATAATACGTACATACCTACAAACATATATACAATGTAAACATATATAAACATACTTAATTGTATATAATATATTAAAATACATTTTGTGACTATAATAATCATTCCAAAACAGATACTCTGATGGACATTTTGATGCTCAATCTCGATGAAAATCGTTAAATATTAAATTATTTCGAACAATTATAATATTCATCATTATTACAGCCTATACAGTCCACTGCTGGACATAGGCCTCCACAAGTTTACGCCAAAAATAACGTGAACTCATGTGTTTTGCCCATAGTCACCACGCTGGGCAGGCGGGTTGGTGACCGCAGTACTGGCTTTCTCGCACCGAAGACGCTGCTGCCCGTCTTCGGCCTGTGTATTTCAAAGCCAGCAGTTGGATGGTTATGCCGCCATCGGTCGGCTTCTTAAGTTCCAAGGTGGTTGTGGAACCTTGTTATCCCTTAGTCGCCTCTTACGACACCCACGGGAAGAGAGGGGGTGGCTAAATTCTTTAGTGCCGTAGCCACACAGCACAATTATAATATTATTATTATAATTATAATATTATTGGGAAATAAATTTAATTTGTTTTACGTATCTCCAAGTAAATTGAATTAACGCCACAAGATAAAAAATATTTTACTTGAATATTTCTTTATCCAAATTTCTTGCCGTCAATTTGATTGTAATCATATTGATGATTGAACACGGAGATAGATACAGATTATATTGGTCTCAAAAATGGCTAAGCGTTTCGTATTTATTTGGAAATATATCAAACGGTTCGGCAAATAGCTGCGATTATTACTGATGCAAATTATTGTATAAATATTATTAAATTAGAATTTATGATGCTTCCAAGTTACTACGTTACAAGTAGTAAATGACCACTACTTTATAATTGTTATATTGTATACAATCAAATCTTTCCTCTACATAATATTAGTATACGAGTAGATGTGGTTATTTTTTTAATTTCGTTTCTTACAAGTTTTACTTTATTTTAATTTTTTTATAATTTTTGTTTTTTTTTTTTTAATTAATGCCAAAAATTGTGTTTGCTCGCAAACGAAAAAAAAAACCGACTTCAATTACATCGACAAGTAATACAACGTAGATCGACAAAAAAATAGTCAAGCAACTACGCGTTATCAAAGATTACTCAAAAGTAGTTATCAGATCTCGATAAAATTTATATGTGACCACATGATAAACATCAGCTTTCGATTAAGTTAAAAATTATCAAAATCGGTACACCCAGTAAAAAGTTTTTACGGATTTTCGAGAGTTTCCCTCAATTTCTCTGGGATCCCATCATCAGATCCTGGTTTCCTTATCACGGTACCAAACTAGGGATATCCCCTTTCCAACAAAAAAAGAATTATCAAAATCGGTACATCCAGTAGAAAGTTATGCGGTATAATACAACGTAGGTCGACGAAAAAAGCGTCAAGTAAAAACGCATTATTAGATATAACTCGAAAAGTAATTGTTAGATCTCAAATAAATTTAAATGGGACCAATTGGCACACACCACCTTTCGATTAAAACAAAATTTGTCGAAATCGGTCTACCCGGTCAAAAATTCTGATGTAACATACATAAAAAAAAAAAAAAAAAAAAAAAAATACAGTCGAATTGAGAACCTCCTCCTTTTTTGGAAGTCGGTTAAAAAACAAAATTAAGTCCCAGTTTGTATTTAACCGACATTGGTCCTAAGTAGCCTTAATATAAATTGTCCCAAAACAAGTAAATATTCGATAATTGATTTGAAAGCGAAGTTGTAGCTTTATTACGAGGTTAACCGGATTATTGAATAATATTTGGGGGCGTTCATAAAATACGTGAGATGTTTAAGGGGGGGAGGGGGTCGAGCCAAATCTCATCTAATCTTACGTTGGAGAGAGGGCAAATATCACGCAATTTTTTTTTCTGATTGAAAAGTATTATATAAGTATTCTATTGTTAAATTCACCTCACCAGGGGGTAGGGAGGGACAGAAAATTTAAAAAACACCTCACGTAATTTATGGACGACCCCTTAGTAGTATAGGGAAGGTAGTTAGTAAAAAGTAGTTTCCCCTTCAAAATAAGTCTTACATTATTATTATTATTAAAAAAAGGTGAAATTTTTTATAATTAGCGTAAATTTTTTTACTCGGTAATTGGCGGTCGGTAGTGAAATCTGTTTATTTTCAAACGACTTAGACGATAGGTTGATAATACCCATACATCTTTAAAATCTACGTAATCTGGAACTGAATAATTAATTGATTGCTTCTTAGTTATTGGATGGAAACTTATATGTACGTGTACATTATTATAAACTTTTTCATTTAAAATACTATGTTACTGCTGTTAAATAATGTTTGTGTTAGATATATTAATCCTCACATATCCTCGAAATCAGGCCTTTGTCTTGTCGCTTCAGGATTTCATAACTCAATCACATTGTGTACAAGTTAAATGGTACAATGGTTTGTTTGTCTAATTATGTAACCCTTTGAAGTTATTATTTTTAAATTAATTGTTAATCTGAATTACTGTTTGTAAGGTTTCGTAATTGTCTAGCTTATAAAGGTTTGGAAGATAATTCTTTGTACATTAAGTTAAATAATATAGAAATCTAATGCCAATAAGAAAAATAAGAATTGTTTATACAATTCATTAAAGTAGTAGCGAAAATACTAAAAATTTAATAATTTTCATCATAAAAGTATTAAGAACAGGTCACATTGTTATATTGTTTGGGGTATATCGTGGTTCATTATGTTATTTGTCAAATAATTATATATGTTGTGTATATTGTGTTAAGTTTTGGCTGTTCATTTTTAACCATATACACATAATAACCGCTTAGTAATACATCTTTGCCCTTAGACTAAAAAAAGATCATTGTTTTTCTTATTTTACTTCAGTGACTTCTAGTGGTACTAAATGAGCACAGAGTACTTGGCCAATGTCACATAGGAAAAAACTCAACGATATACGACGAGAATTAGCGATCAGTGTCAGACTGACATCTGTAGCTGATCCTGGGAAAGCCTCTGTCATATTATAAAGAGTACCTTCACTTTACGTTTTGACAGTTAAATTATTGAAATAAATCCTAATAAAAATAAAAATGAAATTTTCCGTATAAAGTCGTAATAGCTGGAGTATTATCAAATTATACCGACATTGATTGACATACTAATGTAAAATACGTCAAGTAAAAATCTTAGAATCCACTTGCTTTAACAAGTTTGCGAGTATACATAAAAAATTTTAAGTGACCTGATAAGTATGTTTATAATATAAATTTTTAATCGCTGCTCCTCGGCTCCTTAAGACAATTTATATAAATAAAAAAGTGTGTGTGTGTCAGCTCCGACGCACGAGTGGAGTTTACTCCCTCCGATCGACAGTTTGAATAGGCACAAAAAAGGTATAAGTCTAAGAAAAAAATTAATACCAAATCAAATGGTAAATATTTAAATAAACGCACCAAATAACGCCATCTATCGGAACCCTATTAAGTTTTGATAGATGGCGTTAACAAAAACGTAACGAGGTCATTCGTTCAGTAGATGTTACTCCTCATATTTTTTTCATACCGGGAGCCTTATATGAAAATCGATTGTTATGGAGTAAACTCCAAAAAGGTATCCCAAACTAATTGTATTTAACGAAACAAGCTTATATTATTAGTACGTATGCGTAGATTTCTTGTTAGTAATTATTATTCACCTCGCATCAAAAATCTAAATACTTGAAGCACCATAAATGTAATTTCAATTTACATATCAATTACAATTGAATGGTTGATGTCTGTGGAACGAAATGACGATTCCATAACTTTAGCGAGTGATACTCATTGGTACAGAACCGGATATAACATTAACGTGAATTTAAATTAACAAATAAACGTTCGAATCTATTTGGAATTCATTCACCCGTCGAGAGTGTGATATCATTTCGAAACGAGTATTTGATTTTTATGAATGGAATTATCTAAAATCGAATCTTTCGTTAAATTTAAATATATTGAATGATTGCGAAAAAAACTCAAGTCAAGTATTATTGTGCTTATATCGAACACCACTTGAGCTTTGAACTAGAATTGATAAAATTGGTGGAATTACCCGGAGAACTGTCTTTCTATATACGTTCTTAACAATAGAATATTGGATATAGCTCATACAAACGAGTCGAATATAATCCATATCGCACAAATAAAAATTCCAAAGCTATTTATCTTTTTTTTAAGTAGGGACAGTAGGAAATATTTGCTCAAAATTTGGAGCAGCTCGACCGGGAAAATACCTCAACCTTACAGAAGATCACAGATAAATAATACTGCTTTTGTGTGTTTATGTAGTATGTAGTGTATTTATGTAGTATGTTCCTGTGGTAAGAAGTTAAAATAATAGTTAAGTAAGATAATTCGAGCGCCGGGGTAAAGGTCGGCATCGTGCTTGCTATGCTCCTGGTGCTGCGTACGTCCATAGGCTACGGTACTGCTTACGTACGCTTGTTTGCCACCAGTACGCAGTACAAAAAAACCTTTACGTAATATTTTATTACGTTCAACTCTAATTACGTTACATTAACTCGTGTTTCTCATGAAATACGCGAAACTTTCGTCGGCGCAAGATCGATGGGACGACAAAGTGGTGATGATCGTTTTTACTATGTTTGCAGTAAAAAAAATAATAGTACACTCTTGCATAATAATACAGTTTTTATTGCTCTTTTTGTTCAATAATTAGAATGTGAAAGAGAACTATATCTTTGTACTGTATTAGTTTGGACATTAAATCTGTGTCCACTGTTTAGATTCATCATTATTCGATTCATTTCATCATTAGTAGATTCATCAAAAAAAAAAAAAATACTTACTTAAGTTAAGTCCCACACGTCATCATAACCAAACTTCAGTAAGAGATTTATTTCAATTCATTTTTTACCACCAGTACCAGTGCTTCGAGCTGATATTAATATCAATTTTGCGTCTATGCCCCGTTTTTATGGTAAGTGCTCTGTTCGGAGATATGTTGGAATCCTGCCAGCATGCAATTTATCGTTTCAATGCCATCGTTCGGTATATTTTACCCTTACATTGAAAGTTAACCAATTGTCAGTATACTTCGGTTAGTTCTGACATGTGATGGGATTATAAAAGATAAAAGATGTCATAAGAAAAATTTAGAAACAATGAATTGTAAGACAGGTTCACCATTTGCAATTTGATTATGTTCAATGTGACCATCAGTGTTGAGTTTGCAATAACTTAAATTGTAATACTTACATTTAATGTAGTTAATGTCTATTGTAAACTTGTTTGTGGTTCCAATAAATAAAAAAAAAAAAAAAAAAAAAAATAAGCAAAAGACGTTACAATATACCACCTTTACTACGTACTATGTCTAAACTACTTATATAAAAAAAAATTACTCAAGAGACGCAGTAGTTTATATACAAGATAGGTATTTAGTTTTACGACATGGTCATAAACATTTATCAGGCATTATATTTAAACATGCCAAATACACAGTTAAATATGATAACGAAATTATTCTACTTTAAATTTTAATATTATAATATATAATTAAATTATTATTTCGTATAAAGAGGCAATCGTATCATTTTAATGTTACTGCGTCAGTGAGTACGAGCGTTATGTCTTACAATCGATCTCAAAAGTCAAGGTCAAGTAAAAAATGTACAAAATATTGCTCATCATTTTAATTTCAAATCGAGTTTTTGTTTAAACACTCGATAGCTTACATTGATTATACAAAAAAAAAAAAAAAATAACCTATGATTATGTTAATTATGACCTCTTGTAAGTAGTGTTAATTTTATCGGAAAATATAAATTTAATTCTTTTTAATGAATACATAACAAGATGAATACCCTTCTAAATTACGTTTGCTATTTGAGATATACTTATCTTTAGAAACACGATCGCGTTTATGGTTGAAGAGATTAAGCCTGCAATCACCTTAAGAAAATAGTGAGTCATGTGTGTCACTTAGCTTAGCCACGCCCCTTGGCTGATTAAATCGTATTTAATTAGAATGCCGTGTCTAGATTGACTACTTGATGTAAGGCAGGCCTCGTATGGCTCGGCATAATCTACCACGTTTTAATTGGTTAAAAAGACATGGCTAAGTGACAACTATCAGTATTTTCATAACGCTCAAATATTACGAAATATCTGGGATAATTTGAAAATATCAAAACTCTATCTCTAGTAAGCAGAAATATATATGTTATTGAGATCGCCTGACGAGCAGTAGAAAGTGACTAAAAATAGGAAAAGTAGGAAAACATTTACTTCCGGCACTCACACTCATTATATCGTATAATCGTCTTTTTATACTGTAATTGTGATAAACAAGCGTTCAGTTCGCAGATAGTTCACCTGGTGGTAAGCGGATACCGTAGCCTATGGACGCCTGCAACACCAGAAGCACTGTAATCGCGTTGCCGACCCTATCGCCGACCTTCCCCCGGAGCGTGTTCACTTCACACAACTATATTTATTTACTTATATATATTACGCTTCAGCCTGTAGTATCCCACTACTGGGCATAGGCCTCTTTCCCCATGTAGGAGAAGGATCAGAGCTTAATCCACCACGCTGCTCCAATGCGGGTTGGCTCATATATTCCCTACTATGAGTGACGATCGCTATCAGGTGTACATGATAACAACCGGGGCCGACGGTTTAACGTGCTCTCCGAGGCACGGTGGGGAGACCCACAAGGACTGCACAAACACCCAGAGCACGGCAAACACCTGTATCGCCAATACAAATGTTTGTCATGACCGGGGATCGAAACCGCAACCGCCAGAGCAACAGGCACAATCCATAGCTATGACCGTTGTGCCAGCACGGTTTCATTTACACACACACACACACACACATACACACATATATATATATATATATATATATATATATATATATATATATATATATATATATATATATATATATATATATATATATATATATATATATATATATATACTAGCTGACCCCGCAAACGTTGTTTTGCCATAACACAAAATTTCAAATATTTTTCTCAATTTGATCGCAGCACCAACTGTCGGGACAAACTGAAATTAAAATAGAATAATATTTAATATTTGATGCTGCGACGGTAGCGCAGTCTACCGGATCCAATGTAAAACATTCCAAAATTAACAACTACTTATAAATGAAAAATTAGTTAAATAAACATTATCCAGTGGACCGAATTGTGAATCTAAACCATCCTCGAATCCCCTTGAACTCACACAAAAAACTTCATCAAAATCCGTCCAGCTGTCTTAGAAGGAGTTCAGTGACATACACACGCACACAAGATATATATACATATATATATATATATATATATATATATATATATATATATATATATATATATATATATATATATATATATATATATATATAAAGATGTCCATTTAATTATAAATGAGACACGTAAAATAATTGACAGTCAAAATATCACCGCTTACAAAGTGTTTAATTATTTAAATAAGTAAGCAGTCAACAGGAACAGTCTATAGTGATGTTTATTGTCAGTTGGAGTATGACATTTTAGTTTCGTTTACTAATCTAATCACAAACTAGTTGTTTTATATACATATTTATGTAATTAATTTGGAGTTAACGATCTTTACACACGATTTCAATTAAGTGCATTGTTTGTGGTAGCTTTTTGTTATTTGTTTTGTTTGTACTCGGAAGTAATATAATTGTTTTTTGTGTTTATTAATTTATTTTCCGTGATATAATTTGTTTTATTTTAATTAATTATATAAATAAAAAATATTTTATAGGTAGGTATACATTAAGTACTCAAAGATTTTTCTCCTATGTATAAAAATAAGTTTTAGGTTTTAAATAATATTCTTAATTATTCAACAGCACATTTTTTTAAATTTATATTTTTACACGTCCATATTGGTATTCATAGTATTTATATATGTAAAATGTGTGTGTAAAACAAATCAGGTTTATAAGCGAACACTGTCCTGTGTCGTACCTACTTTATTGTAAATACTAGTACATATATGTGTAGTATGCTAGTATTTGACCTCTTCTCTTATTAAGAACTAGCTTCTGCGCGCGACTTCGTCTGCGTGGAACAGAGGCGCG
This sequence comes from Melitaea cinxia, assembly GCF_905220565.1. Classification (NCBI taxonomy): domain Eukaryota; kingdom Metazoa; phylum Arthropoda; class Insecta; order Lepidoptera; family Nymphalidae; genus Melitaea; species Melitaea cinxia. The sequence continues at coordinate 6,516,372 of NC_059416.1, forward strand.
CGCAATACTTAATCATTATTTGGCTGCGATGTTATTTTAAAACTGAGACATCTCCTGAGATAATCATTGAAATCGAATTATGCAAAAGGCTATTTTGTTATAAATTTAATACTTGTGATGAATAACGTTGTGACGAATTTATTCAGATAAGGATTAATATCATGTTTATAAAAACATCTTCGCAAATAATGCATTATTTTAGAACAGACTTGGTTAACATAAAAAAGCTTATAGTGAGCCAACCTTACAAGATAGATATATACTGTCGCGTACTTTTTTTTAGAACTTTTAAAGAGGATCAATTCTCTTATACACGATTTTTGCGAAATTTTAACTGTTTTCACAGCGCGCGCAGCGTTAGCTCTCAAAAAAAAGGAACCCCCGATTTTGAAATATTCTTCATTGGTACTCCGCTCCTTTTGGTCTTAGCGTAATGATATATAGCCTATAACCTTTCTCGATAAATGGGCTATCTAACACTAAAATAATTTTTCAAATCGGACCAGTAGTTTCTGAGATTAGCGCGTTCAAACAAACAAGCAAACAAACTCTTCAGCTTTATAATATTAGTATAGATTAGAGATGCCACGAATATTCGGCAATTATTCGGTATTCGGCTATTCGGCCTCTTTTTCTCGCTATTCGG